>NC_069719.1:13260430-13860430 GCF_027358585.1 Pangasianodon hypophthalmus
TTTAAAATAAAAAAAATCAAGCTAATATATGGTTCCTAATGTATTTGGGATTTTTTAAAGTAATTATGTTACTGTGAAAAATGAATCTTTTTTGTGATTATACCTACTCTATGTAATTTTGGTATCATTTCTTATAATAGTTCTATCTAACAAACTCTTTGGCAATTCAATGGCAAATTAAAGGCAGATTGATATTTTTATTTATTTATTTATTTTATTTTTGAGTCAGGGAACAACAAAATACTTTATAACGTGATGTTTCTGAGCTGCTGTGAGTCGCACAGACAATCATGTAATAGTAATGCACAGTCAGCAATGTGTCAGGGATGCCAGGTCAGTAGTGGGAGGAAAATTTGTATGCATATGTCAAACATCACCACACCCCTGGTGTTAGGCATGAAAGAAGTCCAACTTCATAGTGACAGACAAGATCTGCCGTCCATTCAAGAAGGAGTAAGTGAGAGAGCAAACAAACAGGAGTGAAAGAGTCAAAAACTAAGCTGTAAGAGGAAAAGAAATTCAGGTGTGATGGTGTTTTAACATTCTTCTTGCAGAACGTGCATGGCAGTTACCTGTTCTCTAATTTGGTGGGAAGCTAGGGAACAATCCAAAGAGGAGGCAAAACATAACGTTTTACTTCCTAGTTTAGATGGATTTGTGGAATTCAGTGTCCAAATGTCAGAGTAGTTCTTATCAAACATTATTATTTGATTAGTATTCTTCTTTTTTGCCGATTGTCACTAATATAAGATTGTAAAACATATTAATATTAATTGCCAAAGTTTCTAAAATACAAAGTAACAAAATGTTAATTAATACACTTTAAGTCAATCAGACACAATGAATCAATTTGTTCAGTTGTCATATAATAATACAATGATGTTAATAATTATTTTTGAGGTACTACCCCATGTAGTCAGTCATATGTTGCCTTTGAATGATGTTATGATAATAACTTGCCTCATAGGAATTTTCTGCCCTTAACATTAATATATATACCCTGAAGCACCGTATTAAAAGGAAATTTTTGTAAAATCTCAAGAGATTAATTAAATATTGTAGCTCAGGGCCCACCTAATGCCTGTGACTTTGTTATTCAGAATTCAGAATTCCATGACGTTGTGCTGAGAAGCAAATCTTTAGTGGTTAATTACATTTAAAACAACCCCGTTGAGAGAAAAACTCCTACTGTGTCTTCGTACACTCTACCGATTCAGAGGTAACCATGTGAGATTTGCACATTGTTACAGAGATGCACAGAAATCACATATTTGGTTTGATACCACCTAAAGTAAGCTATACATGCATATGTCTTGAGCAATCCTGTAACCTGTGAGAGACCATAATGTTTTCCACTGCATACACTTTGCGGCAAACATTCAATCATAAGATGGGTTGCTATGGCAATGCAGCAGACCCTTTCCAATGGCACTGGATGAAGGTGAATAAGTTGTGTATTTTATGTCCTGTATTTCTACTGAGAAATCTCTATGGTCAATATGAATGGATGGACTGAGGTGGGGTGATCTCTGAGTGCTCTCTGAATGAGCCGTGTGATGGATGAACATGCAGTGCATTCATGTGTCCAGAACTTAAAGGAGCCATGACCTTGAATAGGCCCTCCAATTCAAGCAACATACGTAACTGCCTAACCTGACAATGCAAGCATACACCCACACAAAATCAATTGCACAGCTGTATACCTCCTAGAAATGGCATAGGTCACACAGTAACTACATAAATTTAAATATTTAATATACATGCATGCATGCACTCATGCCCATGGGCTTTGGTCCTCAGAGATTGAAGATCAGGTGGAGGTGGTATTAATAACTATGGATGAATCATCAGTTCCATGTGGTCCTTGCCTGAGGGAAAAAGGGTTTACACTGAAGCAAACACACACAAACACACAAACACTTTCTCACCTCAGAGCAGAACACTGGTTACAGCTCACCGAGTCCCCTGCTCCCGTCTTAATCAGTAGGGCCAGGGACTTCAGGCAAACAGCATATTGGGGAGCCTTTTCAGGTTGGGCGATAGTTTTCATTTCTAGGATAGCCTTTATTCAAACAAAATGTCATTTCCCAAGACAATAGGGGGGTTCAGCAGAGGCCATGTCCATACTCCCTGGTCCACACTAATTTAATTGTATTGGCAAACAACAGTGAATGATGTGTAAAGAAGCAATACTTATTTTAAATACAGTATGTTTATATATAATAAAAAAGAATACTTCAGAAGTCAAATATTTTATTGTGTATTTGTTGTCTTTATAGTTATAACTGATATAATTTGAGGATTTTTTTTATTCACCATAAATGCACAGTTTGTCAAACATAATACTTCCAATACTGCATTTTAAATACTGCTCAAACATGAACAGGGGATGTAGCTTTAGTGGTCTACAAAATGTTTGCAAATTTAAAACCTCAGCAGTTTAATTAAAAAAAGCAGTACTAGTAGAATTACTGACTAAAATGTAAAGCAAAGATTGTCTGTTTTGGAGACACTGTTTAGTGCTTTTGATGTGAAAGCCAAATAATGACCTGTCTCAGAGCCTTAGCCTCATGATTGACACTCCATTCAGCTTCAGTGTCATGAGTCAGCCTGTCTGCTTTATCTATAAAGAAGATCTGCATGCTTTGTGTATGTGTGTACTTATCTGAGACAGAGAGAGCATCAGCTCTTCACTGGTAAACCCTGGGCCTGATTCGCTCAACTCAGCTAATGTTTCGGTTGGCTGAGTATCGCTGCTGAGGCCCAGGCTGCAAAGAAAACCAGAATATGACATCTTAATTGTAGTCCTTTCTTTGTATTAAAATAGTGATAATTATAGTGTGTAGAAAGGAATGGGGGTAGACCACGTTTTTTTTTAAATTCATGTCTATATTAACTTCCCCTGCCACCTACTGTGTATATAGGACTTACTGTTTTATGCCATGATTATGTGACATCTTGTTGGCTATGCATAGCCATTTATGCTTAACAGTGAAATGCTTCATAAGAAGTGTTGGTCTTTTCCAGCCCAATATGATTTTATTTACAGTAATTGCATTTTTACATTTAATGCATTTAATGCATTGCAATTCCTATTTGCATATGTTTCTGCTTATGTTGCACTTGAGAGGCCTAGGGCTTCTGCAGACAGAGCAGCAGTTTGTCACAGAAACACCACTGCTGTCAAAACAGTGGTGTCTCCCACACATACTAATGGCACAATACATCATTCTAAAATATGCTCTCGCTCTCTCTCTCTCTCTCTCTCTCTCTCTCTCTTTGACCCACCCAACTGATTCAACTGCATACAGAGAATGAAGTCTAGTCCATGTTATTCTTCATTGCTTCTCATTGCATCCTCCCATTGTCTCACATGTGAAACTATAGTTTGACTCTTGATTTCGTTCTATTTCCTGGGAACATGTGTCAGGATCAAGTGTATCACTGGTCAGTATATTCTCTTTCTTCTCATCCTCACTGCTCAGCATGTTTCTAAAATTATTGCTGACCATGCGTTGGAATAAATATTAGTGTGTCAGAGTGGTTTAGGTGAATACTCAGTAAATTAATAATATGTAGTGAGCTCCAGCCCACAGAATGCCTAATTGCTGGAGATGATGAGTGTACCGTCTGACCTTGGTATTTGTTAGCCTTTGGTTTGGTTTCTCTGTTCCAATGATCATTGGATTTTATCATGCGGGTTTCTTGCCGCAGAAACAGAGGGTCTGCTTTTATCATTATACATTGCTTTGCCAACAGGAACATGGACAAGCCAAGCATCAGATTGAAGTCTGTGTTTAGTTAACCCCTTAACCAGAGCAAGAAATGAGCCTCGTGAATAATGATATCACTCCATTTAAGAAAAGCATGAGAGCTGCAGCTGATTCTAAATCCCACCTGAATCCTGTTCATTTTTGCAGATTAATGTTAGTGGAATGTCCAAAACACAACAATAAAAAGCACAGTGAGATACATATTCCACATGTTCTGTCAGTTCAGTTAACCAAAACCATTTGATGTACATTGAAAAAGACGTCTTTTTGTAGCATGATACATTATTACCTAATCATGCTAAATTTATATAGAGAGAAAATGAGAAATGAGTTTTCTTTTATTCCCACTTTTGTCAGATATTCTAGTTTTATTTATTAGGCACTGATGGAATACTCTATGATACAAGCTATCCATGTAACTGCATTACATTTAAGTGTAACATTTAAGCTTCACAAGTGAAAGTTTAAGTGCAAGTCTCAGGATGTTCTTCCTGTTAAGGCAGACTGCAGGGGCAAAATGGGATAACAGCAAAGATACACAACTCTCTTGAATAACCTCCAAGTAAAACAGAGGAATTCCTGGCTCCAGCAGAGAGCAGAGAGAGAGTTGGAACAGTGGAGAGGCCAAAGACTGTGAGTGAATGTTGTATTTGCAAGGCCATCTATATGTATACAAGAAGAATACAAGAAGTGCAGCACCTCTCTGAGAGCACAGTGGAGGCAGAGTTCATGATCTGAGCCCTCATAGTTGGTTTTCTGAGACAGATATGGTAGTTCTGCCCCAAGACAGTTAGACACTGTTCATCATGGCACCCTGAAAAATCTGTAAGTTTAAAAGAGATATAGAAAAGATTCTGCATTTTCGCCTGATCATGATTCGAATCCTGTCTTTGTGTTTGACATATATCACCATATAAATTACTTCTTTAACTGCTCTGTGTAAGTACTCTAGCAGATCATCTCTGATTCAGTCACATGATCCCCCTCCCACCACTACCACCACCTCGAAAAAAAGTATGTCAAACACAATCTTTTGTGGCTTAATAAAGTTAATGAAGTGGAGTGGTGTGATGTGTTAACTGTCTTTAATGAATAAACAAAATGAGCATGACAGAGTTCAGAAAAAGGTCCTGACTCAAAGGCTCAGTCTTATTCCTTTGCTCTTTTCTGTTTCCCACCAGATTAATTAAAGACTCATCATTATAACCCTGCTAAAAAAAAAACCAGCTTAGGCCAGCATAGTTATCTGTTCAGATCCATGTTGGCTTGCTTGATATCACCATGCATTATGCTAGTCACGCTGCAGTGTAGACACAGTGAAAGATCTTGATTGACCCCTGGTGTCCATAATGCTAATCACAACCTTAATGCTCTCCTTAAATTCCACCTCTGAGTCATGCCTCCTTATTATTAGGATTTGTATAAGAAGACTCATTACACTCCACAGGTCGCAGCAGGGTTGACCTTAGTGATCAGACTATCAGATTAAAGCTCAGTGCTTGGTCTCTCTGACTTCAGTGGCTTCTGTGTGCAGCTGATAGCTGATAGTGAATTAGGTCGAAGCCTACCAGGGCAAATAATCTGTGAAAGTCAATCTATTGTTCTTTGTTTGGGCTATTGTGAAATCAGTCTTGTCACAGTATCCTATTGTTCTAGTCACGTTATTCCACAAGCAGACACCGAAATCATGCTATTATTGACTTAAAAGTAAATTTTATGTAAGATTAATTAATATTAAGATTTAATGTAAGATTACTAATGATCTATTTAGAATAACTTGATGAAAAAGACCTTCTCATTCTGACTAGGATCAAGCAACATCAGGATAGAACAAAACCATGCAGGAACAGGGTTTACATAAAGGCCCTACTCAACACCTTATACACATAGAGCAGTAGTGCCATCTGGTGGTTCGCTATAGCTGTCTATTTCTGCTGTGTGCACTGCCTCAACTGATCATGTCTACTTGTCACCTTGGTTCAAAAAAATAAATAAATAAAAAATCCATGGGTCACATGAAATTTATGATCATTTACTGTATATGTTGGAAAAATGTGTGTGTTCCATTAAATGGAAGTGGAACACCCCTGCTCATGAGATACCCATGAGATGCCCATGAAATCTACAACTGTGTTCCATATCTGCACTACTACATTTAATTTAACTTATTGTATTTTATATTTTGTATGTGTACATGTATCTTGCTACTGACCATGCTGCTGTAACACAAGAATTTCCCTCACGGGATCAATAAAGTATATCTATCTATCTATCTATCTATCTATCTATCTATACACTTAGGAAAACAAATGTTTAATGAGTTTATTGAGCATTTAATTTTTGTCAAGAAGTACGTCATTGTACTTATGTACACCTATGCCTATCAATATAAGGGTTTGTAAAAGAATGGAGAATGTAGGTCACTCATCCACTCAGTCATTAAATGTGTCATCAAGGTGTTTGTATGCTTTCATGGTCTGTATTGCTGTGAGTGTGTGTATAGCTGGTCACATACATATGTGGAGTTAAAATTGTAGTTTGTGGCAACATTCCATGCTTTAAGCAAGGGTGTGGTTATTATGACATACAGATCTCTGTTGGCCATCTCGCTATGATGGAGCAAAAACTGTCAACGGGCTGTGAATGGGCTGTGTGGAAAAAGTTATTCATGACAGATTATCTGCTGCTGCCTGCTGCTTTTGGATGTATGAGTTTAACCAGCAGAGCTTTAGTGAACATTATCAAGATCAAGAGTAAGTCCAGAACACTCTGACTTTGTGTAATGAGTATTAATGATGATGTGCTTTATTCAAAAAATGAGTCAGTGGTTCAGTTAATATTACAAAAACAAATCTGTAATTTTTACATGAAAAAGTAAATTATTAGAATGACTTAATTGCTTTAAGTTCTATACTAAACTAATTCAATATGGATGGGTTGTTTTCAATATTTCTTGTTTTATGTTGGCTTTAAGGCCTAAGACTATTATATTATGAAATGTTTTGAAAGATCAAATGTTTTGGTAAAACTATCTTGGTTCACCCTCTTTGTGTTTCTCAGGTAGGTGCATGGTTTTTGTGTGGAGTCAGCTGAGTTATGTGGTCGTCTCAGGTATTGTCAGTTCATTGTTTATGAAAGCGGTTGGAAATGCATTTCCCCTTTGGAGTGGTGCTTCTGGTAGAAACTAATAAAGGTGTTAGTGGCTTTTAAGTAGTGATGGTAACGTTTAGATGGTGTGTATTCTATACGAGTATTCAGATTTAGGCAGTTCATTTTAGCACTCTTGTGTGAAATAAATATGAAAAAAATATATACAAAGGAAAACAAGTTAGATTTACTTGTTTTATTTGTGCAATTTCCTTACAAAAAAAAAAAAGAAAAGAAAACTGCTGGTTAAATTTACTTACATTTTTAAACCCTTTTATTTTACAATACAATAGTGGTGCCAACTACATCAGTTTACATTAATAACAAAAAGAATGGTATAATACACCTGCTGCAAACATTCTGTCTACCTTCAAATAAACATCAAGAGAATAAACCATGCAATGTAATGTAGTTAACTAATGTAGTTAATCAGTGACACTTCTCACAAAATACACAAATATTAACCTAACCCCACTTGCTAGAACTTTACACATCATTGCTTACTTATATAATACCTGAAAAACATATTAACATTTATATACATTCCCTTAAACTACTCAACATGATATGGAAGGCTTCTGACACAGCAAAAAATAAGTAGTAAATTGAATATCCTCTAAATGAAAAATTACAAAAAATAACAATATTTTACTTACATTTTTTTATGAGAATAATCCTTGGTGCCATGTAAACCTTTGTGTGGGGAAATTGTTCCATGGTTTTCTTAAGTAAATCTCATGCCAATATTTTTTTTCAGTGAAGGATCTATTTGACAATAAGTCTGAGATATAGGCTAAGACCGCAAGTTCATACTTCCAGCTCTGGTGCCTGCGTAAGTAGAGAATAGCAATGTTATTTCTAATTTGTAATAGATTTAACACATTTGTACAAAGTTATTTCTCTCAATATATTCAAAACTGTCATTAACTCACTACGTTTCAATAAGAACAAAGTGTTTTGATTTGTTTTGACTTTTGATGAAATGCACTAGAAAATGAATGCCTCTTTTAACATGTTCATAAAAGCCATATATATTTGCAATACCATTTACAATTGCACAATACCATGTGCAATGTCAGCTTGAGCTTAATGTAAAAAATAAATAAAAATAAATAAATAAAGGTTGGGTTTTAAAAGCCAGTTCAGCATCCTAGAAACATAAAATATAAATACCAAATGCATGATACATACTGGCAGAAAAAAAAGTGAATGCATTAATTAACAAAAATAACAAATTAGCAAGCAGCTGAATATACATTGAGCTCAGTAGTGTGGAAACACTCTTTTTTTTTAACTGAATGTCTTTTAAACAATTTTATTATACTGTACCATCTAAAGCTGAATTAAAATGACAAAAAGGTTTGATAACTGGATTAATTGTTTTGAAGACATTAACCTTATTTAAAACCTTTTGTCCTAAAAAAAACTGAATAAAAGCTGTGATGAATATATGTTTTATAAGATAAATATGGGCTTGTGTGTTTTCAATTTATAATTACACTGTTAGCTCTTTAAACATCTTTATATGTTAGTAAGATAATAGCTATAAAGATTAAAAAGATAATAACAAATGAATTTTGTTAAGCATGTATGGGACAGCATATGCCTGTATGCAGCGTGGAAGGCAGGAACAACCACATACAAATATCTTGCCATGTAACAACATGTATCCAGCCACAAAAAACTCCTGTAGGCCATATCAGGCCTTCTACTGTTACCTGGTTTTCTATTACTGGTAAGGTGATTATTATAAACAACATATTTATTATGTTATACAGGAGGTAACAGGAGAAAATCAGACAAACTTTCAGTCCTACCAACACAAAAGGGGCAAACACATGCCCCTGGTCAGGGGAGGGGGGATGTACAGGGAGACCTCAAATGCGTCATCAAAAGTGATCCATTAACAGATTTAGTTGTAATTTCTATGAAATATAATAATACATTCTCTTTATATAAGTCTTGAATTTTCTGCAATCTGCAAATTTATATATTTCATATCATATTTTAATCACATTTAGAAAAACAGGGGTGTAAGAAATTATGTTTTGGCTCATTTTAACAGTTTTGATATCTGCTGAATTAAGATATAGATTTAAAGGTAGTTTTGACCTTATTCTTATTTAAAGTAATACATAATCATTCATTGCTCTGCTGCCCAGTATTACCCTTCTGAAATTGCTAGCTGGAGGCCAATCTTATTTTTTGTCATGTATGACAGTGACAATTAGACATATGAAATCGGTATAACAGTAGGTCATACATTCATTATAATGTTTTTTTTTAAAGTGGGCTATTACAGAGAAGGGTTAGGTTTTCCATCTTTCAAAAGATTTGGCAACAAGACCAAGGAGAGATTGATAATTGAATAGTGATATACCATCAATGTCAAGTATAATTCATTCATTCATCTTCAGTAACTATTTTATATTGATCAGGGTGAACATAGGGTGTGAGATGGAAATACGCCCTGGGTGGGATGCCAGTCTATCCTTCATTCACCTTCATCATGATGACCTCCTCATCTTCATTTAATGTCCTAAAAAGGATGAAAGAGTGTCTAACCATAGGAATTACACTGAAGGCGTAAATTCATTTTTATTGGACAGATTAGTTTTTGGAGTATTTTAAGTGTGGAATCTAGCAAATTCAGATCTGATTTAAAATCTTTTGATTTAGTATCTTTGAAACGTATAATTTTGTCTTTTATTGTGTTGTGTTGCTGTTGAAGTACTTTTCTAATTCTATAAGAATTAGTAAATTCTCAAATAAGACTGAGAGTTTTCCCAGTGACAAGTATATTGTGGATCTTTAGGCTGTATTTGACCCTCTCCATACTACAATGTGATTTATGTTTTGCTGAAATATATATATATATATAGTCTTCCTGAATTGTTTATGAGATAACTAAGCAGTAAATGTAGCTTATGTCAACCCCTATGGCATTGAAACTGGGAAGGTGGATAGAGTTAAAAAGAGATTGCTGTGAAACGTCTCATCATTGGGGCCATATAAATTGAGCAGGTTCATTGTCAAAGGATCGAAGGATCCTTTATTTTATTAGTCATTTGAATTGTACTGATTTATGTTTATGGGTAATAATCCCTCTTGCATGAGAACTAGGAAGCCGAGAACACTTGAAAGAGCCATATTTGGTGCATTTTGGAAATCTCACTGGGCAATAAATGGGTTTCTTAAAGGAAAACTACTTTTTACATTTTTTTCACAGACATCAATAGGAAAAATCCAAAGGAACTGACAAAATTGTTGCAAAACTCACAGATAGGTGTGCTATTGCAGCTGAATGACTGTTGTATGTTGGTGTTTGTGGTACATTGTTAGAGTTGGGTGGGTGGAGTGCTCTCAGGGAACAGTAAAAGAACAGGGAGTGGCTATAGGGATCTGTGAACGTCCATAAAAACCCCACCTAACATTCTTCCTGTCTTGCCACCTGAGAACTGCTACCAGATCACACCATCAGACAGGTAACTGCGTGTATTTTTGTTACGTTTTACTCTGTCTCGCTACTGTTAATACATTAGTTATTGAATGTATTAAGATGCAGCTTTTAAAATATCTATGGATATTTTAGAAATACACCACTGTGGCAGTAAGAGCTTCCTGTGCTACTCATTTCCTTTGCAAATACACGGCCTCGCCACTGTTTAGTCACGTGAACATAGCCAGCTAAATACATAAGCACTAACACAAATCTAGGTTAAAGATAATATGCAGGAAAAACTTTGTGTCTCACACTTTTTTCTGGTTGAGGCCGACTTGTCTGTGAAGACAGACAGGTTTTGACTTGCAGTGCTGCTCAACACTGTACTTTGGATTTTATAAGATTTGTTCATGTTTGTTTGCGTAGCTAAAGGCCCTTCTGAGGCTGCAGCAAGGGAATATTTATTCCTATGTGATAAACAAATGCTAGTTTAGGTATGTGTTATCATGTTGGCAATCAAGGTGAAAAGTGTCACTTGTGTGACACACCTGACTTTATGAGTTATGTTGGTGTTCTATTTTGCTTTTAATGTTCTAATGTTTTTTATTGTTATAATGCATGTAGTGTTGCAGGGTTGAAGGTTAAGGTTAGAGATAAGGGTTGGGTTAGCAATTGTTTTGTATGAATTTAAATAAATCATTTAAATTGTTCATGAGATCAGGTTACAGATTTCAGATTTCTAAGTCATAACTCTCATGACACTCCCACCCGCACATTAAGGCTATGAAAGTTATTTTTGAATACTTTAAAAAGATTATATACTCATTTAACATTATAATATTGGTTTTACTTTACATTGTTTCCTCTGCATTTTTAAGAGATAAGATAATATTCCTATAGGTCTTTATACTTCGCCTTCCATGACACTGGGCGTGGTGAGGGTATATTTTCATGTGAGTCATAGCTGGCTTCTGCACTGTGGTCTCTAATCTCTTTGTATTATAAAGCTTAGGTGACCTGTAATGCTAGGTTTCCTATTTCTTGTAACTTTCTTTCATTAAAATGTTTTATTAACTGGCCCTAAATTGTAGGCCTAGGGTTAGATAAAGTAAAAATGCAGAGTATGGTGTATTCCTTGAAATGTATATCAACCCAGAAAACCTCTAAGGTGCTCTTTGCACATGCCTGATATTTAAATATCAAACTCAATGCTAAAGCCATCATTAATGTCTACAGGGATTCCAGAACTGACCTTTCTGTTTTATTGTTTTCTTTTTAGATATCATGGATGTAAGTGCATCTTTTCATACATGGGCCACATAATAACAGACTGGGACAAAGACCACACCTGAAACTCATGTGTACACTACAAGCGTAACTGACTGTACCAGTTCCCCTCACTTTTCATCTGCTTGAATCTTATCCCTGCTTTCTATAATGCTGAATGTGTAGAATGACCTATCAAACTGAACTCTTGCTTAGCTATTCTACCTATCACCTGTAGCTCTCAGCCATCTATGGCGCAGTTTCTATTACATAACTGAGTTTTAATTGCATGGGCCAAAGCTAATTTTTTTTCTCCAACTTAAAGTGGCCAAGTTATAATTTGGTGAGAGGGTCAACAATACTGAATGAAGTCCAAGACAGCTGAGTGCATCTGAAAACCAAAGCCCTCCATACACACTGAAATGTGTATTTATCTGCTCTTGTTAAATAGACAATTTATTATATTTTTATTGCTATTTCTCAGCTAGCAGATGCTCTTGATAGTGAAAATACACGAAGCAATCAAAGCCTTCAGCAGGCTGGAGGACCAACATGGCCTGGCCAACCCACTAACCCTTCCTGGCCTGGACAGCCTCAAAATCCTACTTGGCCTGGGCAACCAAGTGGGCAACCATACCAGCCCTGGCCTGGGCAACAGCCAAGCATGCCATCCTGGCCTAATCAGCCATACCAGCCAGCATTGCCTGGACAACCCAGCCAACCCAGTGCACCAGGGTGGCCAGGACCAGTTCCCCCAACTGCCCCGCAAAATGTGACATTGGTGAGATTGTAGTAAATATTGATTGTAGTTTATGCCTCTGTTACTATTTACAGTATTCTTCACAGTATATCTCAAATATCCTCAGACAAAGTATGTAACAGCATAAAATAGTAAAGCATACAATTTCTAAATATATATATCTTTACTAGACTGTCCCATTAGACATGCCTCTGCCTCATGGAGTATATGACAAGCTGCTCATTACCATCAAGGGGGAGGCCAAGCCAGATGCCAAAAAGTAAGAACGAACTGAATCCAGTGAGCAGTTCTCTCATCTATTCAGATGTAATTTTGTAGATTAGAAAAAGTAGACCTATAAAAGTCCATATGTATTTTGATTAGGATTATTTAATATACTAAAATTCTATTCAATTTTACCCTGTTCTCAGGTTTTCAATAAATCTGGCCAAAAATAAAGACATTGCCTTTCACTTTAACCCCCGCTTTGATGAAAATGGGATTAAGGTGCTAGTTAGAAACACCATGATAAACAACGTGTGGGGTGTAGAGGAAAGAACAGCTCCCTCATTCCCTTTCGTTCCAGGAAAGCCTTTTGAGGTTAGTATAATATTTGAATATGCTGATTTACTTTGGTTTAGTCCAGCTCACTTATGTGCCTATTTTGCATCTTATTACTTTCCTTGGCATAGTTTTGTTGTTTGCTAACATTTTACATAACTTTTCAGTGAATTGGTATGAACTGTCTCTCTTGTTAATTTTTTGTAGGTGAAGATCTTGTGTACTCCAAATGAATATAAAGTGGCTGTGAACATGGCTCACCTGCTTGATTACAAACATCGACTTCGTGAGCTCAATCAGATTAACCATCTCACTGTCTTCGATGATGTCAAAATTACATCTGTACATTTAGACTCCCTCCCCTGAGGGGGAATTTTGAATATTATGATGGCCACTTGTAGGAATTGTAGGGTTCTTTTTTTTTCTTAGCTGTATATCCTAAGTATGTGTGGTCATGTTTCCTGTGCCTGCCTGTTTGTATTAGGTAAAAAAAAAAAAAAACATTCTTGTATGCCTGTAATTTTATGATTACATAAAGTACCATTCACTTCTTTGCCAGACTTTCCCTCTGGCAGCACAGCAATGTTGTCTTGGTATATTCGCAACTTCTAGATGTCTCTGTTAATCAACTCTGTTAATGTTGCACATTTTAATGATCTAACTATCACCAAAGATTATTCTGCATTTGACTACTGCATTTTCTGATTTCTGAATTGATAATTGAAGTAACTCTGTAGAATGGTAAAATTACTATGTTATAGTACAACTGTGCAGATTGAACTCAGAAGACCAACCATAAGCCACAGGCAGGTGGCCATCATTCAAATTTGAGGCTATCGTCATTGAATGACGTGTTAGTCAGTGAAGACTTCTGTTGCTGTATACTAATATCAGGTATCATATGGTACTTAGCTGGATGATGCAAACTGTACATGCACAAACATTAAACACAATTATGTATTGTGACAGTGTGTCAGGTGAGACAAAAATGAAATGGCCCACAAGCTATCTTTATCCATCCTAGTCTTGAGACTAATTAATGACACATATGGTATTATCCATCGTATGTCTGGAAAGGAACTTCAACAAATTAGAAATTAAATGAATTTTTCTTTTTTTTCCTGGCCTTCACTTACATTACATTTGGTATTCATAGACATACAAGTAGCCTAAACTGGAAGGACTGTAGGTAATGGAGTTATAAAATACCTAACATTCAGGAGAAATTCTGCAGTTCAGGAAATTAACTTTCTATAAATTCACATCTCTCCCTTTTGTTCCCTGCGACAATTTTCTTGACTCCTACGCCCATGGGTCTTCAGAAAAGGGCCTGGAAAGTCATCACCCGACACACAAATTTGCTGTTGCGAATTTTGGAAAACACTGGACAATCCTCATGGTCACTAAAGGATCAGAATAAATGAGATGTTCTAAAAAACATATTGTGCTTTTTTTTTTTTTTAATTATTTAGTTAGTTACTAGGGGTGTCAAGTGTGTTTAATATGAACACACCCTACACTCCTAGATAAAAGGTTAAATCTAGCACCTTAAACCCTCCAGAGAAACCTTCAGAAGTTCTATAACAGAAGGTTTTCCTTTCACAAGGTTCCAGGTAGGACACATTTGGAAAACTAGACTAAGTAAACATCCAAAGAACACTTGAGGACCTCTTTCTTCTATGAATGTAATGTCTTAGCTCTTTGCTCTATTAAAACCCAGGCTGCCACAGAGTTCTTCAGTCAGGTCACTGCTGCATTTTTAATGATGGAAACATTTGTTGCAAAAGCCCAAGTGTAATATAACACAACTTGAATTATTAAACAAGTCCTTGTTTTGAGTGCTTCAAATACCTAGGACCTTTGAGGGGAATTTATTTGTGTTCTTAGTTTATTTCTAGAGCATTAATTTTTACCTTGCTCGTGTCTCTAAAAACATTCATACTTTCTGCCTTTAGAATAATAATATATAAACCTGTAACTTGATGTCATTCAGTATTCTGTCATTTGATGGGTTTCAGTTAGGCTTGTCTGGTGAAAGTGTGCTTAGGACTGACTGGAATGACATCAAGAAAGGATTAGAGGTTAGTTTATCATAAATACTATATTAGTTTTAATCTTTTTTTTCCATACATAGCGTCCAAAAATGATACTGAGGGAGCAAATAATTGAAACGTTGAAAAGGGCACGGCTTAGCAAACAACTCTATGTGTTTTCTTTGTATTTTTATGCAATAGCATAAAGGGGGAATAATATTCTGAACCCTTGACTGTGGTGCAGTATGGGAATGTGACTTGGCCCCTGTGTTCTGCTCCGCGGGTTTGTACGTGCGCGTGCCCGGGAGCGTGTACGTCACGTCGGCGCGCACCTATATCTGGCTCAGGCAGCTCGTCTGTCTCTATGCTGGACTGATTTTGGGACGCGGAGGCGCAGGAACTCACACTAAATTTACGGCTTAAAAGTGGATAGCACGATTACATGAATCCGCCTGGATGGTGAAGACAAAGAAGCGCGGTGTGGAATTTTTCCAACAAGTGAATTATAACGTCTTATTTCCGACTTTTTTGCCCAGGTCAGCTTGACTTGCTTCTAACTCTTCCTACTAAATGATCAAACGTTTCTGTATTTTTTTCATAACTGTATTCAAGACCCTTTAAAAAGTAAAAGCTGCATCTGACATTATTTTGGTCTAACTGTCTGTATGTTCCTGGCTGTAACTGCGTGTTCGTGGCTGATTGAGCTGTCGAGTGAAACCAGCTAGCTGGCCAAGTTGTGGTTCGTCAGATAGCTAAGCTAAGCTAACTACCCAGTGCTGCCTCTGTGTGTGTGTGTGTGTGTGTGTGTGTGTGTGTGTGTGTAATTAGCGTGCTAGTCGGCTAGCCACCTAGCGGACTGTTTATAGGATCTTCTTGAGCAGCCATGTAGTCTGAGGTGGAGGTTCATTAAGGTATTTAAACATCTTTTTTTATGTATAACCTGCTGACTTTTCATAAACTGAGGTGCTCGTGAACTTCCCACAGCTGTTTTCTCAATATTTTCATATTATAGCTAATGACGCATCTGATGAGTTAACGAAGCTGCCTCGGTAGCATCATAACACTGTCTGCCTTGACGAGTCTCTGTCAAACGTTACGTTAATAAACAACACTGGACTTTTATTCCCTCACTACGGTTATTATTTGGACTTTCCTCTAACTTTACTAACTTGCTAACTATATATTATGTAGCTAGCTGGATAGCTGACTAACGTATGGATACGCTAGAGAAATAACTTTGTGGTGTTTGCTGAGTTGAGCTATTTCCGTTGTAATAACTGCTTTATGTTAGCTAGCTCACAATAATAATGTCTTTTCTTGTCTTTGTCTTCTCTGGCCTAAAACAGGATAGGCTAGTTAATAGGTTATCTTGTGAAGTTTTATTGTTTTCCCCTTTGTGTTTGGAGTCACCTCCTAAGTATTATTTAATGTTAATACATATAGCAGTGTCAGGTTAATATAATGCGGTTGAGCTGGTGTTTCATATCTACTTATTGTACATCCTGGGTATGACTGCCACATAACACTCAGTTCATCTGCTTTAACTCAAGTTTCCTCCCAAAACACAGGACACTGTTTTTCACAGTCTTCAATTCAGGCTTCCAGCCAAACTTTGAACTCAAGCCTGGTTTGTGATTAACAGGTCTGCAGTTAACAACAGCAGTCGCTACCAAAGGACCTTTTTTTGGGTAATCAGGGAAGTGGGACGAGCATGTTGGAGCCTTTTGGTTGCTTTAATTGTAGGCCAGTTGGGAGAAGAGTGGGTTTTGTCTCTGTCTAGTCAATTTCAAACTCAAAACTTGGTGTCTGAAAATTATATACTCCTTTGCGGTCAGCTGTACATTTCTTTATCATTGACATATATTGAACAAGTGTGGCTGAATGCAGGCCATAATGTCGCCCTTTTGCCATAGGATCTGAAATCTCTCTTGTAATACTTATTACCTATTTGATTTATTTATTTATTTTGTATACAAGATCATGCAGTGACCTGACCAGATCTGCTTTAACACTTAACTAGTTTCTGAACATGACACCATGGTAATAATTCAAGATAACAGTTTTTTGAGACAAGAGCATGTTACTAAAATATGCAGTACATCATATTTCAATACAAGCGTATTTCATTTATGTAGTCACAGTTGACCAAGCATTATAAGCAATTCCAAACTTGGCATGTTTTGCCGTTTTTCTGCTATAAGAAGCAGTTGTCATATTTGAACACGTGGAACTGTGTTTTCATCTGATTGAGAAAGTGTCGTTGTGTAAAATTAAAAAAAAAAAAAAAAAAAAAGGTTTGTAGCCTGAAGCAGTATAAGGCCTGTTTGAGTGTCCTAGGCCCTCCAGCTCTTATAAGGGGTCATCTGATGACTGGTGTGGTTGTTTAGCTGGAGAAAACCTGTCTGCCTGCTTTGCCTGGAGTCATGTAGCAGAGGTCTGTGTGCAAGTAGGTGGGTCTTAAACTTCTTGACAAGCCTCTGAGAGCCACTTAAAAGACCTCAGTCTGGGTGAGGCAAGTTTTGTACAGCAGGTTGTGACAAGCTTTTTTCTTGTAGATTAGAGAAGTTCCATGTTGGTTGTTTCATATGATGCGCTTGTGTTTTCTTTTGCTAAGACTGCTGTCTCTCTTTTTTTTTTTTTTTTTTTTTTTTTGTAAAGGTGTTAGTAGTTTGTGGCAGGTAGTATTATTCTTATCAGAATGTGTCCATGTATGACAATGTTCTCATCAGATAAGACCTTTAATTGAGCAGATACACATATAGAGCCTGTGCATTCCCAGTTACATAATGCATTCTCCATTTATGCCGTTTCTGTTTTCTTCAGTGGTTGCTTGCACCCAAGTGTATATTTGTGAGCAGAGACACATGAGCACACATCCTCATGCTCTTTGTCCCTGGGTGTGTTCAGAGCTGTTACAGTGCAGAGCATTCCAGTAAGACTGATCTTTCCATTTACAGACACACTAGAAACACTAGTCTCTATTGAAACTGCCCTACCAGTGCAGTCTTGATACATTTTCTCAATATTCTCACATTCTGCTTTGGTTTAGGCATAGCCAATATTAACAATACTGTCTAAATATATAGTATAGTGCATCAGTGTATAGAGGTACACACAGAACAGCCATTTTATAGAGAGAAATCTGGCTTGAGACAACACAGTGCTGAAACAGTGCATGGTAATGATCAAAGCTTTACACCTCAAGACAACAAACTACTGCTTCATGTTAATGTTTTCTTTTTTTCATGCAAACTGTCTGCAAAAGACTGGTTGGGATGTAGGCATATTTGTTTATCTGACATTTAGGGCCTGCCAATATATAACAGTATATTTGCTCATACACTGTTGCTATTGTGTATTTCAAAGATCTTGCAGGTATAGTAGATATTTTTATATCTGTTATAAATTCTGAGCAGATGAGTTAGATGTTAAAAATGTTTAATATAGTAAAATATTTACAGAAAAAAAGAATTTCCCCCTTTTCATTGTTAAGTGATTATTATTGTAGACATCTAAGTAAAAGTACAATTGAACTCAGGTTTTCACAGATTCTTTTTAAAAATGTTTTGCTGGCAGTTTGTTAGCAAACCTGTATGGGAGAATGCATATTGTGTATCATGGAAATGACTCACCATCATATGATATTTTTGTCCTATCCCCCATCCCTATTGGCTTTCATATGTTCTTTTAGAAGCTGTTACAAAGCCAGTGTGGCGTTCTCTAAGGAGATGTGAAATTCAGAGCCTGGACTGCTGTAAAACAAACTATCATTCAAGAGTTTTGTGATTTTCATTGGGAAAGGGCTCCCCTTGGCTCAAGGAACACCGAAGTTGCTAACTTTATCAGGAATATGATTGATTTATTGATCTAATACTGGGAAAGTGAGCAACAAGAAAACCAGACTTCAGGTTGTTTACTTGAAATATAATGTGGCCTAGCGGTGATGACGGAATGAAAGCAGGTTAGTATTTCTCTTTTTCATTGTTGGTCATGTTTTCACAAACTGAAATGTCTACCTTAACAGAATTAACATTTAATGTGTGACCTTAAGAGTTGGCATTGAATGGTTTTAAACTCTTACACTTGAAAAAAACCTTCCTTTCTGTCAGTGAAGATACTGAACTTCTAACCTAACCTTTTGTAACCAAGATGAAAATTGCAGTCATTAGAATACCATGTCACAGAGTATTTTGCATTTGCAAATGGAAAACAACCTTCTGGGTGTGTTTGAAAGAGAAGAACATAACATGGGCATCATGTTTTACAAGAGGGCAATTTGTTGCCCCACAGCTCCAAAAGTGTACTACATTTTAAAAAGTGCCTGTATGCCTTGAAAGAGAACAGGGATGAATGTCAAAAACAGGTCCACAGTGTTTGCCAAGTGTGTTGAAATAGCAAGACCACAGTGTGGGGAACAAGAATTTTCAGTTTTAGTTGCAGGTCTCTTGACAATAGAACTAGTTAAAAATATCTGAAGGCATAGCAGTTTGGTAGATACAGGGAAACTGGCACTGTGTGTATCTGCATCAGTGCTTCAGTGTATTTCTTTTACTGTATTGTCTCTGACATGAGATATATATATAACACGCACACACACACACACGTTTTAGGTTGTATACACACCAGGATCAGTTTGTAGCAGCTGGCCTGTTTTAGAAATTGCATTGTGTAATCTTGCTGGCTCCACCTTTTGAATGAGTGCCATTATTATTCAGAAAGTTCAGGTAGTGAAGTGCGTGTTGAAAAGCTTGTAAAGGAATGTGCAGTCTATAAGAATTGTCCCAGCACATCATTTTATGCGTTTCACACAGTTCTGTGTGGTATGCATTCTCATTAGTGGTAGGTTGAGGTGTGTGTGTGTGAGCGAGCAGTGGGATGGTGATTGTATGATCTGGCATCTGTCTCACTTGTCATGATATTCTAAACGTATTGATTATTATTACCTTATATAGACATTTGAGGACATTGCATAGCCATTGGCTCCTCATTAGACCTCCTTATTTTATCTTCAAGCAGAGCTGTTCATGATGGTGCCAGCCATTCAGCTATAAGTTTAGTTCAGGAGGTATCAGTTTCTACAATGTGCTGCACTGGGAGTAACAATGTATGCATTTTAAGGCTGTTTTATACTTTATAAATATACACATATTTGTGAATTGATCTCTCAGTGCAGGAAGGGATTTATGGGTAAGTGTGGTGCGCAGAGATGGAGAGTGCTGTAATCTACAGTACTGTGTGTTAACCAAAATTCACCTGAGCGCTGTTTAATGTGCAGCACTGTTGTGGTAAGGATGTGTATCTGGTTTGCTCGATTGACGCAGTGAAGTGTATCTTGTGTACACAGAAACATGACAAGATATTGTTACCCCTATTCTGAGGCTTTCCGAGGATAATTCTTTAATCTGTCTAGATAGTATTTATTGCGCCTTTATTATATATGGTGATTATTTATTTATTTTTTTTAAATACCTAATAGTGTAGTGTCTGTGATTTAGAGCCCAGAATTAGCGTTGATCAGCTGCTTCTCTATTCATTCTGCAGTGAAACGTGAGATTTTCATTTAGTTCATTTTCTGCCCCCCTAGTTTTCATGTTTCGTTTATGTATGAAGTCACTTCTGCAACTACCCACGTGTTCACAAACACTTGAACATGAGGTATAAGCCAGGCCTTGCTGTTTTCGCTTTGCTGCACACTTAGACTGAAGTAATTTAATTAATTTAAAAAAGCAGATGTTGAAGAGCAATTAATAGTAGAGATTATATAATTAAATATATATGAAAATTGTTAGTACATATTCTTAAGTAGTAATTTATTTATTTATTTATTTATTTTTAAAAGATATTTTAGTGACTTGGAGTATTAAAGTGCCCCTTTATTTACACTGTTGCCTCAATGGCCCTGGCAGACCAAGATTGTACACCAAGCCAGTGACATCACATGGGTGGGGAGGGTGTGGAGACCGTTGGGCTGTGCAGAGGTCACGTCATTGAACAGGGGGTGTATTACAGAAAGATCCTAACTTTAGAATCCTATCTTATCTGTTTGGGAACCATTCTAATTTCAGTTAATACCTCATTTAGGACAAAAGATATTACAGAATAACATTTCCTAAGTGCATTATTTTGTCATAACTACACATAGGAAAAGGGTAGTTCAGAAGTATCCTTTTTTTTTTTTTTTTTTTTTTTTCCCTCAAAAGGTGATTTTCAAAGTGAGGTTGCTTCTATAGCAAAAATGTCACAACCCGGTATATCTAAAATCTAACAGAAGTGGCCAAGGCAGTTGGTGCTTTAGCGCCTACCTATATTCTGTTGGCAAATGTAAGGGGAGAGGAGCTTTGAGCCACCAAAACCAAGTTTTTCTGTGCAAGTAGGATGCGGGGGTAATAGGACTAGTTTTAGTAGTAGGCTCACTCTTTCCAGTGAAGGCCCCTAGTGGAGCAGATGAGGCGCCGTATGTGTGCCAAAAATGGTAGTATGCTCTCAATGTACAGGCCAGAGGAGATCACAATATGATTATATGACATTTGGTGGCAAGGTGGCCTGGGGCAACACATGATGCCTTCATTTTTAATACAGGGTAGGCTAGGGTTAGATTACAGATTTCATTAAATTAATTAATAAATATTTGAGCACATCAGTGCAGTTATAACCTAAACATTTGTTTATTGCCACCTAGCCACTAATTTCTTGCCTATTTAAATTACTATATACTGGACTTTTAAAGGTTATTTTTACAATTATGATTAATGTACACCATTATACCTCATTAATAAAAATTACTGGAATACAGTTAACATATTTTATTAGTTGTTCCTGACAGTATACTATTATGATCACCTTTTAACCTTATTTGTTAACTGTATAATCCTTAACACAAAAGCATTTATTGCAGTGACATTAATGCATATCTGGAGGAAATTGGGCAAAATGGTTTTCTGCTAGGTCATTCAGGATATCCTTTAAAGCCATTTCTGATGACTCTTGCAAGCACTGGCAGAAATGCGGTATGAAGTACAACTGTAGATCTTTAATACGGGGGTATAAGGTATTAGGTAAAATCCTAATTTAACTTGTCAGATCTAAAGTCATAAGATAGAACATTTCTGTAATACGGCATCGAATTTAAATGCTGTGATTGCCTGTGGAGAAACCATTTAGAGCAGCATTTAAACTGCTTTGTAGATGATGCTTAAAGCAGCTCACTCTATGAGTTTTTTTGTGTGGTTAATAACCATCTCTGTTTTGAACACTAATATTTTATCAAGCTCCTTCTAAATTAGGCTACATAATTATACAGTTAACTTTTTGTGGAAAACACAAATTCAGTGTCACAATCTGGAAGAACAGTTTAATGTATGCCTGAATTAAAGTCTCAGTAAAAACTGTCTGACATGCTTAATCTAAGTCGAGGTCCCAATGTTTGTTGGCGAAATTTATCACCAAGTTCCTTGTACTGGTTGTTTTGCAGTGGAGGGCTTTATAACAGCTTTTGCATTATGGGTTTTGTTGTCTGTTCATGGTTAGTATCTAAGCATTTTTATCAGGTAAGAAAAAATCTCACTCTGAGCCGTCTTTTCCGCATGTTGAGGGAGAGAAGCTTGCTGCTCGAGCCACTGCGAGTCACATTGGCACATGAACTTTTATCAGCCTGTAAGTAAAATGCATCAGATTAGAATACATCAGAGCTGGTGTATTTAAATGCAATATTGAAAGTATGTAATTTTATCGAATCAAATTGCTTGCCATATTCTGATATTGAAAAACATCAGACTTTTGACACCTTGTGCATCTCTCCTGTGCAGTACAGTGAGTGTCATGGGTCACCGTGTGGACTTGTGGATGCTGAACATCTCCCGTCCCAGGCTGTTACCTCTTATTCCAAAGGAAGCTTTTGTTCAGGCTTAAGTTGTCATCATGGCTGACTTATCTCTTTGAAACAAACTGGTTGCCTGTTTAGATGCTCCAGAGTGGGAGTGCAAGTACAGAAGGGTATCTGTATTGTTTGTATATGATTGTTCCTGCTATAGTTTGTGTCCAATGTCTTAATTGTTGGAATAATTTTTAATGCATCATTGCACTTCTGCAGTGTTGGTTTAATTGTTTTTACACAATCTGTGCTACTATGAGGTATAACAACACAGCTACAGCACTTTTTACCCAGTTAGACTTTGTGGTTGGAACTAAGTACTGTACAGAATTTTTTTATATGTCCATAATATACATGCATAATATATAATTATGAATAATAATAAGATTGATTGATAGATAAGATTCATTCCTTTTCATTAGGCTGAGTGTTATAGGATGATTATAACAAGGACAAGAGTGGCATTTTATGCTGGGTGTCTACTGAAAATCCTTTTGAATCTTAAAAAGATGGAAAGGGAAAGTTTAAACACTCTTCCTAATCCACACTAACATGAGCAAATCTGTATGTTTTGCTTTTCCAGCCACACTTGGTGTTTTCAACTACCAAAAAACATCTTTTTGAATCCACTCTTCTAAGTAGATAAATATGAAACCACCACTATGTGTGACTGTCATATGATCTCTACAATTCCAAAAATGACAAAACTTATTGTGATGTATTCTTTTTTTAGAAATCATAATTTCATGTTACATATAGCATACAAAAGATGCTGGGGTGCACAAGAACTCACTTTCTTTGTTTGTCAAAACAAATGGAAATGGTGGAAATGCCATAAATGGCCATGACTCAGGGCACCCAAACACATGTCCACCATGCTAGTTTCACTGTGGATATGAAACTTGGAACCTGAGAAACTGACTCAAAACACTAGTGTGGCCAAACAATGGAGTAGTTTTTAAAATGATCACTGTGACCTTAAACAGTGAGAACAGAATCCTTAACAAATCAGCTTACTTATTGGTTACTGATTCACTCATCCCACCTTGAATACTGACCCGAGATTGACCTAAGGTTTTTGCAACGCTAGATTTTATTGTTGCACTGGTTAATACTGAGTCGAAGAAGTTAGAATTCAGCAAGTTTAGTTATCCAGAGAACCTTCTGTAAGGACTCACATGGGCTCACCTGCATATTGGCCTTCTTCATGGCTTATGGATACTAATGGAGTGTATAGAATTGAAGCACTTGAACAGTGGTGATGTTCATTTGCAGAAAATCTTTTCGGTCTCCTTTTTGAAACTTCCTTTTTAAAAAAAAAAAATAAATCTTTTGCATGTTCACTCTTGTCCAGACCTCTAATCTTGCCCATGCTTTTGTATGTTGGAATGTTGCAGTGTGGCTGAAGGGCTGAGACTGGGAGAGAGACACCACTCTGCACTGGAGGGAGGAGCCTAATGCCTCAGAAATGTGAAACTATCAGCTACTGTAGTCCCACCCCTTACAGGGAACCAAGGAAACAAACCTCCCATCCACAGAAAATCTGGAGGTAAGTTGTTTGTTTGGGTTATTCTTTTTTTTTTCAGTTTATCAGAAGAAATCTGATTCATCAGAACCTTAAATAAAGAATTTGTAAACAGAATTTATTGTGTCTCCTGAGTTACAATAGAGTGAGGCAAATGATTTAGGCAAAAAGCCTGAAATTAAGTTTCTAACACATTACATTTTTCAAAGAATTATACATTGCTTTAGCAAAAGACCAAATAAACATGTGTACTGATTCTTGAAAACCCAGATGCTCTGCATTTGCTTGGGTAAAATGCTGTTACATTTTTAATTGGCATAAAACAGACTCCACAATTGTGACTTCACCCTTGTTTTTTCCTGAGTTGGACAGTTTCCTTGGCAGGCCCCTGAAGGGGAAGTCATGGACCTTTACAAGACGCACTGCTGAATTCAACATGAGCTCACCTAATCATTTAATATGACTCATTCCTTGGTTTAGCTTTTTTATTGAAGTCTGTTTTCTTATCCTACAATGCGCTTCTACTTTTTTCCGTTTGAAAATTATCATTAGCTCACATGTTTTGGCACAGTGTGTTAAGGAAAGTTTGAGTCCTGTAGGCAGGCAAAGCCTTGGGCTAGGGCTATGTTTTTGCCAGATTGTGTAATGGATAAAAATCAATCTTGGAGGGCTAGATATGAGCAGACTACTCTCCAGTGTGATACAACTCCCACCCAGCAAGTGCTCATGTGCAGGCTGGGAGGTAGTGGTGAATGGAGCAATACCATGAAGTCGAATAAAGATAATGGCCACTGAATATTCCCAAGCTATTTTGAGCTTTCTGTCTAGAGGTGGGTTTCAGTGCACACAGATGTATAAAATGAAATGTAGTTTCATAAAGAACTACCAGTATTTTCCTGCATACACAGAGGGGGTGATGAGCTCTATTCTTTCCACCATATGAAAGATGGCTCAACATGTGGATTCCTGGCACCTGACAACTACACAAGATTTAGTTCCACACTTAAATCAGTATCTGTTTTTTTTAAGCTATATAGCTCTACAGCTGCTAAGTAAGGGAGTCAAAGTGAGAGTTGTGGCAGGAAATGTCTGTATCCATGGAGAGATATGCCAGCATTAACTTGCCACATGAAATGAGATTTCCTGTGTATCCCACGTAACCATCAGTGAAAAGCTTTTATATTTGCTTTATTTTAACCAACCCATTGTGACACCACTATGCTCAGTAACAACTGTCTACACACTACAAATGTCATACCAAATTAGAATGAGAACCTGCTCCATACTTATCATTCCAATTAGTGTGTCCACACTGAGGTGGAATGCCTTATAAGCACTTGTCTGAGAGGCATCCCACACAGCTGCTCATGGTTGTTCTCTCACAGGCTTTTTGGAGCAGCTGGGCGTTGGTCAGCTGACTGCTTGTGTAATACCCCAGCTGTGTCTGGCTCTGAGTGGTTCTGGTCCTAGTATTAGTCCAAGTGCCAAAGAGAACAGCTAGCGTTTGTTGCGTTGACTGCGACACCACCAGAATTCTCCAGTAGCATACTTGTGCTCTGCCTTAGGATCACTTAGTAGGGCATCAAACACTTGTAGTGTTTCAGGTACCATGAATATCTAGTGACTGTTTAGGTTCTGAACAAAGGTTTTACAATGGGTACAACTGTTCAAATTATTCTATATTCGCTGAATCCTAAAGAGATTCACCTGAGTAAGATTTAAACAGAGCATTACATCTCTTATTAATTGTGACTAAATTGTTTGGAGGGGACCATAATTCATTTCCCTCTGTTTTTAGGTTTTCAGCCATGCACCTCAAGCCATACCCTAAGCCACAGGATAAAGAACATCATCAGGACAGGGGACAGGATGGCACAGGAAATCTTGTGGGTCAACGGGGAGTACTTAGAACTGAGTGGGGTGTTCGCCAAGCATGCAGTCTCATGGGTTCGCCTGGCAACGGCACAGTCAACCGGTACCCCCTCAGTGTCATCTCCACCAATACTCTCCGTTGTACCACCAACAATAACAGTACCCCACCCACAAGAGGAAGTGGGGGTTTCTCAAACTCATGGAGCCATAAGAGCAAGATATCCTCCTCTGTCACTACATTCACTAGTTCATTAGTGCTACTCTCCTCCTCGACTGACATGGAGAATGAAGGCTCACTAGGAATATACCAAGGTGAGGATGGAGAGGGATCATTAGACATATGGGCAGTCATTAAACCTGGGAACACCAAAGAAAAGATTGCAATATTTACTTCCCAGAAATGTAGTCATGTTGCAGCAGGTAGCAATGACAAAGTTTTTGAGAAAGAGGGGATTACAACAGATTTGCGGACAGTATCAATGAAAAGCAAAGGTTGCTGGGATGGTGACTGGTCTATGGCAAAGCGAAGAAAGCGGTCTGGAAATCTAGAAAAGTCAAGATGCATTACTCCTCCAGGGCAAAAGTCTGAATTCTGCACAACACTTTTGAACTCCAGCAAAAACTCAAATGCTTCCTCTGGTATAGCTGGGGAGATTGTGAAGACAGATGGAGAAGAGAGTGGAAAAACGATTTCTGTGGTTGAAATGGTGGCCTACTTGGAACAGAGGGCTAGCAATCAACGTGTAGACCCGAAACGTCCATCATTGCGAAGCTCCAGCACAATTACTCTGTCCAAAGGTCTATCACTGCTTCCTCCAGCTGAACAGGTATCTAAAGGTCCACAGCTGTCAGAGGTCCATGAGGAAGAGGAATCAGTGCGAGTGCTGGACATGGTTGCCAAGCTGGAATCTCAGTGCCTCAGTAGACAAAGTGTGAGAGAAGGAGGAGACCTCTCTCGCAACAACAGTCTGCGGAGGAGAGTGGGACGTGTTTTGCTGGCAGGATCTGAACCATACTCTGCAGTCTTGCCTAGCCAGGAGGCGTTGCCTAGCCTTCCTCAGGACGAGAGAGCTGACAGTCACTCAGAGCAAGTTGCTAGTGATGTAGATAAACCTAGAGCCCCACCAGAAGCCTGTGTGCCTGTGCACTCGGAGCATTTTGCACTCAGAGTAAGGAACATGACCGAACAGGAGACATGTGTTAAAGTAGACACAATAAACAGCCTGTGCATTCTGGCTAATCAGGCCAGCTCAGAGACCCATGAGTGCATTGAGGAGCCTCTTCCAGGCATGCTGTTCTTTGCTCAGTCTCCCCCTCAGGCTCCTTTGGAGCAGCGATGTTACTCTAATTCTAAGAATAGCTCCATATCAAACAATACAGAGGATTCTTCTAATGACCAAAAGAATGAACAGAGTGGGGCACCACCACACAAACAGGCACTGGAACCTCCTTCTGCTGATGTGTCTTTTAGAGAGGAGAATATGAATAAATTGGAGGACAGTAATGATTTGGAGGAAATGGAAGAAGAGTTTGGTGTAAATAATCGGGGTCCTGTGCCTTTGCGTCGCCTAGTGTCTCATGAATTCCTGGAGACCCGCTTTAAGATTCAGCTCCTCCTGGAGCCCCAACAGTATATGGCGTTTCTGCCCCACCACATCATTGTCAAGATCTTTAGTTTGCTGCCTACTGAAAGCCTGGCTGCCCTCAAGTGCACCTGTCATTACTTTAAATTCATAATTGAGAGTTATGGTGTGCGCCCAGCTGACTCCCGCTGGGTCAGTGATCCACGCTATAAAGACGATCCCTGCAAGCAGTGTAAGAAGCGCTATGGCCATGGTGACGTGTCACTTTGTCGTTGGCACCATAAGCCCTACTGCCAGGCATTGCCCTATGGCCCAGGCTACTGGATGTGCTGCAGGGGGGCCCATAAGGACACACCTGGTTGCAATGTGGGACTCCATGACAACCGGTGGGTCCCTGCCTTTCATAGTATCAATATGCCAATTTATAAAAAAAGCAGGGACAGTGAAGATGATGTGTAGTGTGCTGGAATGAGATGGTGTATGAGTTCTTTTTTTTTTTTTTTGTTTGTTTGTTTTTTTGTTTTTTGCAAGAAATGTGTCCACATAGCTGTAACTAGTGTGGGTGAATACTGGTTCTTGTGCCTCTGCTGCCATATGAGCATGTGATTTTTGGTTCATTTTTTTATGTTGAATTAGCTTGCATCCACACTGCTGAAACTAACCAGATGGATGGCTGTATTTTCGCCTCTGATTCTCCCCCTGCCTACCAACCACCAACACGTCTTTAGAGCCTACTCAGGTCCTTAAAGTTGATCTGCACTTTAACCTTTAATTGCTGAATTCTTGTAAATTGTCCAGGGTACTTTCAGTTGTTTTTACTTTCAACAAGCATTAATTTGTGTCGCACTAACTTATTTCCCAGAGAACACTTCAAAAACATTTCCCATTCACTCTCATTTAATATATTAGACACAAAAAGCCTAACTTTGTTTTAGCATACATTTCATTACAATTAATCCATTGTTCTTTTAATAACGGACAAGTTTGCTTAAAGAGCTCAATATAGATTAATATCTGCCCCTTTGCCCATCATATAATTGTAATAGCTATAAATGTTCTGGGATCATGTACTAGTTAGCATTGTTTCTGGCTGGTCTGAAAGGTGATCCCAGTTGTTTACACTGTACATAGCAGAGACTTATATAATAATAGGGTGAAGAGTTTCTATAACTTGGAATGGGTCTTTGGGTGGAACACCTTTTCATGTCTGTCTGTATTCCACATTGCTTTCTCTAGATTTACAGTGTTTTGTTAAACTGTAAAGTAGCAGTGTGCATACATTCAGCTTATGTATTGGCACCTCCCTGGTATGAAGCAGTGTTTCTCACAGGGAAACCTTGGAATGTAGAGAGGCTGGCCAAATGCATTATCTTTCCCACAACAACATATATGGCCTCTGAGTTGGGGGGGGGAAAAAGTATCCATTGCAATGTAAAGAGAATTGTCTCCAAAGTGCGTTTCAGAGTTTTAAAGAGCATCATTATAATACCTGTGCTGTTTCTGCCTTATAAGGCATTTTACTTCAATAAAGTGTATTCCTGGAAGATTTGTAAGCTGCATTGTTTTGCTGTCATACCCTTAAAACACATATGAGTTGCAAACATGTAATGTGAATATTATGTAAGCTTAGAATAAAATTGGGAGAAACAAATAACATGATTTCTACTATTTTGAGATTATTTTGAGATGGTAAGATTATTTTGTGTTCAGGACTGAAATATCAGTGTAAATTTGGTGGTCACAGCTATATTTTGAGAGTGATTTATTTTCTATAGTTAAAGACTGATCTGGAGTGTTTATGGATGAATCACAGTTAAGCAATGTGAAACTGTTTTTACACTCATCTCCTGGATCTGTCCTCTCAAGATAGGATTTGACTAATCCTGCTTTGAGCTATATGGAAATAATATGTAAATACTTAATGTGTGGGCAGAGAAATATATTGCCAATATCCAAGTACTGACACATATTGACCCCACCACAGCCCTTGTATCTTCTTGGTATTTCTTTTTCCCCATAAATGATGGCCATGAAGTGCACAGTAAACTGAGTGGATGAATATGTAAATTCACTGGGCAATAAAGTGCATGAAAATATCTCATTGTTTCCCATCTTTCTGAGTCCAAATAACTAAACAATTCCTTTTTAGACTCTTGGCAAATAACGTCACAGTAATCAATATAATGTCAATGGTATAATTTTGGTAATATTAATACCTTTCAACAATCACTCAGGATTAAAATGTTTTCTATAATATCATAATATAAATGTATCATTGCAGCACTCAGGGTTGTGATGAAGAGCACAGGGTAGTAGTCAGAAAAAGGTCAATAATCCTAAAGTTTTACTTGAAGTTGAAGACCATCAATATAATCAAAAAAATCTCCACTCCTTTATTCATACTCAAACACCTTACACATTTGCAAGATACAAATGGGTTTTAAATAACTGGTGAAAAGGTGCACTTTCATTGTTAAGCAAGCCAAAGCCTGAACTCACTATCTAGAATGCCAGTGGTGACTCTGACATTATACCTTGTACTGTTTTGTACTGTTAAATAGTTTAACCAACTGTGACAGTTGTTTTAAGAGCATTCCATATCAAACAACACAGCAGAAATAATTTATCATTTTAAAAACAATATTAGAGATAGGTGTAACTGCCAGCTAATCCAGCAAGTTGTTTATGCTGCTATATTCAATAAACAAAATGTTTACATCAAGGCAATCAAGCCTATTAAAGTGAAACATAGTGCATCATGCTCTTAATTCATAAATGACATTTTGTTATGCCTCCTCAGAATATCAAAATTTTAATAGAAGGAAAAAAGAAACATTACTGACTGGATAATAGTGGGGATCCTACAATGTGCATGAGCTACAAAAGGTCAGGCGTTTTCTTTTAAACAAAACATTTCACCAGATCCTATTTCTACTTTTAAAAAGGTTAGAAATGGCATTCTTTCCCTCCCTCTTTTCAATCACACAGTCATTCTTGACATGCAATCAAGTGACAAAGTCACAAAATCACTTTTTCTAATAAGATTTGACAAAGAGGGAGAGACAAATAGTTTGTTTGCATAGCTACAGCAGGCAAAACATTCCAGACTGGCCTCAGCGCTGGCCAGTATAGGCACGGAACCAGGAGGTGACCGAGGCAGCAGCAGAGGAGATCATGCCTCCTGCGTTTCCTGCTGGCTGAGAGACCTGCATGGCTGTGCTCTGAGACAGATCCATGGGCTGAGAGGGGATGTCACAGAATCGAGGGCTAGGGACAGTTTCCCAGTCTGTGCCCAAGTCCGTCTCTTCATCTGTTACAGCTTCATCTCCACTCTCCTCTGTAGCACCTGATGCCTCAGGCTCCAAAAATTCCATAGAGTCCTCCAAGTCTGCACTTACTTCAAATGGTCCAGTCCTATGCAAAGAGCAGGAAACAACACACACTTGTAGCAGTGCAATTTCCAATTAAAATATCTTTCTGCACTCATTCTTTATTCAAAGACTATGCAACTCCAGTCAGGTGTTAGCTTGTTAGGTACATCTACCTTGTAGCTAAACTTTGTGGTCATTTTATCAGGTACCATATAAATGGATTTTGTATACACCCCACCTTGACATAGACACTCGCTCATTCTTACCCCTCCTAAGTTCTGGTCACTCATTAAATCCCCCACTCTTTTGCATCACACACATTAATAAAGTTAATTACAATGGTTAAAATTATAATGTATTTTTCCTCCTGACTTTTTGCTGTTTTTTCCCCATTCGTGGCGTAATAACAGTGTTGTGTAATCGGGAACAATAGCAGAGTTTTTGGCTGCTGATAGGTTCTGTTTAATGATATTATGACATGACAGAATTCAGTACTTTACCCTTTTTAAAATATTTTAAATAATTTTAATGCGGATATAAAATGTGTTGGTGCACCACAGAAAACTGAGATCTGGGCCATCATTTGATATTATTTAGGTGGTGGACCATGGTAGTGTGTGCAGAGTTTGTGGTGTTTGATGAAAGTGAATGTAGGTAATTATGTACACCCAATAACCTGGCAACTCAGTATGTAACTATTTAAAATTTTTACCTAGTAAAAATAGGAAAAATTAATTCTTACCTGCCAAGGTTCTTGTTCTCAGGGGAGACCAGAAACATGATATTTCTCAGTGTGTGGTGGGGATGGAGAAGCTCACTGTCTACATGCTGTGAGGACAAATTGATGTAGAAAACAGATATCATAAGTATTTGTCTTAGTAAAGGTATGTGTTTTTGGAATATAATTGTAATTATGTCACCTGGGAGAAGCATAGATGTAGGATGTTGGTATTGAGTTTGTTAACAGCACGAGTAAATCTGTAGCGACTCAAATTATCACCACAGAACTCACTGCAAAGAAGACAACACAGGCAAGTGATCAAGGCAAAAGGAAATGCACAATCTTTGGGAAATTCATCAGCTCATGGAAATTATCTTAAAGGAGAAGAAAATGATTTCTCATAAAAAAAAGACAACATAATCTATACTAAGAACATTCAGACCTTTGAGATGATGATAGAGCAGAGCTCTGGGCATGGTATGTTACCTGTTACACAGCTTTTTGGGTAGATTGACATCCAAAATATGAGAAAGAATGTTAACAAGTTGAGTAGCATAGCAGAGGGCTGCACTAATGGTGTGTGCTGGAGTGATGTGATCCAGCTCTACATAAAAAGTAATAAGAAAGTTTCAGCCACTAACATCACAAATGTACATTAATAAATACTGAACAGCTGATCTAGTTAAACTAAGCCTAGGCTGATATGGCTCAGTGGTTAAAACTCTGAGCTAGAAAGCAAAAGCTTGTTCTCAGGACCACCAGAGAACCACTGCTGTCCCTTTTCCCCTCAACTGCTTGCACTGTGTCCTCTCTCAACTGTGAGTCACTTTGAATAAAAGCAACTCCCAAAGGAGTAAAATATTTTAATTTGATATCAAAAGATATCCTGCAGTCTAAAACCACACATAGCAAAATCAAGACAGCTGATAACCATTGCAAACAGAACATGGCTTGGCAAGCTGACTAACAGCAGTAACAGCTGAGTCTGAGCTATCTGAAACTGTGATGAGAGCAGTGAGAGGAAACTGTACCTGGGCCAGGATTAGTGCTTTTCTCCTCTACCCAGTTATAGTAAGCTGAGCAGTCTCCATTACTGGGCAGTGTGACATGGGGCCCAGTGATGCTGATGCTTGTCTCTCCATTCTGATCGTCCCAGATCCAACGACCAGACATGTACGTTGTTCGTCGGGCCTCAGCTAACTCACTCACAGTGCTGGATGTGAGAGCAAAGTCATACTCCGCTACAGCAGTTTCAGCCGGGTCTCTGGAGAGCAGAAACTCCAGTTAAAAAGTCTCTTAAGCATACATTTGATAAGTTAAAGCTTGCTATTTTGAGTGAAGTATCACATTCCTCTAGTGCTAGGCAAACAGCCTACGGTGGTGCTTTGTTATCTGTTTTGTGCCAGTGATTTAGCTTTTATAATCTGGCAATATTGAAAAAATCTTGGGCATTAGATTAAGTTCATTACTCAAACCTGCTGCCCTGCTTCTCCTCCTGTGTGGGGAAAATGTAGGTGGTGAGTTCCAGGATGTGATCCCGCCGCACCTCAGCCAGAGCCTCCAGTCTGCTCTGCAGCTCTTTGTTCCTTTTCTCTAACAGCTCGCTCAGGCGACGGTTATGACGCTCTATCTTATCCCTCTTCTCCTGGTGACGACTTGCTCGGCGCTGCAGTCTCTGACCTTCTTCTTGAGAGCGAAGCAACAGATCTTTGCCTTACGAAAGAGAGACAAGGGAAAAGGAAGTGATCATGACATGTCTGAACTTTTTTAAAAAACAAATCAACACAAGATGAAAGCTGGGTAGAACTGATGGTTCCAATCATTATCTAAAAACACCCACCACTCTTCACTTCTTCATTCCCACTGCAGATTGCCTCTTTTAGTTGCCCAATCTTCATCTTACAAGACATAATCTTCCACTTCTGCCATGAACAAAATAATCACAACTGGCTGTCAGTGAGGGTAATTTTTTTTTTTTTTAAATTATCTGTGTTCTAAATCATCTTCTGAAGAAACTTACAAGCTGGTCTGCCTGAACCTTCTTGTCCATGGTTTTGATTACTCTTAACGGATAAAAAGCAGAAATTACAAACCATAAAGTGTGTAGCATGTATCAGACACCACAGCTACTACATATAATGTATAATACACAACAGTTTGGCTCATGGGGACTTGTAAAATTACCTTTGCTGAAGAATCTCCTTTTCCTTCTTCATTTTCTGAAGCCTTTCCAGTTTCTCTGTGTATCTGTAGGCAAACATGTTTCAATTTCATCAGGTGTTACACTATTTTCCATTAATAAACAGTAACATTTTAACACACAAAGCACATATCTGTTTTACCACAGTAACATACTTTGTCTTTATTCAAGCATAATTAAACAACAAATTACCAGTGACTCAGATTTAATATTATAGTTATTATGCATTCAGTTAAAGTAATGCGCGACGGGCAAAAGAAATTAGTTAGGCATGTGTGTACATTTAGGACAGCAACTAGGTTTAAACATTTAGGACAACGGGATGTTCAACATAAAATACATAAAGCTAACTTTATGACTCAGCTAACCTCGTTAGCTAGCTGCTCCTCGGCTAACTTCATGGATAAGCTGCTCACTTTGTTAGCTAAGTGCAGACTCACAGTACTGTAAGGTTTGTTTTTATACTTCTGACACATTAATTGTATGATCACGAACAGGAGAACCTAACGAAGAGAGCAGCTATAAATGTCTGTTGTTTAGCACGGTCGTTAGCCTGAGCTAGCAAATAACACTGTTTACATAAAGAGCTCGCTAATTTTAACGCTACATGGCTAAGTAATCGACCTGCTGGGTTTCTGAGATACAGCCACAAAGATGCGCTGTTTTCGGTTTGTTATCTGGCTGTTTAAAAATGTGAAGGAACACGACGTTATTAGCAGAACATACCTTTCGGGATTTTTACCATCGAAGTACACGAAGTCTCCAGCTCTGATACACCGGGCACAGGTTAGCCTGCGCCTCGCAGTGTTACACAGGGGACATCTCTCCACAGCCACATACAGTCCCTCCGCATCGTCCACCGACTCCACCATCACAGTCGCCGGGGAGACTGCCACAGCCCCTGGACAAGGCTGATCCTGTCGGCTGGTTGCTCGGGCCTGTGCTCTCGCCCCCTCAGCGCCCGACTCGCAGGGCCCGACCACCCGCACCTCGCTCTCCGGGGGACACGCCATAGCGCCGGGGCTTTTACCGGGATACGACAGCGCAGTTTACGTCGTGTCCGACAACATTCTCAGCTAATAACGCTGAACCTGTAATTTACCGCTGCCATAACACCACAACAAAACATTACACTGTCACTGAAGAAGTGTTGCTCTGCTGCGCTTCTCCTGTAGCCCTACCACGTGACTCACTTTGTTTATGTACAAGTCACGTGTGTGCAGGCCGTGCGTCAGCAAGCCTGCGCGTGAGCTCTCCAAACCTAACCGGGGGTCTGCGGCTCCTCCGCACTTAAGACAAGCAAGTTGATTGCGATTCTTGCATTCTGTAATTTTTCATGTATAAAAACTACACCATAATAGGCCAACAGCATGTGCACGTGTGACAAAACAAAACAAAACAAAAAAAAAACAACACTTTCGTTTCTCCTTAAAGGCTCTGAAATGCCATGGCTGTCAGGAGCGTGCGTATAGAAGGAGATTGTTGTGGTCTCGGACAGAGAGAGAAGAGTTCATGCTCCGACGGGGGAAAACGAGCTAAAAGCAACGGGGAATAGAAAATCGCCTTTCTTCCTCGAGAAGGATGAAAAATACAATTTTATGCTTGCTGAATGCTTGCATAATCAGTGACATGCACTGCGCACTGCTACCTGGCTTTATGTTAGCAACTAAAATAGTGCAATAAGATCAGATGGGGTTCCTGCTGAACAGGAGACCCCTGGCCCCTGTGATAATGTAGCCTACAGTTCCCTCCCAAAGTACTGGAGCAACAAGGCCAAGTCTTCTGTTCTTGCTATACTCTTAAGACACTTGGGTTTGAGATCAAAAGACAAATATGAGACAATAGTTCAGAATTTCAGCTTTCATTTCCTGATATTTACATATTAGAAGATGGCACCTTTTATGTGAGTCCATTCATTTTTCAAGTGATCAAAAATATTGGAACCTGTGACTGACAGGTTTTTTGTGTTGCCCAGGTGTGCCCTGTTAGATTGATTGTTTAAACAATTACTAGCTCTGAATGTCTACTCTTTGTTTGAGACCTGGATTTCACCTGTGAAGACTGCATTTGCTGTTAAAAAGGATAAACCAACATGAAGACCAGAGAGCTGTCTATAGGAGAAAAGCAAGGTATTTTGAAGCTGAGAAAACAAGGAAAAATCAATCAGAGCCATTGCACAAGCACTGGGCATACCCAATACAACAATCTGGAATGTGCTGTAAAAGAAAGAAACCACTGGTGTACTAACAACCAGACATCAAACAAGTTGGCCAAGGAAAACAACAGCAGTTAATGACAGAAACATTGTACTTTAAGACTGTTCATATACTTTTGCTCACCTAATAATTGGGTGGTCTGCCACCAAAGATGCCATGTTCTAAGTTGTTTAACATATCAAGATGTAAATATCAGGAAATTAAAGCTGAAATTCTGATCTATTGTCTCATATTTATCTTTTAATTTCAAATGTTTTCAGTGTATAGCAAAAACAAAAGAATTAGCCTTGCCATTCTGATACTTTCAGCAAAGAGTGTATCTGCCTTTCCAAGCAAAACAGGAGCATGCACTTATGCCAGACAACTCAAGTTCTACAAGAATACACCAAATGGCCAAAAGTTTGTAGACACCTGACCATCACTTCCATATGTACTTTTTGAACATCCCCTTCCAGATTTAGTCCCCTTTGCTGTTATAATAACCTCCACTCTACTGGGAAGGCTTTCCACTACATTTTGGACCGTGTCTGTGGGGATCTGTGCCCATTCAGCCACAAGAGCATTAGTGAGGTCAGGTACTGATGTCGAGTGAGGAGGCCTGGGGTGCAGTCAGCATTCCAGTTCATCCCAAAGGTGTTCAGTGGGGTTGAGGTCAGGGTTCTGTGCAGGCCACTCAAGGTCTTCCACTACAACCTTGGCAAACCATGTTTTCAGGGACCTCGCTTTGTGCAAAGGGAATTGTCAGGCTGAAACACATTGGGGTCCTTTAGTTCCACTGAAGGGATTTTCACTAGTAATGCTACATCATACAAAGGCCTCCTACACAATTGTGTGCTTCCAACTTTGTGTCAACAGTTTGGAAAAGGAACACATATGGGTGTAATGGTCAATTGTCCACAAAACTTTGGCCATATAGGGTAGAACTAGTTCTCAGGTGCGTTTGAAGAACTGAATTAGACCACTTGGAATGACCGTGTTTAGTAAATCTGGCACAAGTCATTTTATCTTGGATTTGTTAAGTGATGTACAAAGAACAGGGCGCAGGTTACAATATCGAAATAAATAGAACTGTTTTCAATAGAACTGAATCAGGAGAAACAGCTAGAGGAACATTCTGTCAGGAGAATTGGGCGTTGGCGAGTCTGGAGAAAAATCTATGAAAAACAAGGCAACATGAGAAATGCAAACACAACATGAGCAGAGGCTCTGAAACAGCATGGTGGATTGTGTCATTTTTCTAGTATGAAAATCAGAACCAGTTGTCAGAAAATCAGACTTTTATAGTTCAGTGTCCTATGCAGCAAAATGTGTTAACAAAACATTTACCTCTCACCACTCAAATGGTAATCACAGTGACAGAAACACATACAAACAACATGCACAATGTTTGCAAACAAAATACAAAATGTCCCTTAACAAAGGTTTGATTCAAGTGAAAGCTTAAAGAATCACTTTCAGTAAAAGTAGATATCTAAACAGAGACAATCACCTCATATACAGACATATCAGAACTCAATAAAAAGTAGAAGTGCACTTTCTTTTTCACTGTTTCCTGAATCCTTTCAGAATTGGGTAGATATTCTCAAAAGCTTCATATATTTCGGAGCGATCTTTAGCACCTAGATTTACAAATGGAGAAAAAAAAATGATTGTAATGCGAAAACAATGTATAAGACATGGTTAGTTTTTGCAAGTTCAAATATCATAAACGTTAACCGACAATTCCGGTATACTTTTTTAAATCAATGCTTTTGCATTTCAATATTTACATTTTTTGGGAAATGTGCATTGCGTTAAGTAAGATCTGCTAATTGAAATAATTTTGGCATTTGAAACCTGAAGTTTGAAGCAGAAGTCTCGAATGATAAATATGATGATCAAAGCTAAAATTGATTATCAATTTTAGATAGATAACCACACCATACCTGTAAGAACAACTTTTCCAGACACAAAAATCAGGAGGACAATCCGTGGCTTCACCATACGGTAGATCAAACCAGGAAACAACTCGGGTTCATAGCTTGAGGGATAACAGATCAGAGTTATTATACAGAAGTGAGATTTCATATTACTTTAAAACAGTACCAGTTTTTTGGGCAAACCTGCTGAACTGTTGGTGAGTCAGAACCAGGCCCTCCAACCGTATTGGGAAACACACATCACAACTGCCAACCATGTTCTGGATCTTGAAGTCGAGAAATTTGGCTGGGAAGCCGAGCTTCTGTACCACCCGGGCATACTTCCTTGCAGCAAGGCGAGACTGCTCCTCACTGATGGGAAATAAGATAAACCTTATTCAAATGAAATGTTAGTAAAATAGAGAGGAAAGCGAGAGAATGCGACATTAACATGACAACAAATTACTCTAGGCACATTCAATGCCAGGATGCCCTTAAACAACTAACCACATTGCGCCATCATGTCACACACCGGCAATGACTACATTTGATATACTTGATTTTTGAGATGAAAGTTCCTAACCTCTTTGCACCAGTGCAGACCATTTTTCCTGAGCTGAAGATGAGGGCAGTGGTCCTGGGTTCACGGATCCGCATAATTACAGCAGCAAAACGCTAGGGAAGGGCATGATTGGAAGAGCTTGCAATACTGAAGGCAGTATTTTCAATGTGTTAATACTAATTACATTTTGCTATTGTAAATATTCATGCATATTAAACACATTTATTTTCCCCTCCTTGATCTCAGATTCAGCAAGGAGTGAAAGCTGAATGCACTATAAAAGAAATCTAATTACATGCAGCCCAGTGTAACACATTCAAATTAGACCTACCTTTGGATTGTACTCAGCATTTCGAGCTTGAAGGGCAATGGCTTTCAGGTCTAGAGGACAAGCCAGGTTTACTGTGGACACTATATTCCTGTACACAACCAAACACAGGTTAATATGTGTACATGAAAATGCAGTTGGTTCACTCAAAAGGCATCTAATCCTATTCAGACTTAAGTACAGTAACCCAATAAGCAAGCAGTCAAAATAGATCAGATTGCATAGAACAACTTACTGTTATCATATTTTCAAATCCCACAAACCTAGAAGGGCATGTCAGAAACATCTCAGCAAGGGAAAAATACAGGATACAGAAATTCAGAAAGCCAGAGCTAGAAAATACATCTCTCTCCAGTGCCAGTGCCAAGCACACCCTGTATTCTCCTGTTTACCCTAACTGACCACGAGTAAACCTCTGAGGTCCTGTGATCATCTCTGTGCTTCTTTACATGCCAGATTTAGAACATGCTTCAACAAGCTGCTGAATATAAGATCTTGAAAATTTTACACTCTCTGGAGGAAAAAGCTATTAAAAGCTAATTGTGGAAGAACATTTTGTAACATGGCTTGTGCTTTCTTGCATAGATTAATTATGACTGTGGGTCACTACACATTGAGAGACTACTCAGGGCTATGTCCCAGACCATACAGTGTGCAATAAATAGGATGCCTAAATACTAAGGATACCAAAGTTGTACTATTGAGTATGGTAGTATGTGGTTTGTGAGGTATTCTTGACTCTGAGGATCTAAATAACCTGTTGTCTTTATGGTATTATAGAAGTGTTATGAGAAATAAACATACAAATAAATAAATATTGTGCAGACTTCTAAAGTTTTTGCATGCTGACATGACATTTTTGTGTGTGCACAAAATTCTCTCCAATTCTGAAACAACATACCTGACAAATTACTATTATAGGATTTTAGGGTGAGCCACAGCAGCTCAGGAACATCATAGTGTAGAGTATTTTTTTCTCATTTGTCTCAGTAATTATGTTTTTTTTTTTTTTTCGATTTTAACGGGATCTATGCACTGTAGCTTTTAAAATCTGCCTCAGAGACTGTCCTTTTCACATACTATAAACTATAAATGCTTAACTATTTTCTCTCCTTACATATGTAATTTACTATCTTAAATATACTTGTTTTCTGTCAGTCACTGCACATTTATGCCATGATAAGTCCATAGACATGGCTAGTATCTGTCACTGAAGTATTTGCTATTGAATTTTTTGTTATTTTCTTGGTACTTAAGATTATTAAACAAATAATAAACTTTGACAAACTTATTTCTTCTTCACTGCAGTAAATGTTATCATTACACATTTTTGGAACAATTAGACAGATTGATTGTTTAAAAAAAAAGCTAAATATCTTACTGTAATTGTGGAATGATTCCTGAACTTTCTGCCACAGGGGCAACAGGGGTCATGGGTGTCATGGGGGTCATAGGGAGGTTGCAGAAGGGGGAGGCTGCAGGCTGCCTCTTACTGATATCAGTGTCTGCTTCAGCCGAGGCTGCAGTTGTACAGTCCAGGAAAACACCACTGTCCTCTGCAGAACCCACTGCTGCATTCTCTCCCCCTTCATCCTGAGCACTAAGCTCATCAGGCAGAAAGCTCAGGTCCAGATCCTCAGAGAGATCTTTCTGCTGGCTGGAGATAGAGGAGGAGAGGAAAGAGGGATCCTGAAGCTGTGGGGGGCCATGCAAACCCAAATCCCCTTCAAATATGTACTCAGAGGAACCCTGGTGGAAGTGGGCATACAGTTAGAAGCATGTATGGCATGAAGAAGATGAAAATCATCTCCTTATTTTAAGTACCACAATATACTTGTGGGTTCAAGATCTGAACATACAGCAATTGACTGGTCAAAGTAACTCTCCAGCGACGCCTCTTCATCCATTTCTCTCAAGATCCATTAAGGATTGTGAATGAACCAAACACAGTAAAGCGATTCAAAACTATCTAACACAAAGCTAGATTGTTTTCCGATCTGAATTAACATCAGTCAAGAAGTGTAGCGTGACAAAACGTGACATAACATCAACATCACCACTGTTTTCTTTATTTAAACTAATGATTTTACGTAACTCACGCTCACTTTTAATTCAATATCAGGAGTAAAAAACAGAGTGATATTCCACACACTGTTAACTCCATCCAGAAGAGGGAGATGTTACATTTATTAGCAACAAAACATTTGTCTTTTGCGCAAGAGCGGAAGTGATTAGCTAATATCGACCTTATTTATTTCCCACCCGTTTTCCGGAAAGTCCCACCTCCAGGAATACGATTGGCTAACACTTCATGCCCTGTCCAATAATAACCGTGTTTGATCGGCAGACTGACAGTACGAACCGTTTTTCCAATATGGGTGTGGTAAAATAAAAGCGTTCATGTGAAGACCGCTCACACTTTTGGGTTGGTTTCAATTCATTTTATACCCAGCGGGGTTGAATGCTCGAATCTGATTGGTCAGAAGGTGTGCATTAATTTCCGTATAGCAGCACAGGTACTTCCGGCTGTAACCTTAGCGACAGGCTCATGTTAATGCGCTCATTCTAATACATTACTGTTTCTATGGTAACAGCTCATACAGAGGGACTTGTACGGCTCACAATCCATATAATCTAAGACTAAACTTCACGAGATTTATAAACGTGCTGTTGTTTAACAAAGTAAAACTTATAAACGTTGATGTGATGAAGTTTTTTGTTAGGAGCAGCGGCGAAGATATATTGACCATGGGAACTTGCATTTAATCATTCTTTTTTAACTAAATATATAAAGTTATAGTGTGATAAGACGTTTATTATTATTATTATTATTATTATTATTATTATTATTATTTCGTAGATCTATTTGGAAAATTACCAGCTTCTGATTGGGTGGGCCACAATTCAAAGTGGGTGGGCCCATACCCGCCTGGGCCTACCCCAGGGGTCTGCAACCTGGAGCCGTTTTGCCCCCTCTCTCCTAAATAAAATTCATCTGGAGCTGCAAAACATATTTGACCCTTAAAATGAAGATACAATACAAGCTTATAAAGTTTTATGTATAGTTATACTTTATATACAAAAAAACTACCTATGCTGCATTTATGAAATCATAGAACTGCAATCAAAACTGTTGACATTTTACAAAAAAATAAACTGGCCCACTTTGAAATAAACTAAAGACACAGAACGATGCAGGCTATTTGAGTTCTCCCAATGTTTGAAGAAAATTAGCAAAATAAGGTGCAGCCCACTTTTAAATAAATAAATCATGGAACTATGCAGGCTAAACAAACAGGCCACTTTGTATTTAATTATGACTTCAGTCCATGTCAGTGTGGTGTCATCCTCTTCTCTTTTTCTCCTCAGCAACGTAGGCTACACCAATCAGCCCTTGAGCCTGAAGATAAAACACAGCAGACACAACACTACATCAGATCAGGGTCAAAAATAATTTTTGCAAAATAATAGCCTTTTGCGGGATAGTGTTCTCACCTGTTTAATGTGATTTCTGTCTCTGAACATCCCTGCAGAGCTTCTCTATATCGGGGCTGTAAGATGTGACTTTCATCTTCACACAGGACTGCAGGCTGTCGTCAGTCAGACGGGGAGGTACTTACATTTTATGTAGTTCATGTTTGAGAAAACCTGCTCACACAAGTATGCTGATCCAAAGATGGACAAGACTCCAAAGGCATACTTCTTCATGTTCATATAAGTGTCGGGAATGGCACTCCATGTTTCAAACACAGGTTTGTCCGGTTTGTGGAGGTTTTCAGTATCGCTCCAATATCAGTTTCTCACCACATATCAAGCACACAGGTAAGCCAGCATCACTGGCAGTGAAAGCAAATAAATCTGTCCATGTAGAATTAAATTCTCTATTTTCCTCCGAGATTTTTCTCTTTTTGGATTTATCCATTATTAGCTTACCGAGGGCGGGTGTTGAAAACTCTTTATTCACCTGCAGAGAAAGGCGGCGCGCAGTTGACGTCACGTGATCAATGACGCATATTTTATTTGACGAAATATTAAAACTTTTTTTCAACTTGAACTCCAAACAGAAAGATCGCCCACTTCGCATAAAAAACAACATAAGAATATTTAATGCGCAGGGAGCCACAGCGGAGGTGCGAAAGAGCCGCATACGGCTCCCGAGCCGCGGGTTGCCGACCCCCGACCTACCCGATCAGAAGCTGGTCATTTTCCAAATAGATCTGCGAAATAATAATAATAATAATAATAATAATAATAATAATAATAATAATAATCACACTATCATATCACACTATAACTTTATATATTTAGTTAAAAAAAGAATAATTAAATGCAAGTTCTCGTGGTTAATTGCAGACAGTCTCCTGGTTTCCCTCTCCCTATAAGTGCACTGTGCACACTATACGCTTGTCAAATGAAAAGTTAAATATGATTCGTCAGTTTCTCTTAGTCCCGCCCACAAAGTTATCTTTAAGACGTAAGGGTGTAATTGAAGGAAGATTCGCGCGTTTGTGGAGTTGAATTTGAAAATAGCGAAGCAAATATCAATCAGTCAGTACTTTAAAAGCCTAAATTGGATTTCCCAACTGTACTGCTGCAAGAAACTAAGTCTAGCAATGAATCCGGACCGTCCACAGATGAATCCAGTTTTGGATAACAACAAAATGATTATTTTATTACTCTGCCAGTGACGTCATGCAGTGACGTTCTCCACAACAAACCGCATTAGGAAATGTATGTACTACTTTAAATATTTTTGTACAGTAATGATTTGTATTCCCCCTAGCATATCTGCTTTTTTTGTTATTCTTGTACGCTTTTGTATTTACACTCTGTATTTTGAATATTATCTAAAAAATTATTAAAAAAAAAAACAACACAACAAACCGAATAAAAACATGTCTACGCTTCTCCACGCTTACTGTTCACCTGAGCAGTTTCTCTCTGCTCTCCTCTGAACGCGAACTGACAGAACTGTAAAGACAAGCACACACTTTATCTGTGTTTATAGTTTGGGGAAAAAAAAAAAAAAAAAAAAAAAAAAAAACGGTGGCTCAGTGAGTGGTCAGCACTGTTGCCTCACACCTCCAGGGTTGGGGGTTTGAATCGCACTTCCGCCCTGTGTGTGTGTGTGTGTGTGTGTGTGGAATTTGCATGTTCTCCCCGTGCTTCGGGGGTTTCCTCTGGGTACTCCGGTTTCCACCCCCAGTCCAGAGACCTGTTGTATGCTGACTGGCATTTCCAAATTGTCCAGAGTGTGTGTGATTGTACCCTGTGATGGGTTGGTACCCTGTCCAGGGTGTCCCCCGCCTTGTGCCCCTGAGATGGGCTCCAGGCTCCCTGTGTAGGATAAGCGGTACAGAGAATGGATGGATGGATGGATCGTTGTTGGTGAAATTTCAGTGAAATTCCCGCTTTTGCAGTGGAGGCCGGTGTGATTGCACATGCGCGAGTTATAATGCGCCCGCTCTCATTAGCGGGTAGTGCAGAGATAATCACCAAATGAGTTAGATGTTCTGGAGGCAGTCTCTGTAGTTGGTTTTATAACCGATGCAAAATAGGAATGGACGATCAGTACCGAGGTGTTGATACTTTCGATCCTTTTTAAGTAGTTCCTAACATTTAAGCAAAATTGCACAAGCAAGAATGCGGTTAAACTGAATAGGGTGAGTACGATATTGCTTTTATACAACAGTTCTATAAACAAGAAATTAATCTCGAATAAGTGACATTTCAAACACAGTATGTTTTGTTTAGTTTTGCTCCGCAAGCGTAAATAGATCCCGAAGAAGCCACACTAGCGTTATAGCAGGCTAGCTAGCTCACACTGATTTGTACATTCCCATTAAAGGTGCCTCGAGTAAAATTGGCATCCCTTCTTCCTTTTCATCTTCATCTTTCATATTTTAAATTCCTGAAAAGTATCGTTTGCCATGTCTGCTGATGATGTCGCTAACACTACTGTAGTAACGGTTTCGAACAGCGGAGCGGAGTGATACACACAGTGAAGCGTCCCAGTGCGGTTATAGGTAATACAGGCACTCTTGGAATGCTGCTCGACCAATCAGATTAGTGGACCAGAACTAACCGTTGTATAAAATATCCATATTGTCTGTTGTGTGTGTGCAAGACTTCGAGAGAGCAAATCTGATAAATCATATTTAAAGAATATTTAACAGCTACTGCTCTTTTGAGTGTTTTTTGAGTGAACAACTTTAAACAGTATCCAAATTGAGAACAGTCTTAAATTATTTATTTAAAAATAAATTATTAAATTGTCATTGTAGAAATGGCAAATTTCCCCTGTTTTTAATATTAAGAAGACTTTTCAAAGTATCCGTATCGGATTGCTACTCTCTTAATATTACTTGGTATTGGATCGAAAAGAAAATCGGTGGTATCACACATCTCTAATGTAAAACACAGTCATGTCCACTAGGTGGCGGTGATGACACCTGCAGAGTGAGTTGCCAGTACAAACCGAAGACGAAGAAGCTCTTGTCATGGACGGTGGATGGTCAAGTCGCAGCGATCATTACACGCGTGTTGTGCATGTAACAGTAGCTGTGCATTAATAAACACAATGTCATTTTATTACTACGCTGTGGTCTTATTTTATTAGTCTGTGCACGAAGTTTTCTTGTTTTTAAGTGACGAGTACGTCTGATTTTTGCTCTGGTCAGCATGCTATGAGAGAAGGCTATGGAAGAAGTGAGAAAGTGTTTGAGAGACTTCCCGAAAGAAGCTCGAGGTGAGTGAGTGAGATTCAAACCTGAATGAAGACCAGCTAATTGCGTATTCACATTGTGTCCTGTAAGCTTTGGACTCAATTGTCTGCTCAGTATTGCATCTCCAGTTGGCAATATACTGTATATCTGACAGCAATGTCATCATTCAAATCATTTTAAATGTGAGACTGATTGATTGGTTGTTTAAATTGATTTTTGCATTGATGGGATAAGATAATGCAGATGTCTTATACTTCTTAGAGCTTTATCTGAATGAGGCAGTACCATATCTGGATGAGCCGCTCTCCCCTCTACAGTTCTACCGGGACTGGATCAGCTCTAATAAGCCCTGTATTATCCGCAATGCCTTCAATGACTGGCCCGCTTTGTCTAAATGGAACCCCACCTATCTCAGGTGAGATAATCACATGACACAGATGTAACTCTACTGCATCATTACAGTCAGGTCCCATCGCCTGCAGCAGGTCATTTCTGAAGGTCTGTTGTGTGTATGTTCAGGCAGGTTGTTGGCTCCAAGCTCATCAGTGTTGCTGTTACACCAAACGGCTATGCAGACGCTGTTAACGGAGATCGCTTTGTGATGCCTGAAGAGCGCCAGATGACTTTCTCAGCCCTGCTGGACATTATAGAGGGCAGAGTAAAGAGCAGTGGCGTGTTCTATGTGCAGAAACAGTGCTCAAATCTGACTGAGGAACTGCCAGAGCTCACAGGAGACGTACAGACTCACATCCCCTGGATGAGCGAGGCCCTGGGTGTGTCATATAACAGATACTTGTGAGCTGTAGCAGATCATACACTGAGTCTAAAGCAGTAAGAAATGAATGATTATCCTGCTGGGTGAATGCTACAATGTCTGACTGAAAGTCACAGTTTGATTGGCAGACACTCAGCAAAGTCTTTAACCAAACTGTGAGTGTAGATTGTGTTTCGCATTCCTGGTTATTACACTTTGCAGTCGGAATCAATGGCTTCGTTTAATTGATTAATCATTACTAAACATGGTTAGGATATGACAGGCTGCACTTTAAGGTTAAATGTTATACATTTTTAATGTTATACATGTAATGTTATAAATGTTATACACTTTGTTTTCAGGAAAAATGCCTGATGCTGTGAATTTCTGGTTGGGAGAGGAGCATGCAGTCACATCTAGTAGGTTTTATTTATTCAATTTCCGTAAGAAAGTTTGGGTCTGAAATTCAGAAGCATTGAGTGGTGTTGAATTAGGAATTTAACCTTTTATCTTGCAGTGCACAAAGACCACTATGAGAACCTTTACTGTGTTATCTCCGGAGAGAAGACATTTATTCTACTCCCTCCCACTGATCGACCCTTTATACCATATGGCAAGGCAAAATTCTCATGAATATTTTTGCTCTTTATTGTACTTTAGATTTCTAAGTCTCACCTACTGTTATGGCTGTCCACAGTCCTTCACTTAACTGAAGTCATTAAGTAGGTAGCTGCTTGCTCATAAATCTGTTTGAATCCCTGCATGTGATTTTTCAGTCACATCCTATGTTGCAGTGATCTGCAAAAAATAGACCATTATCCCTGAAGAAAAAGGGGCTCACTCCAGAGCTTTGATTCTGTTTGTCCTGGTAGAATGTTTACCTCCCCAAAAGGAAACAATTAAGAATTTGTGTGCTCACATTGTGACTTTGTATAGAACTGTACCAGCCTGCTACATACAAACAGAAGCAAGATGGCAGCTTTGAAATAGTGGATGAAGAGGATTCAGAAAAAGTATGACATTCATTTTACACTTCTTAAAACCTTTTTTTTTTTTTTTTTTAAAAACATGGATTAAAGTGCATTTTAGTGGGTTAAGGAAAACCTTTATATTAGCTGGTCAAAATAAAGAGTCCTGTTAAGAAGATGGATGTTTTTTGAATGATGATGGTTAAATCTTAGCAGATGAGTTTAAGAAGGAGAATCACTCAGCTGGTGTTGGACTACACATGATCAGACCTGGGCTCAACCAGAACAAATGATCTGTTTGAGGAACTTATTATGGTCTCACTTTAGGTGCCTTGGATTCCCCTGGATCCTCTAAATGCAGACCTGGAACGCTTTCCCTCCTACAGACAGGCCAGACCACTGTGCTGTACAGTGAGAGCAGGAGAGATGCTTTACCTCCCCTCACTATGGTTCCACCATGTCCGCCAGTCTCATGGATGCATAGCAGGTACTGTGAAGGGGATTTTCCTGTATTGTATCTTAGACTCTGTTTGGTTTACAAATGTAGTTTCATATGGGAATAAATTCCCTCCTCAATCACCAGGACCGAAAACATTCTTTAATAATGACATTTGAATATGAAAATGCAGTGCAAATGTATGAATTTCAGTAAGTATAGGCATAAATACATTTGGAAAATATGTTGTTCCTTGAAGTAATAGAAAATAATGTGCTTTGTGTGTCTCTTCAGTGAATTTCTGGTATGATATGGATTATGATATCAAGTACAATTACTTTCAACTGGTGGACTCTCTAACCGGAGTTGTGGGTTCACTATGAACCTTTGACCTCTTGAACAAATCATCTTCAAAGTGTGAACAGTGGCACAGGGTAGGAATACTTTCTGAATAGGACAAGAGTGCATCACAAGGCACCCCACACATCTAAATTACCTAAGGGTAATTTAGCTAAGGGTAATTTATGGTCACCAATCCAGCTAATTGTTTTTGGAGATGGGAGAAAACCGGAGAACCCAGAAGAAACCCACATGGGCATGAGAACATGCAAACCTCCACACACACAGTATCCCGAGCTCAGAACAGATCAAGTGTTGCCTCTCAAATGTTTAAAAAAAATTGACTTGGCACTTATTATTGTACACTCTGAGAAGGAACAGCTGATTCATGCATAACAAATAACCAGAGTTTCTGTGTAATAAATACATTTTTATTAACTAGCACCTGACTTTGCTTTTCAGATGACACTTAGAGATATAAAAACAAGTAATTTAGGAGTAGTGCAGAACAAACAATAAACAAGTTTCAAACGGGAAACAGACTGAAAACCTTTTCATTCATGTTTAATGCTAGCTTCTGTGATTTTCTGCCTTACAGGAAAACAGAACAGCTTAGGTAGCTACAGATATAGAGCTGAATAGCAAAGCATTGGATGATTGTTCTTCAAGAAATTCAGATATATAACCATGCACTCTAGTTCATGACCCAGTGAGCTCTGAAGTCCACTTCTCATCATGCATACAAGTTTTGTCATGCTAGCAGTAAAGTTACTCTCCTACTACTGTCTTTATATATATACCCTCTACACTTTAAATTCACTCAGTTCAGTAAATGATTAACATGATCACATGATTAAAATATTACTTTATAAAATATAAGAACTGTGCATTAATTTGTTATAATTTGTTTCATGCACATTGAAATGGTCACTGTAAGCTTTTGTAGTTAAAAATCTTGCCATTAGGGCATAGGGTTGAGGCTGGTTTGGGATGGAGGATCAAATAAATGATTTGTTTTGGGCATCCACTAACCTGTCAGTTGTACTAAACTGGTTTAGACAACTTTGTTAACTGTACTGAGCACAAGCACCATATTCTGTAACAGTATGACAAGAGTCTGAACAATATACAGCAGACAGACACCTAGCACAAATACAGTATTCTTGTGGTATAACAATGGTATTACTTTAGAAAACAAAGTGCTTTACTGTACATCAGTGTTAGCTTTAAGAAAAGGGATAGAAACCTTAATATGAAATACTCAAATACACATTTATGAAAAGTACTATCATCTAGGTTTAATCTAAACGTAAGCAACTGGGGACAAATAAAATGTAAATTCCTGTGTTCACTTATAATTTTGCTGAGCTGGTAGTAATTTTATTTGCAATATTCCCTTTGCAATTCTGTCATTTTTCTATTGTATTTCTATGGCAGTTGAGTCTGATCTACTGGAACATTTTACACTGAGGAAGACAGCATCGTATCAGCATTGAAAGCAAAATTTTGAATTATAAATATTTATAACCAGAGATTTGCTGGTTACAAAATAAGGCACCCAATCTCTTGAGACATCGACATTGTAAATATTACAAAATGTACAAAATTGTCAAGGTTCATGCATGAGACTTGGATGCTGTCATTCCAGATCCTCCCCTCTGGAACTGTGCTGACATCAAGGGTATCCTGTATGAAAACACATTCACTGTACAGCACACTATATGGAGACATGTAACCCCTGTTATTGACCAATGACATTAAAATAAATACAGTCACACATCTGCAACAACACATACTTGATAAAAGCACTCCAGATATAAATGGAAGATATAAATGAGCAAACATCTGGATTATCTCAGAAAGAGATAGAAATAGAGAAAGTTAAGTTCTGAAAAAAGTTCACATTTTCTTGAGGATCGGCAAAATAAGTTTATCTCCATCTTGGTGATGGCCAAACTGGAGCTGAGTGAGTCCATTTCTCATTTATACACTGTTACAAGCCATGTAATGCTCAGATCTCACCTCCTTGAAAACAGTCAGTGTCATTGCTCCTATAAACAAATATCCAGATACAGTATACCAATAAAGGGTAAAAGGGCACCTTATTTGGCAATGAGGTGAAGTGTAGAGTGTATGGTTGCTGTAATAACACACTAAAAAAGGGAGGTAGCCCGATGAGATTACAGTCTATAGTGCAATATAGCCATGCCTGTCAGACTGAGCCTGTCCACCTGTGCTGGTAGTGTTTAAGCAAAAGGAAGGGAAGTCCACACTCCAATCATTTGTGGATTTTTAAAATGTACTTATTTAAAAAAAAAAAAAAAAAACCTCAGAAGAATCTGCTGCTACACAGAGTCATGGCTTAGAATCCGGCCTCAGCCTGAATGATCTAATTAACAAAAGAGGTGCATGTCAGACTTTGCTGTCCATTCTCTTCTCCACAGCTCTGAGGAGAAGCTGTGAATACTGCTCCAGCAATGCCAACGTTCGTTCCTCACCCACAACACCTGCTCCACTGCCCAGCACACACACTGAGCTGCTGCTGCTGCTGCTGGAGCGGCTTTCTATATAATTTGGCAATGAGTTCAACTCAGCCTGTACTGCCTCAAATGTATCAGTCAGCACTTGAGCCATCTCCTGATGCTCCTGCGTCTGGTCTGTGGAACTGCTCAGCTGTAAACACACAGAGTAAATGCACACTCAGAATGTTTAGCTATATGCGTCTTCTCATTGCAGCTGTTTACAGGCAATGAATACAAGGACCTAAGATGCACTGATAAGTTACCATCCTGTAGAAGTGGCAGGCCTTTTTAAAACTGGTTTGAAGTTCACTAGCTGCAAGTCTGCATGACTCCATACTGAGAGATGCATCTGATGTAGAGAGGGGAAAAAAGACAACATTCTGTCACACTCCTTGTCCTCTGGAAAGATGCTGGTGCTGGTGCTGCAGTCAGTGTCGGTTCAGGAAAACGAGTGAACAAATTTAAGAACAATTCTGCATTTCTTCCGCTTTAAGAACCAATCCATTCCATAATCGGATGTGGGAGTTTCCTGACACACAGGGATTAAAGTAATTTTGTAAAGTATACCTCTTGGTTTAACAGCATATTTTACCATTCAAAGTCAAACATATTGTCACTGACAATGAATATGCAACATGACAGATACATGTTTTTTTGTTGCTTTTAACTGTTGATTTTGAGTACAGAGATTCTGAAAGAAACTATAGCATCAGCCCTAGAATTAGGATTATATTGAATAATTTCAACAAATATTCAAACCCATTTATTAACCCATATATTTACTTATTTTAATGGTGGTTGCTCAGGTTGTTGGTAAAGATATGGTACCACCCCCAAGCCTCTGACATGACTAGTTACTGCTTCCAAACCAGCAGCACTTTAGTGCTGGGGCTGAACATATTTTGCTGTCAAGTACTGGCTCTGAACGGTTCCAGACTAGGCACCAGCACCTTGATAGTACAAAAAGGCATCACATATTCACAGACATAACTGTTAAATAACTTGCATAAAGAATTTTATTTGCACTATATGTAAAATGAAATGAGTAAAGAGAACAGAGTGAGAAGTCATAGAGCAAAGGAAAGAATATTTAGGAGCAGGCTGCATGGTTAATGGAAAAGTATCATGAGTTTGAAGAAAGGAAGCATGCCTCACCCTTCAGTTGGTAATGATTAATGGAGGGACAGGGTGAAGAGGAGAACATGGCAGAAGTGATGGAAGAGACGGAAGGAGAGAGATACCAGAGCCTGCTGGTAAAGTGCTTGGGCAGACCCAGGCGCAGAGGCACAGATGAGAAAACAAGAGAGGAGTGAAATCCCAGCAAACCTGAATCCTGGGCTCGACTGGCTGCCTGCAGACAAATTGTGCTGCCCTGATTCTGATTTGATTGCTTGGTTTGAGTCTCCTCCAGCTCTGTATCTTTTCCATGGATCTTCTCTGGCTCTTCAGACTGATCAGCATTGAGCTCCTGTTGCTCTAGTGGCTTGGTCTCAGTAGGGACTGAGCATGTAATTGGCTGCATATTGATGGAATGAGACTGCTCTGGTCCTGGCAGGGGGGGTATACTTACTGGAGTCCTGTTACCAAGATCTTCCTTGTGGTCAAGCTTGGTAATCTTGCTGTTAGGAGAGAAGGAGGCCATGGAAGGCTTATCTGGGAGAGGTTTGGTGATGTCCAGATGTAGCTGTGGACGGGCACTGCTGGGTAATTTGGCCTGGATGCCTTTAGAAGAAGAGTTAAGAGTGGAGGCACCGCTTATGGTGGGTATAACAGCACCACGGGGAGGAGAGCCAATAAATGAAGAGGGCAGTGGGACTACTGGAGATGAGGGTTTGCTGCGAGAAGCAATGCGAAGGTTGGAAGTGTCTGATCCTGAACCTCGGTAGGTGTCTGAGCCTGCAGGTACTTCACTGAGCTCACTCACGTTCAGGCTGTCACCCATGGACATGGAGCGTGACATCTTGGCTATGGAACTTGTGGTGGGGCTCATGTATGAGCGTGGCTTGGACTTGGTGGGTGTAGGGCAGTCCCTGGGCTGGGCAGATGTTGGGCTGGAGAGAGGCACACTGGGAAGTGTGCGGCGCAGTGTGGATGATGGAGCACGCTCGTAATGCTGGGGCTGAGGGGGAACCTCCTTAGAAAGACGCGTAGATGTCTGAGGCATATCAGCTGAACAAGACAGTGAGGAAGGTTGAACAACAAACACAGAAAATAGAAACAAGAAGAAAGGAACAGGTGATTCATAGCAAAAGCAGAAACTATTAAATTATTCACTCCAGTGAAAAAGAATAGAAATCTACAAATACAATCTGTCAGCCATTTTCATCAAATGAATCTCCATTTGAACTGATATAGTATGACTCATAAGGCCATACTTATGTTTTATGTAATAGCTCTGTTTATAGGAGGCTGATCATCTCACCCTCTGAAGAGATGCTGTGGATGGATTGGGCTTTCCTCATTCCAGTTGAGGCAGCCAGAGAATCAGCAGAAATTTCTACAGGGATGCGTTTCTTCTCAGGGGTTAAGTGCAGAACTGACGGCCTCTCAGGGCTCTTTAGTTCTTGCAGGGTGCTCTGTTTTCTGTCCTGCATGGGATGCACCAATTCACTGCCAATCTTACTCTCAGTAGTTTTGCTTGAAGGGGAAACAATTGCCTGCCTGCTGAGAAAGGAGAAAATATATTATTTGAAAAATGTATCTAAAAATGGATATTTTACTTGGTTTAACCATTATTTAGTATGTAAAGTTTGCTCTTGCATGAATGTCTTACCAGCTATTGGAACCAGTGAGGAACTTTGATGAGATGCTGACACTGTCAGTGATTGTTGGCTGAAGAGAATTTGGACTTCCTGTATCACCGCAAAAAAGAGAGAGCATGACAATCAATTATAAGCTTATTAATGTATCAATTAAAAAAACTCTTCTACCACAAACCCTCTCTCTCTCTGACACACACAGACACACACAGACACACACAGACACACACAGACACACACAGACACACAGAAAAAAAAGACCTGAGCTGCTGAAGTCTGACAAGTTTGCAAAGTTTTTTTTGAGGAAGGCTTCTTGGTCTGGAGTCGTAGGCACAAAACTACAGATCTCAGTCTTCCTCAGGCTCTCCTCCTCTTCCTCTTCTAGGTCTTCCATGTCCAGCTCAGATGAGTTTCCATCCACACTCAGTGGCTCAGTGGGTTCTGAGTCTAACACACACCAAAATCAAGGTAAAACAATGTGAGCATCTACGAGGTTTTATAGGAGTCACTGGTGTGTCCGCACAGGTGCGTGTGTTTTTAGGTTATGTTTCACCTTCTCCAGGCTGATCCGGGCTGGAGAGACGACTGTTGGAATAATCCATTGAGCATGCGCTGTCAGGGCTCTGCTTCTCAGGACAGGAGTTTCCTTTAGGCAACCTCACACCATGGGCTAACTCCTTGACCTGGTACTCACTAAAGAGCAGAGAAGAACCATCCTGCATAATGTAAGACTGCTACAACAATGATTATATAAAGATGTTATCCAAATTTTCAAATGAGAGATTTTGCAGTTGACAAAATACTAGGCATTCTCTTTATTTTCACACAAAACACATTTGTCAGTAGCAACTGAGGTCAACTTTCATAAAAACAAATGCTTTAAATCATTAAAGAAAACAAACTAATTCTCAAGCTTTCCATTTTGCCTGAGAAATTTCAAGTAGTTAATGAAGCAAGTATGGGCATAGAGAAAATACCAGAACATTATAAAGTGTAATAACAGAAGGCATAACTACTCTTTCACCACAATGTCCAAAAATACTTAATGGTCAGCTCTGCCTCAACACGTAAGTGCTGTGTGGGATTGAGGATTGAGGTCCTGTGGACTGACCTGCCTGCCAGGCTCACTCTGTCCTCACAGCCCTCAGGGTAAAGCACCACAGCCTCTGTGTCTGCTGTCTGAGGCGACAGTGGGATGTACTGAGGACGTGTTTGTCCTCTTGGGACAGGCTCCTCCTGCACGTCTGGCTGCTCCACCTGCATCAAAATCGGTGAGAATGTTTTCCAAGTGTGAGGCACTGCATCTTTAAATGTTATAATTGCACCATTGCACCTATGAGTACTTTGAGGTAACTTAAGTGTTTCATACAAAACTGGAATCAACCTGACATAGTGCTGTGCACATGTCTAATTACCCATCCAGTGATGGTCTGTAGGCTGATGGTACTGCCAAGATCCAGATCTGGATCCAGTGCTCGGTTGACAGCAGGGGACTTAGCAAAAGACTCAAGCTGCCTCAGGTCCAGCATGGACTTCACCACTAAATCCGTGCTGCCTATTCGCCTAGACCAGCGACGCCTTTGCCCTGGGCCTGAGTTCTCGCATGCTGAACGGCTGTCAGAAATCTGAGGGAGGAAAAATAGAATATTGGGAATATTGAGAGCCAAATATAATGTATATATAGTATAATCTATTAAATGCACTCACTGGGAACTTTATTAGGAACACTTGTACACCTACCCATTCTTCCAGTTATCTAATCAGCCAATCATGTGGCAGCAGTGCACTGCATAAAATCATGCAGATAAGGGCCAGCAGCTTTAGGTAATGTTCACCATCAGAACTGGGAAAAAATGTGATCTCAGTGATTCTCACCGTGGCATGACTGTTGGTGCTACATAGGCTGGTTTGAGTATTTCTATAACTGCTGCTCTCCTGGGATTTTCACACACAACAGTCTCTAGAGTTTACTCAGAATGGTGCAATAAAGAAAAAACATCCAATGAATGGCAGTTCTGCAGAAACATGTGAGAGGTTTACAGAGAATGGCCAGACTGGTTTGAGGTGACAGAAAGGCTACACTAACCCAAATAACCACGCTGTACAATTGTGGTGAGCAGAAAAGCATCTCACAATGCACAACACGTTAAACCTTGAGGTGGATGGCTACAAGAGAAGAAGACCACATCGAGTTCCACTTCTGTCAGCCAAGTACAGAAAGCTGAGGCTGCAGTGGGCACAGGCTCACCAAACTGGACAGTTTAAGACTGGAAAAATGGAGCCTGGTCTGATGAATCTCAATTTCTGCTGAGGCACACAGATGGTAGGGTCAGAATTTGGCACCAACAGCATAAATCCATAGACCCAACCTGCCTTGTGTCAACAGTTCAGGCTGGTGGAGGTGGTGTAATGGTGTGGGGAATGTTTTCTTGGTACGGTCTGGGCCAGTTAATACCAATCAATCATCGCTTGAATGCCACAGCCTATTTGAGTATTGCTGCTGACCATGTGCTTCCCTTCATGGCCACAATTTACCCATCTTCTAATGGCTAGTTCCAGCACAATAATGCACCATATAACAAAGCAAAAGTCATTTCAAACTGGTTTCATGAACATGACAATGAGTTCAATGTTCTTCAGTGGCCTTCCCAGTCACTGGATCTGGATCCAATAGAACACCTTTGGGATGGGTTGAATGGGAGATTCGCAGCATGAAAGTGCACTTGAAAAATCTGCACTAACTGTGTGATGTAATCATGTCAACATGGACCAGACTCTTAAAGGAATGTTTCCAACATCTTATGGAATCCATGCCACAAAGAATTGAGGTTGTTTTGAGAGCAAAGGGCGGTTCTACCTAGTAGTAATATAGTGTTCCTAATAAAGTGCTCAGTGTGTGTATTGTATAATTATTATATAATGTAATAATTATTCTTACATTTCTCATCTCCCGGATCGAGTCATGCTTGTCCTCTGACGATCCTTACAAACATGAAAATATTTTGTACAGTTCAGAAAGAATTATAGGTAAGGGCAAAGAATTCCACAAACTCCTAAGAAATAAGTTACCAGTTTCTTCTCCTGTGCTGCTTCCAGAAGATAGGTGAGGAAAATTGCATTCATCCTCCTCTTCGATACCATCCTCCTCTTCGATACCATCCTCTTCCTCAGGCTCTTTATCACTGTCTGAGGACATTGTACCTATAGGTGGAGCACTATGCACCTCTCTCCTAGTGCTGAGCACAAACAGCAATGTATATTTATTAATATGTTTTATAATGTATGAACATAAACACTGCAATCTGGATTTGGTTAGTAACAATTTTTGTTGGTTTGGCTCTGTTGGATTATAGTTAACATACAGGCTGTGTGTTGATATGTGTAAATCCATATGGGAGAAACTGCAGGAAATTCAGCATTTTTACGATACAGTCTCACATTCACACGGGAGTCCTAGATTATTTTTGAACATCTAGTATGTCAGTTGTTTTATTTTTTTTGTCCAGCTGTATTTGGGTTTGATGACCAAAGAAGTTTCAATTCCAGTGGAGAATTGTATAGGGAATTCAAGCGGGGAATCCTGGTGAACTTTAAATATTGACTATTAGGTGTGGTGCACTTAAATATTTGGTTTTATTTTGATAAAGCTAATATTAGAGCTGAGATGTGCATGAGCTCAGACGATGCATCACAACATGCAAATTTAAAAGGAAGTTTCAGGAACAGAAAAATCAGATTATTTTGTTAATATGATTTTTGTTTTTTTCAGAATTCAAAGAATTCTGGGACCAAATCTTAAGCGTAAATGAGACCAACAATAAAGTGCTCATACTGTTGAAAACTGGATTTTTAACTGGAGTTAGTTTGGAGTTTTAAGTTGCCTGCTCAGACCAGTTTTATTACCTTCAGTGCACTGACTTGTGATTCATTATAAATCTCCCAATACAGACAGAAACACCCTTTAATAACCTGTATAAATGTATGTTTGTGTGTGCTACCTGACTGAATGATGTTTGGTAGGAGGGGTTTTCTGTACAGGTTTGCTCTTCTGTTTAAGGTCAGAAAGTCTTTGTCTCATATTGATGGTCAGCTCTGGATTCAGTCTCCACATAAAGATGCAGCTGAACACAAATACATATAAACTTAAAACAATAATCTAATAATATATCAGAATTATATAATGAAAAGTATATTATTATTATTAGTATTATTATTGATTGAAAGAGACAATGGAATTCTGAGGTCCTACCTGTCCCCTGACACTGATATCAGATGTTTGCAATCATTTGTAAATTTCATCCCAGTGACAATCTCTGTAAATAAGAGAAAATAGTCAGCAGTCCTTCAAAGACATAAACCACCACTGGGTGATGATTTGAAATACAATAATATGGAGAACATTTGAGAACACACATGACTTCAGTTGAGACATTCTTAACTGCAACAGAAGAGAATTCATACCAGAGTGCCCAAACATGGTGGCTACACACTCTCCAGTGTAGAAGTCAAAAATGTTGATGTTTTTGTCTGAGCAGCTGGTAGCCACATACATCCCAGATGGATCCATTTGGACCTGAGACACATTCACAAAGAACAGGCAAAATTAATTTCGATATCAAACGTCAATATAAGGCTTGATTTAGCCAGGATTCTTTTTTATTAAATAAAATGTGTAGCCTAACTACCTAGAACACAAACACTCGCCTACTCTATCAACTGCTTTCTCTCAGGAGCTGCTTACCTTAATGAGGGTGCCATCCTCCCCCTGAGAGCCCTTGTATATTTTCTTCTGTTTGCCATTGCTGATGTTAAAGATCCTGCATTAGACAGAGGATTGAATGAGGGAGAAAGAAGTAGAATGTGGCTAGACTATCACAGTTCAAAGTTCAAAAACTCTACAAGCTACTGGGAAGAGAAACATGCTTAATGACCAGTACAGTTCTACGTGTCTCTTTATCCACTGACCACTAGAGGGCCAAGTATACTGTACACACACACACACACACACACACACACACACACACACACACACACACACACACATACACACACATACACACACACACACATACACACACATACACACACATACACACACACACACATACACACACATACACACACATACACACACATACACACACATACACACACACACACGCAGAGCCAGATGAAGAAGTCAAAGCTCCACATGTCTTACGTAAAGAACAAAGCAATGCTTGTGGCCATTTAAACCAAGCCTTTATACAACTTCTTGCACTTTGCAGTCTATTAAATTTTCTGAGCCTGTGTCATATTTCAGTTGCAATTACTGCTATACATTGCTTAAAAAAGCACAGTTTAGAACATCTTCACATTTTGTAGCAGCATTCCTTGCAGGCTTGGTTTAGAGGATGAACAGAATGACAGTTCATAGTCATGTGCTTCCCTGGTTTCCTCCTAGCACACTTTGCTTCCCAAAATAACTTCCAGCCAGAGCTAGGAACTTATTTAAATGGATTTTAGAGAAGCAGCATGTTCTTGTAAATTCCTATTTGACTTGATTACATATACTAAGATTCTATTTTTTCCATTCTAAATTAGGAGGTACAGAGCAAAGACGACTGCAGTGTCCTACCAAAGAAATACACTTTGGTGTGACAAGCATCAGATTCGTGTTTGTCACCACTTGGATTTCACCCGAGGTCTATCCTCACTTTCCATTTACACATTTGTTAATGCAGCTAATTAACACTAACCTAAATCTTAAATTAAAAAAAAAATAAATTAAAAAAACCGCCACAGTACCATAATACACAAGCACTTGTGGGCAAAGAGGCTAAACCAACTCTCATGGACTGCATTTCCTCATAGATGTTAGTCAGACTGGTATTACAGGTCTGCTGTTAAACATGACTGCTGCTCAGATGTTAATGCAGAAGACAGACTTCTAACCCCATCCTGTTGCAAAATACACACACACGATAATACACAAACAGACTGAAGGACAGCTAAGAACCTGTCTGATGAATTGCAATCCCTCTCAGGTATTAGTCGGACTGCCATTACAGGTGTGTGTTTGTGTGTGTGGTCAAGTGATTCTCATGAAACAAGCCTGTTGCTCTAGTGTTAATGTAGCACAGACACTTCAAATCCCATTTTGCTACAATAACACCTAAATAATAATTTGGTTATTATTCAAGGGTACAATGATGCACACATTCTTCGTTTACCTGATGCTGCGGTCCTGACAGCCAATAGCAGCATACTTGCGCAGGGGGTCAATATCCATATCGTACAGAGTAGTCTTCCTCACAATATGGTGGGTACGCGTAAACATGATTCCTTCATCCGTCTGTAAGATTGTATACAATGTTGTGATATAATCGAATGACAAGGCCAACTTGACTGAGTGATATGAATATAAGAAACAATATGAGATCTGAATAAAAAAAAAAGAAGAAGTTAGTGTATTATCCTTATAGGGCAAATCGACCAATAATTATATTTTTAATTAGACTCCAACAAGGAGTCTCAGCATTATCATAAACTGCCTACATCTGAAAAATTATCTGATTTATATGATTTACGATGCCCTACCTAGGAGAGACAAGACCACTAGAGGTGGTTCTTTTCAATCTGCTCATTCCAACAGAAAACACATTTAGCTCACTTCAGTAGCACACAGATTTACTCTAGCTCAATCATACAGCAGAGTTTCCATTAAAGCTTATAAAATGCTTATAAGAAAAGATTATACTGGGATTGAGAGCCATTAGGAAATCTGATTAGAGTTCAGCATTGAAATGGTAGAATGACAGCAAACAAAAAAACCAAAAGCCTCCCTGAACATGTAACTATTTCGGTATTTTTTACAATTAATCCAAGAGATAAAGCCAGCAATCACCTGTTGACTAATTATGATTTTCAGATCATCTCCTACAAAATCAGTTAAGCATTTTTAGAAGCTTGCTGCCCGTGGAGCACATTAGTTCTCTCTCTATACCTTAATCCAGTGAAAAACTTAAAATCTGGATCAAACATAAAATAGAATTTAACGAAACAACAGCATTATACCATATCTATTGGCACATGGTATTGCATACAATCTCAAAGATGCGGAATTCTGTTTTGGCAAGGCCAACTCAAGAAGTAAATTATTTTTTTAAATTATGAAAATAGACCTCGCCTTCAGAATATGGTGGGGTGTAAGATTATTATAAGACCTAGGTTATAGCATCATTACAAGGCTAGCTAAGATTTAAAACAAACTATCAGTATGTGGAACTATTGGATACAAACAAATGCTGAAACAAATCAGTTCAAATTCCTTTTTATTCAAAACATGTACTTCATTAAAAAACATCCCCTCGGGTCACCCATCTTACCTTATGTGCTGTGCGGAAGTAGATACTTTTGTCAGCACCACAACTGATCATTCTGATTTTGCCATCATTTGCTAAGGGCAGAAGATTTGCATAGATAGAGTTACAGTCAAACAACATATGTCCAGTTGTTCTTTATTAAATAATAAGAGAACCAGTGAGTCCTTATATGGATAAAAGTAGCTGTGTGTCAGGTCTCACCAGCAAACCGCACTGCAGTGATGGAGGAGGAATGTTCATCAAGTGTCTGCACCAGGCCATACTCGCACTGAGCATCAAGAACATGGATCAGCCTGTCTCTGCTTGCTGTGGCCAACAGCCTCAAGCCTGCAGTAATCACACACACACACACACACACACACACACACACACATCAAAGAGACTATCATTAGCGAATGTTGAAATTAATCAGCTTCATATCCGGGACACCATGTTGAGTAGAATGCTCATAAACACAAGTGCTACCCACATTTTTTGCAACTGAATCCACATGCTGATTCAACAACACATAAAATGTGAATCAGCACTTAACAAGCTTCAGGGTAAAAATGCAGCGTGAGCAAGCTTACAAACGAATAAAGAGCTGGGAACCACGTTATGCTCCTTTTCTCAAAATGTACTAGGTTGGGACCCAGATATTCTAAAATTACAATGTGAGATGAAACATAAAGTCATTAATAGGACTTCCAACAGTGATATTCTGATAGCAGAACAGGATTACAGCACCAATTTGGATTCAGCCATGAGCATTCATCTCAGTGAAGCACATTTCAAATTGAACACTCCAGTAATATCCTAACAGCTGTATAGCAACCATGCAAATGGCAGTATGGCCTCTTCAGTGTACACACTGAAATTCAATTTCAAGTTTTTCCCACTAGAACTCCAGTTCAAAAAGGTTATTTGGACTAGAGTATTGCTCTAATAACCTCTTTGTGGGAGGTGATATGATATGTTATCATTATCACAAGTAATATCACAATTTGGCTTCCATTTAATATTTATAATATTAATAATTTATATTTATTAAAATTAATAATATTATAATATTTATATAGCCATTTTTTTCTGATAAAATGTTTAATTTGTACTACTGGTCCAAATTAAATAGCTTATTTTATAAAACACTGAATGAAAAAATTAAACAGTTCGTACTGTTACGTTTTTAAAAAGTTGGGGCACTGTGTCTATTCATTGTATTTTTACTTAATCTCAGGGAAACTAAACACCACTATATGTTGTGTGCATTTCAAATGTGTTAAGTATATTGACACTTTGTGTCACCTAAACTAGAACTGCACAACTGTGCTTAAAAAAATATGCTGATGAACTGATAATGGATTTGAAATGCAAAGTAGGTTTTGGTGTTTTTCCAGTGTACTAAAATAGTAACTAATTCAATTTGCACGTTGGATCTAGTATCCAATATATTTGCATAATTGAGAGGTTAATATACAGGCTAAGAGGGACTGTGATCTGATAACATGGCTCTTCTGTTGTAGTGGCTAGTTTCAATGAGACTGGAGCTTTAACAACAGAAAATAATATAATAACCTTAAAGCCTGTGACAAGCATGTGTGTTAGAGATAAATGGTGAGTCAAGGGAGTGAGGGAGAGCAGGAAGGAGATAATGCCCCGTTCAAATGGACAGCGCTATATAAAGGTGTAAAAGGGGTCAAATGTGTCTTGTAATCCCATCACTCAGGCCACTTGGGGAGGTGGTGTGGGATACATGTGGCCACATTACATTTGTAGTAGAATGACAATGCTTACTGATGTGTCCCTAATATCATCAAAGACCGCCTACTCACCAGTATTGGCAGGGTCGACGTTTTCTCACAAAACTGAGACACTTTTGAACTGTCCATCCATGTTACTGATGTACATAAGTTAATTTTTTTGGTCTGCAGCTTGAGTGTTTTGCATTGCTGCATTGCGACTGCTTCATTAAAATATACTGTATGATGTTATTTCTGAATATCATGACACATTTTACAATGATTAAAATAGTGTATACATTTTGGAAAGGGAATATTTTGAGTTTGGCAGTCAGATGGAATTGTTAAAGCAAAAGATTATTATACTATTGAACAGAAGTGAAACATGTGTTTCTTAGTTTCCTATTTTTTCATTTGTTAAAGAATAATTTGTAATTAAGTGAGAAAAAGCTACACAAAATGCCAAGCATTACCACAGATGATAGTAAGTTTTTTGTTTGTCCAACCAATCAGAGGACTCAGTTCTATATTTATCAAATTGGAAGGCTAAATATAAATACTCCGTCTCAGTTTTTATTTGACACTTGATAGTATTTTGGGTCTGGTTTGTGACATTTGGCTGCTTTTGGCAGTTCTGTCTCGGCCGTCCACTTGTAATCAGATCAGCTGAGATGAATGTTAATACCAAGGCTTAACATGATCTCAGTAGGGCTAGATAAAGAAACTCTCTAGCCCTAGTCCAGAACTATACCTCCATGCAGGGCAACACACGGGCAGCCTACTTCAGAAATGATTACATATTGATTATATTTGTAAAAATGCTAATTATGTAAGTGTTAAAGTATATAAATTATATAACATTCGAATAAACACTTATATGCACACATACTATGATAATCCAACAAGGTCATGAAGTAATACTTTTGTTTGTGTAAAGCTGCTTTGAGACAATGACCTAAAAAAAAGCGCTATACAAATAAAAAAAAAAAAAATGAATTGAATTGAATTAATATAATGCACAGCATTCACAATATATAATGTTGTTATACAAGTATTGTAATGCAATTAGTATTCTCTAGAACTTTACGCTGATCTGAATGACAACCCTAATCATATAAATTCACTGAAAGGAATTAGAATGCCTAACCTTGTAAACCAACCCTTCTGAAACAACAAGGGCGACCCAGGCACAAAAGTGAGGTGTTAATTAGCTCTCTTACAAGAGCGCCAACATTTGCAGATTGCTCCAGTGCTAGAGGAAGAATAATCAGTGTGTTGCTATTGCATACCACATGTGATATAATATCATACATTTTCACAAGGGTCTGTACTCAGTATTTGGTCAGCGTACATCTCATCATTGATTTAAGATGAACCAAAGGTCTGCAGCAAAGTTGTTCGTTCATCAGTAAAGCAACTCGGATTACTTTCTGGCCTTTTTGCCAAGGTAGTGCAGATAACTGATGCCCATCATCATTTTCTTAGAGCTTCATATATTGTCTGCGTGAGCACGCCTTGTACAATGGTTAGCAGGGGCTGCCTACTCTGTAAAATGTGGATTACAGGGACAATCCAACCCAAGGTACGAGGTCACTAGCGATGAACATCATTCAACTCTCCAGAGAGAGTTGAGGTGTACGCCTGAAATTCCAACAACAGTGAGTGTTAAGTGCAGGGCAGTAGAGCATCCAAGAGATACATGGTACAGACGACAATGACTTTACATATAAAACCAGTCCTTCAAGTTCATTTATTCATTTTCAAAGTCCGACCAGATTCAGCATGGGATAGATTCCTATCTAGTACCATAAGTATGAGCTATAGTCAGCAGCTTCTATCAGACTGAAAAGCATCTTCTGGTTATCTGTGCAGGATCAGCAGTTTTCTTAGTGTTTAAGATGGTGCACTGTGCTGCAGTCTGCAGTGCATGAGCTGAGTTGTTGGTCCACTTATGGCAGTCCTTACTCACCTGTCTCAGGCTTTGAATACTCAAGACACAGGATCTCGGAGTCGTGGGCCTGCACGTTCAGAATCTCCTCCATGCTCTGTAGCTCATGGATTCTGGAGTGTAAACAAAGAAGCACAGTTACAAACTGGGTTACAAACACTGCATTTAAGAGTAATCATATACCTTGGATTAGGTATACATAAAACACCTTTCATAAAACACATCCCACTAATTTAGCTAAAAAGCCAACTATAAACAGTGCCACATTATAGAGGCCAACACACCCAGGAGAGTCTGCACGCTCACGTGATCACGTGATCATCCCCAATGAGCACCCAATGAATCATAAACACACTTTGCGTTTTCCATTAAAGCCACAGTAGACCAATTATCTTAAATCTATTAGCACAAAGATGCTAAGTGGAGAAGTAGAAAATACAATTCCCTCAGGGCCAAACCTTAGTATTCCATTGCGGTCCCCTGATGCCAGGTGCTGACCATCTGGGCTGACACACATGGTCCTAACGCCAGTCCTGTTCTCAGAGGTTTGTGGATCAGCTTTCTCTGAATTGCTGGAGATAGTGCAGTCTGGGTCCAACAAAGCTGCGACATTACTGTCTATATAAATAATTTTCTGGAGGTCCTACATTGAGAACAACAGAGAAAGTGAGGGAAAATTTGGATCTCAGGCCATGGCTACAGTATGATCTCATAAAAACCCTTTGAAGTCTGCTGAATGTTTTTGATAATGTAGGCTACTGTGAGTAGTTGTGGGACTGACATTGCTGATGACGTTGCGCTTGACTGCGGCACTGTATCCATCTGTGTTCCAAAGGCGTACGGTGTTGTCAGAAGAGCAGCTAAGGAAGGATCCTGGAGTGAGACAAGATCGCTCTCTCTCACTGCTCTGTGGGTACATCTGTCACACACACACACACACACACACACACACACACACACACACACACACACACACACACACACACACAGAAGTTAACCCAATCTGACACATACACCTTACTCAAGTAACATTAAAAATAAATATAAAAAATAATTTGAAAAAATTGAAGATAAAAATAAAATTGTATTAAAAACGATAAACGATACAAATACAAAATGCCAACAAACAGCACATACTCTGCTGGTGCAGGAAGAGGTTACTTAAGGCATGTAATAAGGTTTGCCATGGAAATACAGCTTCCCAAAAAAAGAAGAGATATAAATATCTAAAATAAAGTAAGGTATTACTAAATTTAGCTTTAAGTCTGTATACTTCGTCCATTCAGATAAGGCACTACTTTTTCAGTGGGAAGAATTTGTAGCTGTGTTAGGTATATGTCTTACCTCCACACTCCACACACATGAGGAGTGATACAAGGCAGAGTACACTTTTCCCACTTTGTGGAGGTCACGAACATCCCAGACATACAGGCTATGATCGTTGTAAACACAGGACAGCCAGCGGTTGGTGAGGTCATATGACACAGCCACTGTGTCAGGATATCGTGCATCCAATTTGTATGCAAAGAGTTGGCTGATGGGAAGCAATGATAGTTTTGTCATGAGACAAATCAGGAGGAAGTTGCACAAATTGAGTGATCTAATAAACTGTCAACGAAACTGACCTTTCCTATGCTTTTGGAATGCAGGCAGAAATAATGAAAAAGTAGTGGAAAATTTTCTACTACAATGAGAATATGATAAACCCAATCTTTTTGCTAATCGTATAGTACATTTGTTTTTTAAATGTACAAAAAAGGAAGGTGCCAGATTTTTATTGATACAGTGTTCTTTTATATTCATTGACTGCACATAGAGTTTAAGTGGTCAAAAGCCCAGTCTTACCTATCCCACATAGAATTTCTGAGGAGTATGCTAATCACCCATGAAGGAAGAAAAAGAAAGGAAAGGGGAGGGAAAAAAAAAAAAACAAAGACTGCTGAACACATGTGACAGGTCAGTCTGTTCAAGCAGCCCACACACTCACCGGATAAATTTTAGAAGGGGAGGAAATGCTTCCTACATAGTTTGGAAAAATTTGCAAGTATGATGGTGGATAAAAATCAAATACCAGAAAACCCACACTGACCCAATTTATGGTTCACAATGAAAGCATGAATTCTATTCAGCAGAATTGAACTGAATTGACCTTTTGAAAACAAGAGTCAACAGTGACAAAGCTCCGATTACGGCATGCTGTCTGCCTACTAAGCAAAAAATATACTCTGATGCACTATTTCCACATGAATATGCTAAAATTCAGATATGATTCAGATTCCATATCTCCCAGGGCTCTAAAGGAGTAAAGCTGAAGTGTTTTTTAATGTTGCAGCTCACCTTGCGTCAGTGACAGTGGCAATGTCCGTGCCCAGGCTGTGTGGGCGAGGCAGAGTGCAGATGAAGTGCAGATTGACCGGGTTGAAAGCTCGCACAGTTCCATCAGCACAGCCACAGAATATCAGATCCTCAGTGACAGACAGTGCAGTGGCTAAGCCAGTCTGAAATAGCCACAGAAAAGAAATAAAGCCTAATATTACTGAACTGGACAAAGAAATACAACAGAATATAGGCAAAAATGTGAACATTTTTAACCTGTGTCTATTCAGTTATACAACTGCATTTGTGGATAACAGAACTGGGTTTCAATATGAAACAAATAAACGGTGGATGGCAGGCAATATGAATCTGCAATGATACTGATGAAATGAAGGCCTGTGTATACTGAGCAGACATTCGTAGAGTTGCACCCAATTCTCTATAAAGTGCAACTTTAACCATGTAAGAAGGACACCACCTACAGCCTTTCTGAGGCAACCACAAAGTTCCTTATGATCCCATAATGGGAGTCAGATGTTTGTGTTTAGGTAATCTAACCAAGTCTAAAAAAAAGGTCTGTTCGTGCATTGAGGGGAAAGGTATACATGGTATTTACTGATTTACTCAGATACTGATGTATTTTGGATACTCAAATCACAGCTGATGAGAAGGGCTTTTGACCCTCTTGTTCTTTCTCACACATGTGCTACTGTCTGTACAATTAACAGGGGATGCCACAGAAATAAACTCTGTATTTGACTGCAAACAGAGTTGGCTTGACTAATGTGAGAAGCTCAAAACGTCAGTGAATGTACAAGAAGACCGTGTACCAGTGTACCAGACTAAGGGCCAGACCCTGATGTGGTAAGTAAGATCTGGACAGCAAATGAACAGTAGACACAGTGCCAGTGATACAATGCATACAATGTGAATGCAACAGAGTAATGAATCTTTGAGTTGCTATAATGGGAAAATAGAAACCACTATGAATGAGTGGCCAGATAAGCAACTTACTGTGATATTGTCGTTTTTCTGCACAATATAAGAGGAGAAGAAGCAGAACACTAAACATAGTCAGTACAAGCTAGAAACAGCAGCTAAAAGCAGAGACTTGTCTTTAAACATTGTGTGGTTAGACACAAGCCAAACAAAATACTATAGATTTTTAAGAAATATATATTTTATTAACATAAATGTCATGTTCCAACTTTTCTTTATATACTGCAAGCAGCATAACCTTGATTTTAGGCAAATAATCAATTGGCCAAGTTAGACCCACTCACCCTAAGCTCCACCCACTTATCCAGCAGCCTCTTGTCATTGAACTCGCACAGCAGGCCTGAGGAGGTGATGCAGAAAGTGCTGCTGGCCTTCCGACCCTTGCCACAAGCCACATCACTGAAGAAGTTATTCCTGAGCTCACCCAGCAACCCAGAACGACCCAGTAAGGGCACTGTGGCATTGACCTGAAAGTACATGTCTGGTGTTATGCTTCTTTTAAAACGATTTTAACTGTGTGTTATGTGTTTTAACACTTTTTTTTTTTAAATAAAAAAAAAATTACAAGACAACTGTGAGTACACATAATTTCCTGGTGTTAACACAAAGAAATATGAACAAATATAATAATAGTAGAAAGACCTGGATGATGTATTATATTTACCATACAAATAAAATGTGGAGCATTGGACACTTATCCCTACCAATACTTGTGACACATGTCATTTAGTTTAAAAATTATGTTGAACAAGTCTTATATATATATATATATATATATATATATATATATATATATATATATATATATATATTTTTTTTTTTTTTTTAGAATACATTCATTTCAGTAAAAGGTTATTGTACAACGTAGTTAGCTAGCCTACATCAGGCAGCACTGAACACAATCCAGCACAGCTGATTACATCATATGCATTACTGATGTCATTTCCCACTGGCCAGTTAAAGATTTGCCATAAGCAGCCTGCATACCTTAGAGGCTTTGGTGTGGTCCAGGTACCAAAACTTGACATGTCTATTCCCTGCTGTGACAAAGTAGGAGCTGTCATCTGAAAACGACACGGCCGTCACTTTACTGGAGACTTTGTTGGCAGCCACCAATACATTTTTCTGGAAGGAGAACAAAAAAAAATAAACATGGCAGGGACCATTTCAAATGATGGGTCTCATTTGGACAAAACTACTGATCTGTGGTGCTTAAACTTATATGAGAGCTGACAATGCTGTGCACACCTTCCAGGCCCAGACGTTGACAATCATGTCATGCTGGTAACCCACACTGACGATGTACTTGCTGTTGGGGGAGAAAGCTACGCAGGCCACGCCGTACTTATGCTCCTGTAGCTCTGCCACCTGAGTTCTCGCCACCACATCCCACACACGCACTGCTGGCATATGACCACTCTACGAGAGAGAGAGAGAGAGAGAGAGAGAGAGAGAGAGAGAGTAATAACCAGTGATTTAAGCTGCATATCTATATCATGTCCCCTATTTAGCAGTGATGTGATAGCTTTTTATTTGTTCTCTTCATGCTTGGAGACTATTTACAGCCCAACTGAAAAAAAAAAAACTGAAATATGAACCTCATTCTTATGAATATCATATAAAACACACAGAAAAAAAAAAAAGAAAGAAAAAGAAATAGAAAGGCAATTTCAATTGAGGCCTTATTTATGCCAATATATCTATACTGATAATTTGTACCTTTCTTTACTACTTGAACTGATAGGTAAACAGTCAGCTGAATTGGGATTATACAAGTTATGCAACCCAATTAGAAATAGATCACAAAAAGTAAACACCCGGGGTCATGAGAGGATTTACTGCATGAGTTTGCTGATCTAGAAAATTCTACTTTAATACAGTCAGAGCAGTCCAAATGCATTTCCTAGTTAACACTAGGAGAACCACACACAGAGGCTACACTCAGAGGGAGAAAGTTGTTTATGTGAGGGCCAACCACAGCAGCCAAACACATGCTGAGACTCTTCTGCAGCTTTTGCACTCCTCTCACCCCTAGCAAAGCTTTTCACACACCCTACCCTCTCCTTCTCCCAGGCTCAATTTCATTCTCATTGCCTTGCTCCCTCTTTCTCTCGTCTTGCTCACTATTTCACCATCTTTCTCTTTTTTCTCTACTTCTCTCTCTCTCCCCCCTCTCTGCTTTCACCTCCTTCTGACAGCAAACACAGTCTATGCGTAGGCTGGCACTGTGCCGCCTGTTACCACGGCAACCAGTAAGCACACACACTCATAGTTTTCACACACGCGCTCAAGCCACAGGCTCCTACTAAGCCTGAAGTGCTCCATACATGTGCCAGACTCGCACTGAAGCCTCTGTATTGGAATTGTGACAACTATGTGAGTTCTATCAGTTAACTACAACAAAGAGTTAAACTTAAATCAATAATGTCTATATATGTTTGCCTGAAATATTATCTTTCCTGGCTTGAACATGCGCTTGGTTTTTGAGAAAATAACATTCCTGGGTGTGTTCTGTTTGTCTGAGGTGGAGATGGCACAAAGATTTGGAGGTGGTGATCTAAACATGTAAAGAATGCCTTAACATACAGCAAATACCTTTTATCTTTTATTATAAACTGCACAGCATCACATACTGCAGAAGCTGAAGGGTGCAAAGAGACCTCTGCATTGTTTTGTATGAAGGACTCATTTATTCATTTATTATCTCTTTAATGTAGGGAGCCTTATCCAACAGATCAAGAGTGTATGGCTGCTTTATAGTATCTTATTTTTTTATGGGCCTTGATGTGGCAGAGAAAAAAAAACCCTCACCTCTCCTGTGACCACATATTTGCCATCTGGTGAGAAAGCTAGAGTGGTGATTGTTTTCCTGAGGTGAAAGAAAGGAAAGAGAAGTATTTCAGTTATCATGCTGAAGTGAATACTTCCTGTCTGCTTAAAAGGCTTCCTGTCTGGTTGGTTAGTGCTCATTCTAACAAAGGACATGACTCATATCATAATCAATCTCATGGATATAGCTTCAGACAGAAGCACTGATTCAGACAGTTAGAGCCACTTTTTTATTTATTAATCAAATAAAGTAAAGCTTGTAATGATCAATATACAATTCTGTGTGCTTTTTGTATATGAAGTTTTACACAGCTTTAAGGAAATGCCCTTGGAGAACTCCTAAGTGTCTAAAGCATGTGATAATGATGCGGAATGAGAGGTCACATTCCTGAAGCATTGGCCATCACTAAACCACACTCTGAATCACTAAGACTCAACTGAATCATTCTTGATTATGCTAAGTGACTTCCTATCTCAGAGGGGCAAGAAAAAAAAAACAGAAATATGCATACTTGGGAATATGTTGTAATTTATTCTGTAGCCAACAAGTGAAAAATTATACTCATTATTGTGCTATCTGTATGGTTTCAGTTCCAAATAGATACAGATAAGTTATTATCCTGTGTCTTTGGAGTCTAGCCAAGGGCATCTGTAATATGAGTACCATTTGTACTGTAATAATCAAAGAACATGAATGTACTCTAACAACTGATGTAAAACAGGACCCTCATTTATTCTTTCCTTTTGTTCAGTTCAAATAAATCCAATTTAACCTGCCCTGCACATTCTATGACAGAGTTTCAAAGCAGGCTTTATAGCATATTAGCTAGGAATTGAGCCAAGGGTGTGTGCCGACGCTGTGATAGGCAGCTGCGACTGGGAGCCCTACCTGGAGTTGTTGAGAATATGATACTGTTTGTTCTTCTTGGGGTTTAGGAGCACCACCACACACCTAACAGTACAGAAAGAAAAACAAAACAGAGAGAAAAGAAACACTCATTAACACAAGTCTGTCAGTACCATGCACATGTTAACTAGTACAATATAAACAAACTGTTACTTTAGGTACATTCTGTATTGTGTCGTGTTTTTCTTTGTGCATCTGCTTCCTTTTTTCATTTCGTTCATCTTGCAAAAAAGAAAAAAAAAGTGAAAGCCTTTTCAAAGGGCTGCAGATGAACACTGCCCATTATTCCTTTACATGTCATCATGGTTGAAAAGTTCTGTAAAACTGTTGGTAACAAAAAAGCAGAAATATAACCGTTTGCTCTGCGGAAACAGCTGAGAAAACCAATTACAGATTATTCACAGATAGCACTCTGACATAATCTAACAATAATATAAATTAAATCTATAAAATCTGTAAATAATATAATCCAATCTGTTATTAATCTTCATTAGCCTACTCCCTACCAGTCTGTAACCAGAAACAAAGCCCAACAGTGATTAAACCAGGAACAATCAGGAGTGAGAGGCGGTCAGAAATGTGTGTGTGCTTGGCTTTGAAAGTGGGTTAGGTGGGCCACATGTTTCTCTCTCCTGATTTTGTTATGCTCACCAGCCCCTGTATTATGTGGAACACTCCATCCATCCATTTTCCGTACCGCTTATACACGGTTGGGGGAAAGCTAGAGCCTATCCCATGGAACTCAGGGCACAAAGCAGGGGACAATCTAGACGGGGTGCCAACCCATTGCAGGGCACAATCGCACACACATTCACACAATAAGCCTACAACGCATGTCTTTAGACTGGGGGAGGAAACTGGAGTACCCAGAAAAAAGCCCCGAAGCATGGGGAGAACATGCAAACTCCATGCAGCCACCAAGCTACTGTGGCATGTGGAACACTCTTAAAGGCTTTTCACACTGCTCCTAACCCCGGGTTATCGGCGTTCTAAACCCCGCTTTTAACCCACAGGTAGAGGAACGTTTCACACTTGTAATTTAGAAGCAGGGTTAGCACCGCCTTTTACCCGGGGTTATGAAACTCTGCTCTGAAGCATCCCGCACTGCGGTGCCAAACGTGTACAGTATGAAACGATGCGGTGTGAGAATGTTTTGGCTAAATGCTTAGCAACAGACACGCAATCAGAAATTTTTTCTCACCGATCTGAAAGTGCGAGACAAGCCATTATTTAATCCGGTCACGTGCTGTATTTATCCAACTGACACTGCAAATATGCAAATAAGAACATTAACCCAGGTTTTGGGAATGTACAGTGTGAAATGTCAGATTATGAACATCCAGGATTAATTGTTAACCCCAGGTATAGTATGAGGAATGGGAAACGTGAAACAAGATAACCTAGGATTCCATTTACCCGGGGTTTAGAATGATCCAGGGTTAAGAATTTCAAGTGTGAAACCCCCCCCCCCCCCTTTTTTTTTTTAAAAAGAAAAAGACTTTTCTATTATGAAGCCTGTAGGAATATCAATACTGCAAGGTTTGCTGTTGATAAAAATAATACACCTGAGAATCAGTCGTACTTGTTAAATCAGTAATAAGCCATGTCCACTCACACAGACACATGGACAAGCTCTGATCAGCAGTGTAGCTGCTTGACTCAAGCCTCAGGTCTTCTCTGCTGGCCAACTTGGTAGGTCAAATTTATATAAGTAACTGAGTAAGATACAGACAATCTGTGGCTGAATGTCAGATAGGTACTTGACAATGGTACCACTTAGAAAAATGTGTTTCTGCTAAAGGCACTACAGCATCACCAGAGCATAACAGGAAAAGGGCTTTAATCCATCATCATGCTTTCCTGTCACACAGCACCAGTGTATACAGCTGCGTGTCAGCTGTGGAAAAATTGTGGGTCACTAAAGTCACTCCTAAACAGCAGAGAAGACAGACACGACTCATTTTCCCAAAATCATGCAGTTGGACACTTCTCTGCATGCTACAGAAGTTATTTGAGAGGACAAAGAGGCAAAGGGAAAGCGATTCCATTGATAACTAATGCACTTAATGGATTTTAAGGGCTATTTATACAGAGCTTGTGATAGGATTTACAGGGCTCAGACAGAGATGTGCTTACACACACAGACAAGAGTGTGAGTAGAGAGATTTCATCTTGCATCAGATACACTCATATGTGAACCAGACATCAGTCAGCACAGTAACACTGCCACAGGGCGGGTACTTCTTAAGGGAACCGCCTAACCTTTTTTTAACCAGTTCCAGTTCCCTCAGCTCCAGACCCGCAGCATTTCGGTGCTGGAACCAAACCAATTTTGGCAACATATATGCACACGTGTAACACACGCAAGTGCAGAGACATAAGCAATGTGAAAGTACCTTGTTTTACACAGTATCTGACTCAGAGGAACAAAGAACAATGCAGAATAACAACAAAGGAAGAAAGAATACAGCTTTGGTGCATGTTTTCATTCATACAGTGAAGCTGTTAAACATATGGCTGGCTATGCAAGTTCAGAAAGCTGCTACAGCACTACAATTTTTAACTTACTGAACAACCAATTAACAGCTTTAACATTCAAGATGATTCAAGGAGACACTTGGACAAAAAAAAAAAAAAAAAAACACTAAATTAACTGGAACAAACGAAAAAGAAATCCATATCTATAAGAGGAAGGAAACGGAAAACTATCTACCGGTCAGCTCAAATGTTGGCCAGCATCTGCTGTTTTTCCTGGCATTTTTTTGGCCATGGAGATAGAAACTTTGCAGATTAAGCAATCTTTCATAAAATAAATTATTTTCTACTGTTCATGCATAATTTAGACTACAAGAGAATTTTATGTGAGGATGTCCAAAAAATGGTTTTGGTCTGTGAAACCCAGTGTACATTTCTATCAAATGGCCAAAAGTTAAATTTTTCTGCTTATTACCTGTATCCATACCTTTACGCTAAAATGATGGGTCAATCTTTTTTCTCAATCAGAATCAATTTACTGTCTAAAAAGGTCTTAGCTATCATCAGTAACAAAGCATCTGCCTGCAACAGAACACGTAGCTTAGCAGCCCCAGTTAAACCAAACAACCTGAATAACCAAGATAAAAACAACCCTACTGACTAATGCTGCAAATCTTTTGTTGATAATTACAATTCTGGCAAGTCACTCGTGCCTTTATGAAAAACTAAGCCAGTCACTTGTTGCTAATAAAATTCAAAACATTTAACAAACAGAAGGTACGACATTCAGTAATGCACATTATAAAACTGAAGAAAAAAAAACTGCAATCACCTAACAACCTTCCACATTTTAAAAAAAAAAAAAAAAAAAAAAAAAAAAAAAAAATACATTTGACTTGATACACACACATAGCAATATCTTCACCATGGGCCAACACCAATACTGATCATATAATAACTATAATAATGTGATTAACTTACAAGAATAATGTGTAAATAGCAATGACTGAGGTTACTTCTAAAACAATTCTACCCTGCCAAAACAAACCAGCAAAGATAGACAAAGCCTGTTTATTTAAAAAAAAAAAAAAAAAAAAAACTTAAGTGTGAAAAATCATCCAGTGACCTCTCTTTTACACCTTTACAGAATTAAAAATTTCAACTCCATTATCTCAAAGAATTCTAGCCTCACACAAACATGCCTGGATTATTGATATTCACTATAAAGGGTTTACTTTTTCTTTACATACTATTACACACAGGCTTTGTCAATCTCTGCTTTTGTTTATGCAACAGGGGTGGGTGATATGACAACAGTATCATATGATTTTCGAAGGCATTTCTATGATACATGATATGTATCACAATATACAGGTTTGCTCACAACATTCCAGCCATACAGTAGTGTTGCATTTAAAAACCTGTCTAAGTTACTTTGTTTCCCATTTTCCTTCCCAGTTTGTCCAACTCCCAATTCCCACCCACTAGTTAGCCTTCCCCCATCATATAACAGCTAACAACCAGGGAGGATGAAGGCTGACACATGCTTCCTCCAAGAAAAGTGAAGCTGCCAACTGCAGCTTTTTCAGACGGCTGCTCATTATGCATCACATGGCAATTTAACATTATCTGCCCTCTTCTGCATACACCCTTTATTGGCTGGTGTCACTGTGATTGACAAGGGAGAGAAGGTATGCCATCCGCCCCACCCACAGAGCAAGGTCAAATTTGCTCCCTTGGCTCGGCCACTAACAAGTCTGCACCTTCTTGTTACTAATTTGTATGCCAGAAACACCCTTAAAATATACCTCAAAAATAAAGGAAGCTATTGATGAAATTAAACTATTTCAGGCATTTGACCTTGCTGTGACCTTGACCCTGTATCGGTCAATTCCAGAATCTAATCAGTTATTCTGTTGGTTACAATGATGATTCCATATAAATCATACAAACATTCAACCACTCGTTCTTGAGATATCACACAAACAGGAATCTTGGAGGACGAACACTAACACTGAAACACACATTTAACACTGAAAATGATTTTCAAAGATTAAGCAACTTAGAGAAGTGCTTTGGTTCTGAAACTGACTAACATTATAAATGCTTAAAGATACTTCAAGTACTTTGTATTGTTGTGCCTTCAGCTGTCTGCATAAGCCAAATGATTAAATGCAAATGTAAATGATAGGATACAGATGGAGTAGCCTCACTGTATTTGATATCCCTGGGAACATAAACTTGGTGTTAAATATCCAGTAAATTTAACATGTCAAACTGGAGTGGAAAAACTGGTTATTTTTCTAGATATATTTCTACCTGCCAGGTACAACTATGTCCTGAGAGAGACAATCTCACACAGAGTTGAGCAGCTGTCATATGGATGTCAGCGCAAGAAAACCAAAATTCCTAAATACTTAATGTTTCATGACAGTGCAAGAGGAAGCACATTTATATTGAGAGGGGGGAAGAAAAAAAAAAAAAAAAACGCATAGGTTGCTGAACATGAGCTGCCATGTGCTGAACTCTGCATGGCCATGTGTATCATGTCTGCCTACTGTCAGAGACATGCTGATCCAGCTCATTATCCCACATGGTCAGAGCCCTAATCAGCTCAATCAAGTGTTGCACTGCTTGGATACTCAAGGGATACTTGCAGATAGTACAGCTGTCATAGACCATAAATAAGTTAGAATTTTGGGCTGTTAACATGAAATCTCAAAAATTACATTACACATACTGTGATAGGTGAAACAGAAGTGAAATCAGTGAGTTTGTCTGTCTGCACCATTACAGGTCAAAAGGCAGGTGAGTTGTGATTGTGCAACTAGCCATGTTAATCATTGAATAAAATAAGACTTACGACTGCAGGCTAATTAGCAGTTTAAGAGAATTACTGCATGTAATAGCTGCGAGTATGATGATATAATGCACTGTGTCCCACAAGAAACCAATAAACCTCTGATGCAATTTGGAGGAGAACAAAGCACTGAGTCTGAGTCTCTGGATGACATTACATAAAAGACATTTCATCTACACATAATCCAGTTAAAGGGTTTTAAAGGAAATATCCATCCTGAATAACTTGCATATCAGTATTTATAATCAATTGGTGATCCTCAGTAGTGCAAAAAAAATTAAAAATTATGATTAAATTCTGAGTTGACTCTTTTTAGTTTAAACTTCTTTCATCAAGAGTGCTTGTGGATCTACAGTGAAATTCTTGTGCTACGGTAGCAGACTCCTACCCAGACACAGTGCAAAATTGATAAATGAACTCTTACATAGTACAAAAAATAGCAAACTGTAAACACTGAACACAGAGAAAAGATTATTAATGTGCTGTAAGCCAGTAACTATAAACATTGTATGCAGTCAGTGTGACATAGTGGGAGATATTACACATACAGTACTCAAATATTAATGTATTCTGAGCAAGTAAAAATAATAATAAACTAATAACATTGTATGTAGTCAAAAAAGTGACATTTTTTCACTTTAGTTAATGGTTTCCTACATTACCCCTAATAACGTTTGACAGTGGCTACAGTGAGAATTCATCTCTACCTAAAGAGAGCAATGCAACAGCTCTTTAGTCTGTCATGCTCTCTCACCTCCTCATACTTTTAATACTTTGCCTTAAACATAGTGTTTCAAAGCTTCAATTTTCATGCTAATACCACTGTCCTTGATCAATTTCAATCATCAATCATGATCAATGATCATCTCTAATTAGCCGAGCCATGTGTCTGCAAATAAATCTCAACGCAACTGCATTGCATAGCTGCATTTCATTCTGGAACTTCGACTCCAAAATGTGATGTTCCACTCATTAAAAGAAAGTAAGCTCTTGTTCTTGTTAGGCACACACAGCAAAAGCTGACTGTTGCCCCTTATGTTTGATATCGCTGACAGATTTTGTCCTTTTGAATGGCACTGTAACTGCTCACGGGAATAATGTAAATACAGCCCCAACCAACAAATTAGCACCAAGAACTGCCAAGTACATCACAAAAAAAATTCAAAATAAACATATTTAATGTGTTTCCTTTAACCTCAGTCAGCCCTGAGACCTCAGGGCCTGTTGAGTCTGACCAAGGCCTTAAGGAGATGGATAAGGTGTACTGGGAGTAGGGACAGCCATAAACAACATTTAGATTTCAAGCAGGGACAGTACACCCTCAGTACCATACGGCTTATGCACAGTCAATGTTAAAAAAAAGTCAATGTGGTTAATTAGCCATTACATTTCTGCCCATGAGAAATGTAATGACTATCCATGAGAATGAAGAAGAGGGGTAAATAGTTTTATCCATGAGCAATATCTTTTTGGATGAGCAAGGGAGAGTTAAAAGGGTGAAGTAAAAGTGGTTTACATGGCGTGATAGCCACTGCCTTGCTCCATCTGGTAAGTTGGATAAACCAGAGAGACAGGTGGTCAAACTTCACACACACACACACACACACACACACACACACACACACACACACACACACACTGATCCAGGTTCCCTGTCAGCGTATCGGTTTCCAACTCAGAGCCCAACCCCCTGATGCTCCTGTGTTAGCAAGGATCCGCCACTGATCCTGGACTCCCACAGCCCGAGCAGACTGAGCCCAGCTCTCCAATCCCCCAGCTTCAGATCACAGCTGCCAGGAGAGAACACTTTAGCACAAGGACTGTGAATCGTGGCACTGTATTCTGCCTTTAATACTCACACTGGGACCAGTTTATATGGCATGAGTTTCTGAGCAAAGCGGGGGAATGAAATAATCTCTTTTAAAGTGCCAGAATTTTCCACACAATATCTAATTCAGTTTGTGCTGCTATGCTTAGAGAGATTACTAATATAGGATTAATAGTCCCAAGTGCTGCAATGCAGCACAGATGCAGACTACACAGTGGAAAACAGCACTACACACACACACACACACACACACGCACACACACAATCTCTTTATTCTGATTCAAAAACTGGGTAATTATGGCCTTTTGATTTCATTATTCTATCCCTTCCAGCTTCTCTTCCTCTCTGTTTTCCAATCCTCTTTTCTCCCTCTCCAAGTCACTTAACTGTTCAGCTCTACTGACCCATTTTTTTGCTGAGAGACAGAGAGCGTCTGACCCACATGTTCATGCATGGCTGACATTACTGCCCATGATCTATAAACCTATACAGCAACATGCTGCTTCTAAGCATGCTCATTATTTTCATCATCCGTCTCAAAGGTTATTCTATTCAAAGGTATGTGTTTAGAAAAAGGTTCTTCCTTAAAATAAAATTCATAAAACAAAATTACAATCAGCTACAGCATATATTCATAACACTACAAATGTTTCTGTAGTTGATGAAACTACTGCAGGATTCTGAACAGGCTGATAAGAATAAAGAAACACAAAGCTGTCAAAACAGTCACTGAATACATTGTCAACAAAGCAACACTGCTAAAAGCTGATGACTCCCTTTGCATCAGTATGTAGAGAAATAAAAGAGAGAAGTGGCATTTGTCACAGAGCAGGGTGTAAATTCTTTCTGTTTCATTTCTCTTGGTCATGCAGATGACTGAACTCCTGTACATTACACTATGTTGGCATTAGTTTAGCACTTACACAACAGTGCAAACAATTCCTAATGTAGCGTGTTTGAAATATGCAAAAATTATATGGTCATTTTCCTCCTGGTCTCATGCTGTAGAATGAGATTTACTGAATTTGATCAGCAATAACACACAGACTATGAAACACGAAAAAAAAAAAAAAAGTCCAACTACGATAGCTTAATAATAAGTCCTTAAATCTGCAACAGCAGCACATTATGCATATGATGCAACAACCACAGTGCCTATGACTGAAAAGGCAAGTCAAACTAAACGAGAGCACTCTTGACCAACCAAGTACTCAACATCTTTTCATTTAGGTGCACTTCATTAAGAAAAGGGCACCTCCCAAAGAGTGCTTCAAGTTTAATCAACAAAGAAGGACTCAAATGGAATTAGCTGCTCCTTCTGAAGTAAATGAACACTCAGTTTCCACTACTGAATACAAGTGAATTATCAGTCAATTCATTGTAGACCATTTGTCTGTACTTTGAACTTCAGCATTCACATGGACAGAATGTAAAATGTGTATCAGTTATCTGAAAACACGCAACAACATGCTCATTTGGGGAGCTATAAACTGTCATTTATATAACTGTGCAATCCATGTCTGAAAAACTCATGGGTGTGAGTGAAGTGGCATTTGACTGGTTTTGTCTGAGGAGTAACACACACAAACACTTGACTGGCATTTAAATCCCACCCACTGTACTACAGGTGATCTTGTCAAAAGTACATCAGAGACAATAAGACCTCCTAAAAGTCATTTGGTCAATGAAAGCAACCCAGCTGTCTAGCCCAAATTCAGTGGTTGTCTGTTATCTTTCTGTGTGCTATACCTGGAAACAGGGCTGAGGGTTCAGCAAGGTTTTAGTCACCAAGTCAAAAGATGAAGGCAGTCAGAATGCATTCATAGCAACTATGTGTGATAAATGTCACGACAAATTGCAACACATTAAGTCATGGCAAAGTGTGATGGTAGAGCTCAGAGACAGAGGACACTGAACGCAGTAGGCAGCAAAGCTTTTACAAACCTTGAAATCTTTTGCACTGAGAATCATTCACTGTAACTTTCACTAGGAGAACAGACTTGGCATAACAGCTGCTGGGTCTCATCTGATTGCCCTATGTGCACACTTCACTGTGCTCCGCACTATATTCAGAGCAGTCCATGGTCAGTTGTCTGCAACAACTGGTAACTTGGCTTAATCAGCAAACTGCAGACTTAAGACATCCCCTGAGAAAGCTGTTATATACCTTGATAAGAAGAGTTCCACCTATTATATTGTACAACTATTCATCTTGAAAGTATTTTACACTTGAAGCACACTCTGAATGGTGGGGTGGGATGAAAGATAAAGGTAGTGAACATTTTTGTAGGGCATTTGCTTGACTTAATCAGTCTTGACTTGACTTAAGTTCAACAGACCATTTCAGTACTAGTAATGTGTATGTATTCATTATGTTCAAGACATGGCTGCTGTTTAGTAAAGGCAAGAAAATGTACAGCAACGAAAGAATGTTTTCATAGAGTGTGAGCACTAAAATCTCTCACTGTGGTGGCTGAGAGGAGGCTCTCAACCCCCACATTCATGACCAGAATTCCAAAACTATTACCAACACACTCTATCCTAATCCATTTCTCGTTAAACACCATGAAGTATACATTATTAGTATCCATCTTAAATTCAGGGTCTGCCATCAATCCCAAAAATTTCAAAGATTTTTTTTGCCCATAACCAAACTGAAGGCCACCATGCTCCATTACAGCCATGTAGAAATATATCTGAACATTAACTGCGTTTCAGTGCAAGACTAAAACATGAACTTGCACATTTTATGCAAAGATCTGCTTCTGTGGAGTGTTGTACACACATACTGTTGAAAACACAGGAACATCCTGTTGATGCCTTTGGATAAACCACAGCATGATTGCCAATAGGTAATTGGGTACAGGGGAAGGTCTGTGTGTACTGCAGACCCATACTCTGTGTGCAACTCAGAGAATACAACTGTCCTTCCTAACTCAGCTTTTTGCGTTTCCTGTTTGTACACCACCTAATTTCTGTGCATGCTTACACAGCTGTTATCAGATTGCTGGCAGATGAATTTCTAGCTGTGTTTTCACACTCTGACTCTCTTTTCTAAGAATCCCATACAGCACAGAAGGTCATTTTTGTACTGTTGAGTGTGCTCAATGAAATGTTTTTAAAAAAAAAAATCAACATTTCAAGTCAACAATTCAATAAAACAATCAATAAAATTCATTGAAACTATCAGGTCAATGACTGTCTCTATACCTGAAAATTGATAAGAGAATGACAGCTATTCCTGTAGATAAGAGCTGGGCTCGCTCTTGTATAGCAACAATTTTTGCTATGCAGTTTTTCTTGTGTTACTCACCCTGCAGGATAGGCTACCAAACCTGAGTGAGGATCACAGGCCAAGGCACGGTTTCCTGCAGCAGTAATTCCCAAAACCTTTTCAAGAGTCACCTGCGAAATGACAAGAAAAAGATGAACAGTCTAATATATGCGTTGCTACGTTGCTACCACTTCTAGGTGAAAAAGAAAGCTTAGGAAGAGCAGTCTGGGTATGAAAGGGTGTAATCTGTCTGTGTGCCAGATGCATGATAAACGGCAATGTGCCTCAAATTTACAGGACTTCAGACAAGCTCCTGTACAATACCGGTTCTGTAGAACAAACAGTTCAAAAGCTTAGCCAGACCAGGACTGTTCCACCAATAACTAACACTCCAAAACAATGCTGTCGTTTGAAATGGAAATCATGAGTTAAGAATTTCCATTGCAGTGCAAATTCAAATTTAGAAGCAAACAGTTATACTCTGAACACTTGTAACAAGCAAACATTATTATTCTTTGAAGCATATATAAAAAATCAACGTATCAGTATCTGATACTATACAATGAACACTAGGAAACGCAAACATAAAACACAATAAGAAGCACTTACATCAGGTCCTGTAGCTTTAAACAGTCTCTTTGCAAGAAACATTTCAGTGCAACCACATTAAACACAAGGTTTATTTTAACAATATTCTTTCTCCAACTTTTAAAAGACTAGTGGGTACAAATCACACCAATGTCCTCTTTCCAACAAAAATCCAAGATCCATCAAACCCATGCATATGAATTCTTTAAAGACTGAGGGGAAATGTGTGTGTTTGGTTACTATAACCCTGCCCTCTAACACGCATCAGTCAGTCCCTTTTCTGCTGTATCTGTCCATCAGGGGTCATCACATGACAGACTGTAATCAGTACTTTTTCTTCATTCTTATAATACTCTTATACAATAGCACATGTGAATAAGGAATTTACTGATGTCAAGCTTACTCAAACCTGAAGCGCTTATCATTTCAGGCTCCACATTCCAAAATAAATAGCACAGGTATAAACTTCTGCATAATTAAACAGCTAGAGCCATATTGTGAAAATGTGAACAATCTATTTTCCCCACTTATTAAATCCCACAGTTGTGTGCACAAATATAAATGACTAGTGATGCTGAAACAGTCAGACACTGGCATGTTTATATGCAAACATTTATGTCAATATGAATGAATGAATGAATGAATGAATGAATGAATGAATGATCTCCAGCATAGTGAGAAGCTTGTGACAACACCTTGCTTGGGTTTTAAACAAGGTCAGTTTTAGTAAAACAGAATGTGTTTCTAAAATTCTCCTTCTTATTAGTAGTTGGATTCCTCCACTGGCCCACCATGTACTCGTCTTTTTAATTTTTTTTTTAATATCTATAAAACGAACTTAGTTTCCTCACAGGATAATTTGTTGCATCAATCGTGTTGGTCAGTGATGATTCAGATTGTGAAACTAATCAGACTGAAAAGTTTTTTGTTTTGTTTAACAGATTATCCACCTCATTCAACCAGATAGAAATTTGCCTCAAACTATTTGCTGTATTCTGATTTACATGTTTATGTTTTTCACTGGTCTATCGGTCACATTATTAACAGTTTATTTGGCTGTATGTAAATGTTGCATGCCATCCATGGAGTTTACAAATATATATACTGTATATTATTTTACTAAATATAAAAGTAAGATATTCATTTACGTTACCCAAGAAATAACACCCAATGAAGTGTCCTGATATCAGAAAACCATTGATGAGTCGCCAAAGGCCAGGCACATTATTTTCTGATATTAGGAGACTTAGGCGGCTATTATCTCACTTATACCATGAGCACATTTAAATTTAGTAATTTGTCAGACACTTTTATCCTCAACAGCTTACAAAACAGCTGAAGGTGCAAAAGTACAAAACACTTAGAGAATCAGTATGGAGTACAGAATCTGTAGTTAGTACAGGTGCTAGAGTGGTCTAGTAACAAAAAGGACAATGTCAGTCTTATATGGGGACCAAAATAAGTGCATAAACAATAAATACAAAAACACGAAGACTTTTATTCTTCTTTTTTCTTTAAACCTTTTACCATTGATTACCAGTATATGACTGCTGCTATGGTTATTTCCATAAGTCTATCTCTGCCAGAGGCTTTAATAAGCAGAATGCTAATGAAAAGTATATTCAGGTTTTTGCCAGTGAATTATCTCTGTCAGCATCATGACAGAGACAGGAGACTTTTTACCTGCAGGTCAAAGGTGATGTGGTGGGGAAGGTGTGTCTTTCATCTCTAAACAACATAAAACTTATTTAATTTGTTTGTCTTAATGTCATTTACATTTGTACAGAATTACTAAATGTGAGAACAAGGCTGAATATAGGTCACGTGTTCCCCAGCCCTGGTCCTGGATCACCACCTGTCCTGAACATTTTCCTTGCTCTAACACACCCATTTAAACTCAGAAAGGCCTGTTAACTAGCTGAGAATGTTTGGAGCAGGAAAACACTAAAATGTGCAGGACAGGGACTACTCCAGGACCAGGGTTGGGTACATGTGATAAATTTAAGAGCTAAAGATTTGGATTTAAATAGGAAATTTCATGAAAAACTTTCTCAGCTCATATATGGCAGAACAAAGGAGCCATCTCCAGCCAAAGGGTCAACAAAAACTTTACAGCTGGGAGGAGCAACCTTGCTTTTGAAGTTGCACAACACAAAGCCTCAGGACACTAAACACCATCTTGGTTTGCAAACCACTGCGGTGTACAAGTACATGTACGTGCGCACACGTTCCCTTTGTCTGGTCTTGTATCTTCAAGATCCTGTAGGCAGGAACTGAACATCGTCTTTTCCTAATAACTCAAGTGTACCTCAAGAGTCTTCTGCATACTACAGAAATTGTAAGCTATAAACATTTCATAAACAGGACGCATTAATCAAACTGCGCTGACTGACTTAATGGAGTCATTAGAGGCTTACACATATGTTTGAATTTGGATTGAGCAAAACCACATTCGACACACACACACACACACACACACACAGTGAAACTACAGTCACGCAAGTCTTCTTAATATAATCTAATCAGATACACTGGTCATTACAAGTTGCTGCAGTTTGCAAAGAGTATAATAATATGCTGCAGGAGTCAAAATCTGAACAAATGTTTCTGCACAGCTTAACAGCATGAACAATCCTCAAGTCCCAGGACCCCACTGGCTTGAAGAGGAAAGTACAGTGAGCATTTGTCTGCAGCAGTAAACAGTCAATCAGAAGGGAATGCAGCACTCAAGTTAGCTGCTGAAACACACTGCAAACTACACTTCAAGAGATATACCAGAAAATAATGGTAAATCAGTCACCAGGCATAAATCAAATGTAAATCATAAGCTACATTTGGAGAACTCATTGATATAAGAAGGGTATGTAGGTTAGATTTCTGCAGTCCTAATGTCCTTCATCAGGAGTTTAACATTACAATAGCTAATACATGGCTGTTACATTTTGGTGTTTAGTCTCCCCTGGTCTTAACAGAGAGGTGTAAATGAACCTGATAAAGCAAATAGAGTAAGCAATCATAAATGGAGGTTTATTAACTAATAGTAGAGCTTGTGGAATTCCCAAATAAAACACATTTATAAAGAGTTAAAGATTAGCACACACAGGGTTACCATCATGCACATGCTCCTTTGCTCCATCACAAATAATAGGCTAGAGGAGAAATTTAAAGGGCACCACTTTGTTTCCAGATCTGAAGCAGGCTCCATACCTTATCTCTCAGGTTTTCCTTGTTGTTCCTTGGTTTATTTCTCCGCAGTTTGATGGAAGGAGATCGGAGCAGGTTTTTAATCCGATTTTTAATGGTCGAGTTTTCCATCGTCATCTTGATCTCGTCTCCTGGAAATGTAACTGTCCAGCTACTTTAAGACCAAAGCCGTGAAGTATGGCTCTTTTCTAGCTTATTAATAAAAATAAACAAGTGCCCACGTTACATGGTGTGTTAAATCATCTCGGATGAGGTGTGCGGTGCTGTGCTGCTCCTCTGAGCTGCAGTCCTGCTCCTCTGCACTGAAGCTGCGTTTCTCCTCACTGCACTGGATGATGTGCTGAAATGGACCATGGCTCATTCGCATGCACTCAGCAGTTCCTCGCTCAGCTCGGAGGCTTGTCTCTGAGGAAAAAGCCTCTTCTCATCTCCCCTGCGCACAAACCTACAGCTGTAATATAAAAAGCAAACCGGCTCTGGCTCTGTCAGTGGAGGAGGAGCGACCGGTGTGGACTAATCACCGCTTTATCTGAGGCGCTTTCGTTGTTTTTAATCCGCTAGCTACAGAGAGGAAATGATAAAAACGCATCATATATAATAAGCAAAACTGTCCACTCTGAACTATGGCCTAGTGTTAGTGAAATAACGCTGAAAGCCAATGAGAACACTTGCTTTACACTCACCGGGTTTGTTTGTTTGTTTGTTTACTACAGGCTACAACGTCTCAGTGCTTTCTTATAGAAAATATGGACTTGTAAGTACGCCTTAAACGTACTCAAGTCAGCTAAAGAATTACCGACTGCCCCAGCATCCTATCCTGAACTGGTGTAACCTAACTTAAGCTTAGCGTCCTGTAGCTAGCTAGCTTCATAGCAACCACTAGCTTGGTTAATGCTGGATATATAACGAAGCCTACTTCTACAAACGGTCAGCTACATGCTAGTGCTGCTCTCGTTTGTTTAGACATTTACAGTTACTAGCTTAAATGTGTTATGTTAATCCTGGTCTATTGTAGGTCGCGGTTGCTGTCCAGGTTAGTTTAGCGGTAAGCTAGCTGGCTGAAATCAGTCCGTTTCCCACACAGCAGAGGATCAGAGCTGCAGCTTCATGGGCTTGAGACAGACGCCGCTTGTGCCACCGAGCGCCACCCCGCTTCAGCTCAGCGGCTCCACTGCGCTGTGTGCTGAGTCCCGCTGCTGACAGCCCTGCTTCATACGCATACTGCATGGCCACGCATACTCATTTCATCAAGGAGTCATGCACCAGGGCGGCTCTGTAGATTCACCGTGATCCGTGATGAATGATGCGTTATCCCATTCATAATAAATGTCATATGACTTATATGACTTTTTATGAATATTATTTTTATTATGAAATATTGGGGCACATCGGCGCTACTTGTGTGACTGTGGATGATGGTCACCACATAAATCATTAAAGCCGTACAGCAATCTAGAGGAAAATTAGACATTTATGTAACACAACACACTACATCCCTGAAAATAGCAACAAGTAGCAGCTTCCCCACAATTTGTACCAACAACCAAAATGAAATAAACTAAAATATAAGTGTGGAAGTGGTATAATTAACCAATTGAATGCCGTTTTATAATACACCACACTGATTTAATAAATAAATAAATAAATAAGTAAACGAGCGCCCTCTATAGGCACCATATCGTAGCTGGAAACATTTAAGGTGGAACATTTAAGGTCGAATATAGATAAAAAGCCAGCTTCAGTCTAATCTATGGCACCGATGATACCTGCTTTGTGAACACAGCTCTCACCCCATCATCAGTCACCAGCAGCCGGTTTAGAGAAAGAAAAAAATGGGTGTCCCAGGAAGAGGAAACTGGGAAAAGGCCCCAGCTTCCTCATGGCTAGTCAGTCTGCCCCTGGTGCAATTAAAGCTGTTTTCAGGGGATGGGGTGGCGTGTGCAATGCAAGTAGTCCTAAAAACTTGGGGCATAAATCCCCCCTAAAATTCATAACAGTTTACATCATTCATTTAGAGGTTCTGTGGACTGTTTTTCAGCATTTCAGTGATATAAACAAACTACACTCAAGTTCAGTTCTCAGTGCAGTCTACACAGCTATGCTACACCCCATCTGTATATCATCCAAACTGAAACAGAAATGCTGTATTACTAGGTGAGGGATCCACATCTGGACTATAAATGCTACAGTGAACAAAATCCTTTAAAAGGTCAAAATATAACTCCCAAGAACACTTAGACTTAAACTTGCCTGTTTATAATCAAGTGTAGTAGTGTCACTGATTGCTTGGATAATACGCAATAATTGCCTTTATGCCTAATGTAAGAAAGGAGTAAAAAAAAAAAAAAAAAAAAGGAAGAAAAATACAATTTGAATGTTTCAAAGGATATGTGCCTTGTGAACAAATAACAAGCATTATTAAGCTCTATTTCAGTTTTTAAAATTCACTGGCACATGATTCTGAAAAGCACCATTAAAGTCAATCATGCCTGAAGTACACAGGCTGTCATGTTGCATAGGAAGTGTGTTACTGCATTATTAATGTCACTTCAACAATGACTGTAGTATGTTCTCTAAGGTCCTGTTTGTTTCTTAAACATTTCTACATTCCTATTAAAACATTATTCAAGTGTAGAACCATGTTGCATTATTAATCCATTATTATTACTGGTGGTCTGCTTTCTTCATGCAGCTTTCATTGCAGCATGCATGGCAAAAGTAGTTATCAAGAGAGGGATGATTATACATGGCAGCAGCCTGCTTCTTTTAGCTTACAGCTAGACAAGCTTATACTGGGGAATTAAACAACATCCACTGTACTGTTTTTGTTTTTTTAATCACATCCAATGGGTAAAATGCCATCGCCTGTTATAAGGCTTAGGCATCTGATCCTATACAATCCAATATGCAACTTTCCTACAGAACCATTAGTGTTGGATTTTTACAACATTTACACTATTATACACAAAGCTATTGTAATTTTTGCTCACTCTAATGCCTTCCTTTTATCTTCTAAAATAAAAGGAAGATTAACGACTGCTCTAACAATCAAATCTATTTGCACTCATAGAAAACTCCAAACAAAACATCTTTGGATCTACTAGAGGCACAACAGGTAGTTCTTGTTGAAGCAGGATATAATGAAATGTGCTCATAAACAAATAAATAACAGTCCTATGCCAGAAGGTACATGAGTTAAGGTGAAACAATGAATATCCCTGATGATTTGGTTATTATACATGTGTGTTATGAAGACTAGGCAGCTTTGAGTCTGATTTGTGGGCATGAGGACTGATCAATTTAGGGTGCCCAGTCTCCTGAGTCTTTAGTCCCAGCGGAGCAAGCTTTGGCATTGGCCGCCATGGCAAGTTGGCCTGCTCTTTCGGAGAGTCTGCTGTAGTACACCCTCCAGTTTTCATCTGCAGCAAAGGGGGTGGAGTTGGAGCATCATGTTTAACATGGCATACTGAAACACGGGTACCGTCATCACTGACTGTTGCAACAGTCTCTGATTCTGAAGAATTGGGAGGAGACTCAGACCCGAATATAACCTTAACAAGGTCATCTACCTTAGGAGGAATATCATCTATCTCCTCATCCTTTGAGGTGGGTGACGTTATAAGATCCTCATCTAGTTTGAGAAACAGAGGACTGAGAGAGCGTTCATCATCTCTGTCCATATCTGCCTCTTTATTAGTGAGCAGTTCTGTCAGTACATCTCCTGCCTCTGTAAGACTTGGAGCTGCTTCTTGTGGTTCAGAGGTCTGATTGAGGAAAACAAGCTCATCAAGTAATGACATCAGGCGGTTGTCATCTTGCTCGAGTTTAGGTGTGTTTTTTTCATCTTCCTTTTGCTTTTTTGGATCTTCATCTATCTTGAATTTGACATCATGCTCAGGTTTTTTGGGCACAACCTCTGGAAGCTGTTTGTCCAGGTGTTTTTCCTCTTCCACAAGAGTGGTTTCATCAGAAGAGGGATTCTGCTGAGCCTCCCCAGCTGAAGAGTTACATGCTGCCTGTGTCTGCATGAGCAGCTTTTCTGACTGTACCAAAGAAACAACACTGGAAATCTTGGGCAGGCTTATATTATGAACTGCAAATGAGAACAAAAAATGCAAATTAAGGTGGTAATGATCCTAAAGCAAAAAATGAATCTTCAGGCATTAATTACAGTGATTAAAAAAACATTCATACTTTAATTTTCAAGACTATTAATCATACACAATATTCCCAGTATAAAAATTTACAAGGTCAGAAAGCTTTTATGCAACCAAGTTCTAAACGGTTGCATTAGCTCTAGTAAGAAGCTACCTGGTGTGTTAACAGGGCTGCTGGCCAGTTTAAGGACTTGTGGCTGCAATATGGGAAGTGGATTCTCTACACATAGTGGATGGGAGGTGGGAGGAATAGATATGGACACAGCTGCAACGCCTTTTGGTTTACAAAATTAAAGAAATACAATTTTATTAAATTACAAAACATACAACACTAATGTATTAATTTAAAAGTTTACATTTGCATGTATAAAGGCTCACCTGGTGTGGTTGACTGCCTTTGCCCTAAAGGCGTGATGTCAGTGGGCTGAAGAGGCTTACTTATAGTAATGATCTGACTGCATGGCACTACTGCTTCCACCATTGGAATCACTTGAGGAACAAGCACTGGAAAGACAAAGAAGAGATAAAATGTGAGAAACAAGCTAGCTTTTATTGAGGCCTTGTTCACATCATTTTGGAACTGCTGATGTTAAAACAGAGCTTAGTGGAATTAGCATACGTGCTGATAAACAGTGCAACCACACTGTGGCTTATAATGCTAACAATGGTAAGTATTGTCCTCCTCCTGAGCGTTCCATGTGAACGTGGCATAAACAATTAGGAGTACAGCCACCTGGCTACTTAACGCTATATTGCAAAATGCTGGTTGGTTTCCCCAGGCTAAAGGCAACCACTGATTTTTAAAATCAGACCTACACACCTGTGCAGCTACAGATTAGTTTAGAAACTTTAAGCAAAGGCTTATGGCACATTTATTTATAGCCAGATAGAAGTCATTTATCAAACAGTTATATTTAGGGGCATAATATAAAGCTAACAAGTGAAACACTACCTATGTCACCATCTAAAATAAATCCTGAACAAACCTGTATAGACTTGATCAAGTCTGACTGATGCTCCATACATACAGCAGTGTCATCTCCCTTATAGTACCAACCTTGATCTTTAGCCAGGGTTTGAGGCTTGTTGCGGGACAGGATGTTGGGCCTTGTTCTCTCACGTGGTACTGGAATGGGTGGACATTTTCTTAGCTGTGGTACGGGGTGAGAGTTAGGTGGTTTGGCTGGCTGACCGGTTTTGGTAGCAGTCATTTTCTGATTAGTGCTGACATTTTCTGTTCTTCGGTCCTGGAATCCCAGATATTTATGTCTGCTAATGCGAAGGTGTTCAGCTTTGCCACTGGTACCCACTTTTTTCTGTTTTGTGTTGATGTTCCTCTGCGAATGCTTGGGAACTTTTTTAAGGTTAAGACTGGTATCATCTGCTTTGTCTTCAATCTCTAGAGATTTCTGCTTAGCAATGATTTCATCCAACTCCTGTGAGATGGATTCTTTGTTTTTTCCTAAGAAAAGAAAAACAGCATTACTTAATAAGAGCCAATTTTAATTAACTATAGTAGTGGTATGGTATACCAAAGCTGTACACCAGGGCAAAATATTAAATAATGCTTAAACTTAATTTGTGGATATGTATGGACACAAGGTTTTAATGTTATTTTTCTAAATACGTCTCCCTAAACATGCTAAAAGATCTTTTTTCCTCCCCAGAGTAAACTGTAATTCCACAACACAGTTTACTCTGTCCCTCAGAAGGCTAACTACAATCATCTATACGAGTCTGATTTTAAAAAAGAAAAGTCAGGTTCTCTAAATAAGTTAATATTGTAAAGATGCTGGTAATCTCCTAATTAATTATTCAAAACAATTTTGAACTTCAGTTTGCCCAGACTCAGAGCTGCTATCAATCCTCCTTCATCCTCATAAAACAGAACTGCAAACGTTAACCAATACTAGTTTACAACATATTCCACTAAACACTAACAGACATTTCAGAGACTGCGACATTTCACATTCTCACTATGTTAGAATCTACAGAATCCAATCAACCAACAATTATTTGAATGATTCATTAACATAAATCTGGGCTTGCTGTATAGGGCCCCCCAGAATTATTAGCACCCATCATAAAAATGAGCAAAAATGACTGGATAAATTAACATTACAATAGGATTTTTTTTTTTTTTTTTTTAAACAAAAATCTTTTCTCATTAGAACTACTGTTGTCTCAAAAATGGACGTGCCAAAATATGACACCCCAAAGCAATTTTTAAATAAAAATTACATGCATTTTTTTTTTTGTTTGCTCTTCCACATGGCTGTGGATCACTGATGCTTTGGGGCTGTTTTGTGGCCAGTTCAGGGGCGCTTGTGAAGATTGATGGCATCATAGATTTTGGTAAGTAACAGGCTATCTCAGTTCAAAACCTGGACGCCTCTGCCAGGAGGTTTAGACTTAGCAATAGAAACAGTTTTCAACAAGTTAAGCCAAACAATACTTTTAAATCTACACATAAATAGTTAAAGCAACACAAAATCAGTGTTTGGCACATGACTCTCTGAAAACCACATGCACAAACCTAAGAATGTAAAGGAGATTAAACGTCCTGCATGGAGGAGTGGACAGAGGTCCCTCTTACAAGTGTCTCCAACCTTGTTAGACATTTCAGTAAGACACACTGTGCTGTTATTCTCTTCATGGCAGGCATCACAAAATATTAATCATAAGGGTGCCGATAATTATGAGACCACAATAATTATGAGACAATAGTTTTTTGCACAACTTAAACGTTTTGTGCTTGGGGAAAAAAAAATATAAATCTCAGTAACCGTCCCCTTAACACACCCAACAAATTTCCTACAACACCTTAAATGCATCCCAACGCTACAACCACAGTTCAAAATGATTTAGTCAGGAACTGATAGATGAAAAAAATGCAGTTGAAACAATGGAGAGGGAAAATGTGAATATGATATGGAACCCTGTAGTACCAGATAATTGGGATGCCATTTCAATGTAGTAAGCTCTTTTCTTTCTCAGCTTGTCCCGCATTTTCACCAGGCGATCCCTTCGTTTAGTAAGAGAGTGAATTTCTTCCAGGGCCTGATGATAATGATAACATTTATAATAATTATATTATTATAATTATCATAAGTAGAATGCTGAACACTGGAACACTGAACATTTTAAAAAGCATTCTAGCATTGTTTACGTCCAACACACCTCTGAAAGTAATGTTATTTTGGGAACTTTAGGATCTTCAATATTGAGAGTCTGTTGAAGATTGTAAAAACAATTCCTCAGTGTAATGCGTCTCTTCTTCTCGTCCTTCCTCTTCCTAAGTTTAAACTACAAAAGGAGGAGGTGGGTTTTATTTAATATTAATATATATATATATTTAAAACCACTTTAAAAACATTTTTAAAAAGTCATGCAGAGGAGGTGGTAAAAATCTAACATCACCACACAATGTAGCGGGGGTGGGCAAAAACTAAAAATATCTTATCAATATCTTATGAAACTTGAATAAATATTTCTAATTTATATTATATATAAATATAATATATATATATAAAATAAATAAATAAAACACACCCACAGCACTCTATTAGGAACACCTGTACACCTACTCATTCATGCAATTATGCAATCAGCCAATTGTGCGGCAGCAGCGCAATGCATAAAATCATGCAAATACAGGCCAGCAGCTACATGTAATGTTCACATCAACCATCAGAATGGCAGGAAAAAAATCATCTCAGTGATTTTAACTGTGGCATGATTGTTGGTGCCGGACGGGCTGGTCTGAGTATTTCTATAGCTGCTGATCTCCTGGGAATGTCACGCACAGCACTCTCTGGAGTTTACTCAGAATGGTGCAGTAAAGAAAAAAAATCATAAAACTTTAAATCATAATCGAGAATCATTCATAAAGTTGAAAAAAATTAAGATTTTTTTTCTGGCAATATCGCCCAGTCCTAGTTTGGGCCCGTTAATACCAATCAGTCATTGCTTGAATGCCACAGCCTATTTGAGTACTGTTGTTGACCATGTGCATCCCTTTATGGCCACAGTTTACCCATCTTCTAATGGCTACTTCCAGCATGACAATGCACCATGTCACAAAGCAAAAGTCATCTCATTGTCATGAACTCATTGTCATGTTCATGACAATGAGTTCAATGTTCTTCAGTGGCCTTCCCAGTCACCAGATCTGAATCCAATAGAACTCCCTTGGGACGTGGTACAGCGGGAGATTCACAGCATGAAAGTGCACCTGAAAAATCTGCAGGAATTGTGTGATGCAATCATGTCAACATGGACCAGATTCTCAAAGGAATGTTTCCAACATCTTGTGGAATCCATGCCATGAAGAACTGAGGCTGTTTTGAGAGCATAGGGAGGACCTAGCCAGTATTAGTATAGTGTTCCTAATAAAGTGCTCTGTGAGTTTATATAGTATGTAAGTCACCTTATACATATAGGTTGGATAATGTACTACCAAACACTAGTGGTATAAAAAGAAGGTTTTATGGGTTTGATACCATTATTTAATGTCTAAAAAATAATAATTTAAAATGGAAAAAAAAAAATCTGTGAATTGATTAGTACACAATTAACATCAAATCAGTTGATTCCCATCAAATTGTGTTATGTCAAACTGTTATAAGAAAAACCTTGTTCCAAAAGGAAAAAATACCTACAATACCACTTAGAAATATACTGCAAAAATTTATCATGATATTGATAATGTATTGTCATATTGCCCATCCCTACAATGCAGTAAAAGACATACCAAATTTTCATTTTCATTCTCCTCATCTGATGAGTGATTCTGAAAGCTGTTAAATTAAGACAAAACAGAAGAATGTTTTGTTTTATCACAAAGGCTCAAGTTATAATCACTGAAATTTTATTCATTCTCAATAGTGTACATTCAAAGTCCATATAACTTTCAGGCAAATTAAAGCCAGGCCTTTTTTTTGGCAAGTTTTGGTGTCTCCACAAATAAACAGTTGCCAAAAAGACAGCAAATTTCATTTTCACGCTGTAGAGCCTGATGGAGACCAGGTAGGATTTATATTATTACACTGGGACATTAGCTTTTGAAAGATTTAGTCTAACCTTTCATGTTGTGTCTGCTCAGGTGGTGCAAGGCTTTTCTCAGCTCCCTCCTCAAACGTTTCAATATCAACCAGCTCATCATCATCCTTCTCAGTCAAATCTAAGTCTTGTTTTTCCTTATTCTTTTCTTCTCCTTCATATTCCTGGAAGGAAAACAATGAGAAAGATTCAACCTAAGACTTGATCCAAAGTGAATCATAATGAAAGCAAGTACTATTTTTAATGGCTTAATCTCGTACAGTGACTACACACAGATCCTCCTTGTCATTGGACTGGCTGGAGTCAGTGTCATTATACAGATCTGAATCTTCTGTTAATTCTGTGCAATCTGAATCAACCTCCTCTTCCACCAGATGTGATCCTGCCTTAGATTCATCACCACTCTCAGTGCCTAGGACAGCACCACTGGTACCACAACCCTCAGCTTCTTCAACAAGACCCAAATCCAGCACTTCCTTGAGGAGCATGTGATATGTAGAGCCATTTGCATGATCAGAGCTATCTTTAGAAACATCAGTAGGCTTTTTAGATGGTGTGATCGTCTTTTTCATTTCAAAAGTGTAGGAGTGGTCTGTGAAAATCACATTTTCAGGTGATATTTTGGAGCATTGGGAGTCTTCTTCACAAAATTCCTTGGCTGGTGTAGGGTCGGTGTGGATAGGCTTGTCTAATTTTTGAGGGTCTTGGTTCTTAGTGGTTAAGCAGCTTTGGGACGTTAGCTGTAACCCTTGATTTGCAGGGTGTCCCTCTGAAGAGCTTTGAGCTGATGATGCTGAAGATGTGATTCTGGGACCTTTAACTGTTTTGGCCTCTTCAAAAACTCTCTGAGGTAGAATTCTTAAAGTGCTTGTGGCAGGATCCCTAAGAAATCCTGGTATAATTTTTACTGTACAAGGTTTGTTACACAACAGTAAGGTCTTTGAACCAGAGAGAGGGGTGAATGATTTTGTAGCAACAGGGGAGGTGCTGCTTGTCGTGACACTTTCTGTAGTTGTACTGTGTACTGGGGTCATATTCTGAACTTGTGTAGCAGAAGAAGGAGCTGTGGCTGAAGTGACAGTTGTGTAGGTTTGAGGCTTACTCAGAGGGACTGGGCTGGGGGTGGGTAAACGGATAAGAGTGGCTGCAAAAGAAAATGCAAAATTAAATCAGTTGATCATAAATAATCTTCTTGAAAGGAGATTTTATCTTATGCATAGATTTTTTTTCACCACCATTTTTTTGTTCCTCTTTTCAATCAGCAAACTATTGATAATAGTCATGATTGGACGCCCAGGTTCAAAATTGCTCAAATAAATTAAAGTTTCAATGTTTATATTAAACAGACAAAAATATCTTGCACACTTACACTGCTGAGGACGTATGAGGACATTGGGATTGAGGGCCCTGAATTGGCCAAGAGGCACAAGATGGATGACTCGGCCAGCAGGATTAGCTGCCTTAAACATCATCATCCTCTGGCCAGGAACAGCTGGGCGGGTGGAAGTTAGAGGCTGCATCAGCCTGATTCCACTACCAGAGAGCGCTACATTTGATCCAGTTGTACTGAGCACAAAGGTCTTCTCTGATGCAGTTGATCCAGATCCAGGTACTGCCTTAACCACTTGGATGGAGCCATCTAAACAAAAAGACACTGAACGCATCAATTGTGTACATAATAATTTATTTTTCATGATACTTATATTTTCTAATATAATTTATATAATCTAATTTATTATTAGTAGTAGTAGTAGTAGTAGTAATAAGAGTAGTAAGTTAGTAGTAAAAACCATGGGCTAATCTGTCTGAAATAGTGCCCTAATCTCAAAAAGCTGGAGGTACCTGTAGTGCCAGATGCAAGAGATGCATGGGAAGCTATGCTTGCCTTTGGCAGCATGTTAGGGGACACTGAAATCCCAGGGGATCCAGTCAACATAGAGGAAGAAGGAATGATGAGATTTTTAACTGTGGTCTGTACTGGTAATGTACTAGTACTGGCTGTCTTTTGCTGCTGGGAATTTACACAGTTCACCTCAACCTTGACAACCTCTGTTTCCATAGGGTGCTTTGCCACTGTTCAAAAGGAGAAAATGAGAAAAAGGTTAACTTTCTCTGTAAACATGGATTAATACCATGTGCCCTATAACACTCAGGTAATTTCATAATTACACTGAATATTGTGCACACTCTTATGCAGCATTATCCAGTATCAGAACTGGCTAGCTTTGGTTTCCAGAAAACTACTATCTGGACCAGTAATGACTCACTCAGTATATTTCACATCTAACTGAGCTTGGTTAGAAGTCAAATTGAGAATGGGGTTTGTGCCACCCAAGAGTAAATATTATATAATAATATGACCATGCTATCTTTCTAACCATTCTAACCAGACTTTGTATGGTGCGATTTCAGTGTATTAGCAGTGTTTTAGCCTTAAAAAGGGGCTGTAAATAGACTCACAATAGAGAGTCTGTGGACTCCTGAGTTTAAACAGCTGTGACCTACCTGTGGGCTTGTCCACAGTGACAGTTGAAGAAAGTGTGGTGGTAACAGTTGTTGTGGCTACACTGGTGGGGGTGGTAGGAGCTGTTTGAGAGGTCTTGGTGGTTGTGGTAACAGCCTTAGGGTCATGTTTGTTAGCCACACATACTCTTCCTGTGATATAAGCAGCCAGTCTGTTGGCAGGGTGCAAAGCCCCCATCTGGCCCAGTTCTAGTTTGGCTTGTGGATAGAGCTTTCCATTGACCTATATAGAAAGAACATGACAGAGAGTACCACAAATTAAGCTAGGCTTAACCAGACTGTCGTAATAACAAATCTCATATACAGTGGCTTTATGAGATGGAAAGTCATGTTATAACACATGTGTTTTCACACCTATTAGTCCTTTTGTCAAATCTGAACCAGAGTGAAACTGGTTCGTTTGCTCTTTGTTTGAGTTCACACTGCAAATAAATAAACAAACCAAAAAGCATAAGGAAAAAACAAAACAAAACAATCATTAACTGAGTGGCAAGTACAAGGAGATGGGGCTGAAAACAATCTCACAAAACTCTTCCATTCACTGTTCAGAAATACAGAAACAAAAAAATGCAAACAACCATTTGGCAAGCGTGGACAGAAGTTAAGGAATTCAACAGAGCAAAGACAACACACAACTGTCATGCTAAATAAATCTTTAATCATGCTGTAAGCAACAAGTTTAAAACATTTTGAATACCATATCCAGGACATCATATTGCTGCTGGACTTCAGCTCGGTACCTAGGCACAGTGTACACCTCACGGGTCTGATTGCCAGCTAAAGAAAATGCCATCGGGTTGATTCAAGGTCAAACGTGTTCTCACTGCAACTGAATCAGGCTAGCAACCACCTCATTCAGTTGGTCTCAAATCTGTTGTTTTGGCTAGCACCTGAGTGTGAATTCTGTTCTTACCTACCCAAACAAACCGCACCAAGAATGTAAATGCACTAGGGTTTGATTTAAAAGGACTAAACACTGCATATGAATAAGCACCATTAAAGTGTAAAGTATGCTTACCATTATCTGACCCAGAGCACCAGAAGGTTTTTTCTCAGCCTTTAGCAAACCTGCAGGAGTGACCTTAGAGAGAAGGGGGAGGCCCTTCACCTCACTTTTTCCTATGGTCTCAATCAATTGAGCTTCCAACTGCTTTATTCTCTCCTCCTTCTTCTTTTCACTCTCCTCTAGGTGGGGCTGAGAGATGACCACTTTATATGTAATGATGGATCCTTCATCTGTCTCCTTTATAGTCTTGGATGTGGGTTGGATTTGGTACTTGCCGATCCAGAAAGGGTGCTTCAGACGGTCCTGTGCCATACGCTCACACACTGTACGTAGGACAACGTTCCTGCTGCCTTCTGTTGCCCACTTGCACTTAGACACAATTTCCAGCCGTTTGGTAGGGCCGGACTGAGTAGGTGGCCGAAGTTCCCCTTCTTCTATCTCTGTAAAAGGAACATCAACAAGATGGTTCACGAATGGATATTAACCACATACAGAACACGAATGGTGTAGCCTAATTTTTAGAATTATTAGACATTTAAGTGCCATTAATCATGCCTGTACACCAACCCTGCAGTGAGTCCTGTGAACTAAGATCTGGATGCCCTTCCTGGAAACAGAGAAAATTTAATCAGGTCCAAGTCCATGTTTAAAAATTGAGTAGTACTTCCCTACTGGCATTTGAGTCTCACCTTCATGTGTCTTTGTCTACAAGGAGACAGTTTTCTCCCACAGAATGGCCTCACACGAGCACAATCCAGACTTTCCTGATTTTTGACCCTGCTCGAACCTTCCCCATCAACCTGAACACAAAGGTTTAGAAAGAACAATGCTTAATATCACATACTTGTATCACCAAAATAAAATCTAAGCAAGCATAGTACATCATATCCAACTTTAAAAACAGCAAAAACTGCAATGACACTGCAGTATCTCTGTGCACTTGCATTACTATGCTATCCCCAATTATATATCTTAAACATACCTTAAAATATTTTAATGTATTCAAGTATTTTAAGTATTTATTTGATACATACTTAATTTTTTCTGTTTTGCTAATGCTGCCAAAAAAAAACCCCACACACTAACAGTACTACTGAGCTAAATGTTTTTTTCTTTCCTAATGAATCCATTACAAAAAGTTTTATACCTTAACATTTTATAGTGATATTAAACCAAAAATCAACTAAGACTTTTATTTTAATAACTAATTAGATAAGTGTAATTACTACTACCACATAGCTTTTTATATGTGTATGCCTCCTTAATCGCGTTCAGTTGGTCAAACATGTCATGCGGTATTAAACAGGAGAGATACTAACACAAATCAGTTAAACAGATTTAAAATGCTCACAGCTCTGACAGCTGCCCGTTTAGATGAAGGATGAAGAAAGTTCTCCGAGTCTTTTTGCAGATCTTGCGATACTGGTTGAGGGTGAAGAGGCCTGGCAGGATCAGGAATATAAACTGGCTCTGAATCGGAGTCATTTTGCTGAATCCATAATGTTTTTACATGAAGAGCTGGCTCAGGTGTTGCATCAGCACCTGAAAGAACTAAAGAGCAAGGACACAGCAAAAATTATAAATTGTAAATTATTACTTTTCATTCACCTCCGAACTGATGAAAGCATACTCACTATAAGATATACGGTTTTTCTTCTTTTTCACTTTGGTTCCATTTTCTTCTGCATGATTTAAAGGTGCAGACCCCTCGTCAGTGTCCTCGTTTTTCAAAAGGACTACTTTCCGTCGAAGGCAGTCACAACCCAGCATGCACTGAGGTTTGCCACAATGATGCTGGCGTCTCATCTGAACAAGACTGGCACATACACAACCTAACCGGCAAAAGTCATTGAGGCAAGGTGGTGCACGTCGTTTTATGACAGTAGAAGGGCTTCCCCCTATTGTGCCCTGAATCCAGATAAACAGACAAAAAAAAAAAAAAAAAAAACAGACATAGTAAGGGAGTTAGAGACAGGATCAGTTATTAGTGAAGAATGTGGTCAACTATGACAAAACAACCCTTAGCTTAACACATACCTCTGCTGTGACAAGACAGGATAAAGCAATGGCTGCCCGTTCCATGGTGATGAAGGTACGATGTTTCCCCTCCCAGACTGCACCATCCTCCACATCCCTTAGTTTAACTAGGGTTTTGGGTAGGCCTGAACTGCGTCCCACTGGTACGTTTGAACCAGGGGTACTAGAAGCATTCTGTCCCACAGGAGCCACTGACACTCTACCCTTAACAGACTTTTCAGCTGTCTGTAAAGAATCTTGTGAGGTCTTGGTTCGCTTCTTGGTCTTTATTTTGGGAGATGTTTTGCTTTGGGACAAGCCAGGGGCAGTAGACGGCACATTAGACACTGATTTTGATGTATTAGACTTTGTGGATTTCTTTGAAGAGCTTCCCTCCGATTTCTTGTCTGTGCTAGAAACTGGGTTTTTGGCACTGGATTTGTTGGATTTCTTCATTTTCACCCTTGACACAGCTTCCTTGCTTTTTGAGGTCAGCGCAGTTTTTCTGGATTTTGCAGAAGGCTCGGAGAGAGCAGTTGCTAATGGAAGTGCTTGCTTTTTTAAAACACTATCAAGTGTACGAACATAGCTTGTGCTTTTGGTGGGCAGCTGGTAGGCCACAGGAGTGACAAGAGCCTGCGAGAAACTGGCAGCTCGCTCGTCAATAAGCTTGCCTTCACTTTCCAGGTATTCATCAAGCATGTCACTACAGAAAGCAGAGAGGTTCTTTTGTCCTGTATCCGAGGATGTGGTAACTAAACAAAAAACATAATACCTTTGTATTACCTTCATACCCAAGTAACCTAACAGGCTTACAAGTGCAGCAAATTAATTTAATCACAACATGTTAATGTGAGGTACCTCCAGAAACAGACGAAGGACTTGTTGTGGAAAACTTTTCTCTCCAGCCTTTGATTTTAGTGATGTCAGTTGTTTTCCCTGTTCTTGAAACAAAGTGAACTGGGAAGAAAAATAATGACCCTAAGCACAACTGCAGAACTTCAGCTCATAAATTACTTTTAATAATCTGGTAGCACTTCGAAAAATCAATCAGTTTTCTTTTTATTTCACTCACCCTGTGATGAGCAAGTCCCTGAGTTTCCCTCAGGTAAGAGTATAGGTGGAGGAATAGGTAAGCATACACCCAGATACTGTAGATCAATAGACAGCGTAACATCCAAAAGGTTCAACTTCAGACCAACTGCAAGATAAAACACTTTACTTTAAACAAGATTCTGAAAATAAATCAAACATAAAGCATTCTCAGCTATAAACACATTCATACATAATACTGTAAATGTATTATGTGCATATACATGTTTTTACTGGCCAAATCATGGTTTATACTCCCACTACAGGCTACACATTCAGTATAAGGCTCTCTAAAACATCACAACCACAATACAAAAAAGGGCTTTACTTTATTTGGGTCAGGAAACTGTGCAGGCCACTGAAGTTCTTCCACTACAATCTTAATAAACCATTTCTCTAAAGACCTTGCTTTGTGTATAGGTCTTACAAAAAACGAAAGCCTTCCCATAACTGTTATAACAAATCAAAATGCACACAATTCTTTGGAATGTCTTTGTATGCTGCAGCATTAAGTTTTCTCATCACTTGAACTAGTGGGTCTGGCCTGAAACATGAAAATCTGCTCTACACCACTGGTTTTCCTGCACCACATTCTGTAAAGTTCTCCAGGCACAGACCAATCCCACATATGTCTATCATTCTGGCAGATACTGAAGCATAATTCACTGCTCCAGAGACAGATGGCAGTAACCTTTAGTTCACTCTAGCAAATGCTTGTTTTTTTTTAAGTTGTAAAATTATTTAAACCTCAACAAATAGTTCTTGTGCTGATGGTTTCAGAGACAAGTTGGACATATACCTGCTTGCAGAACTGGGTGAATGACCTGTCTGTATTTCATATTTTTTAAATCACGGAGAAGGACTTTTTCAAGTGCGTCAATGCTTTCCTTTTCATCATGGACTTCACCTGTGACATACAATATTACAAAGATAATACAGTTAAACATCAAGGACAACTTATGAGTGAGTGATCTTACACAGTAAACCACAATCTTTTTTTTCCATTTCTTACCCTCAATGTTTTCTGTCGTTTTCTGCAAAATCTCTTCTTTAGCTTCATCTCCAAGATGAATTTCAAGCGCTTTCTGTTTGCAGACATTATTTCTTAGCAAGAGGCACATCACTGCCATGGGTATGCACTAATATTTTTGAAATTAATTTTTTAAACTTTATAACACGATTGTCAGGACACCACAAATTTCCTAATATAATTAGGTCAGAAACATTTAAATAATTCAAGAACACACAGACAGCTTCTACTTACCTTTGACATGAAGGAAACAAACAATTGACCCTCCACATCTTCAAGGTTGGGCTGCATTGGGACAGGAATGGGGCCTTCCATCACTTCTGTATCTTCACTCAGCTTTGACTTCCCACCTTTCTTTTGCTTCACCTTGCATTTTTTGCCTTTAATAGTCTTCAGGGACTGTTTTAATTCCTTTGGGATAGAAGGGTCAGGGGAAACTACAGGACAGTTCACCTCACTAGTAACACCAAAAACAGCTGGACCTGGGTCTCCAGGTGGTGTTGGTATTGTGAAAAATCTCTGTGGTAATGGGTCAGCTTGCTCTAGTAATGGTCTTAGTCTATCGAGTGATAAGCAAGGCGGAAATGGGTCAAGTGTCTTTCTAGGAGGTATGGGTCTATCAGAGAACATGCTTGGTGGAAATGGGTCAGGAGAGGAAGGAGCGGACATGTATGGAGAGGATGGTGCACAAGATGGTGAAGACGGGGTTTTAACTCCTGGAGATGGGGACCGTGGAACAACCTCTGGAACAGGTACAGGACATGGGACTGTACAGGAATCATGAGCAGGCTCTGTGATGGATTTGTCAGTAGAGACATTACTATGCACAAGTTCATTATTGGGAGCATCAGGTGTAGTAGCTGGAAAAGCTTTAGGATCACAGCTAAGTACACGATCAGAGGAAGCATCATCTAAGGTAACTGAGACAATTTTAGTGTCAGGTGTGGTGTCTGAAAGACTAGTGTTGGGTTTGACATTATGTGCAAATGCAGAGGTAGTAGCAGATACTTTTTCAGGTGTGGACAGTTGCAGTGTATCACGGACAACACTGGCTGTCGAGCCAGTAACAGCATCAGCGGCAGAATTTGGTGTTGAGACAGTTTCATGTTCCGTGCTTGCTACAGTACATGTTAAAATGGATGATGTGATGGTTTGAGATGCTGGGGAAGCTGCTGGTTGTACAGTCAACTGGGTGTTAAGAGAGGGTGTAAAGGATGCTGTGGAGGATGATAGGTTTTCAGCAACTGAAGTATCATGACAGGATTTATCAGACTGAGATGGCAAACTACAAGCTTCAGATTTTGGCTTTGGTCTGGTGGGTCTTGTTTTCGACTTCAACTGCTGTAGAAATAGAGCAAGAAGTGGTAGTGGAACAGGCTCAGCCCGCTTCTTCTTCACTTCCCCTCCACAGTCAAGAGGTTTAACAACACTCTGTGAAGTCTCCTCAATACTCAACTTTTCATCAGTCAATGTTGCCGTTTCACTCAATATTGTGGCCACCTTTTCATTTAAGGGTGTGTTGGAAGTAGTTTTGTTCAGCTTGCACTGTATGTTAGCCGCAGAAAATGACTCAGTTGTATTTTTTAAAGTGGACGAGTCTGTGTGTTTTGAAAATGATACTGTTTCCTTTCCCTCCTTGGTAACATCAGGGATTGAAATGTTTTCAGATGTACAGTCCTTAGATGCAACATCCATATTGTTCCCTTTTGAAGCCAGACTATCAATATCCATTTGCTGGCTACTGCCATTACGGATTTTCTCAAGGGATATCCTTTTTACCTTAACATGAGCACCCTTAATTAGTTCAGACAGCCCCCCTGGCCATGGACGCTTCATACTGGTGCTGAAATCAAAGAGAGAGCGTTCTTATATTTTGCGAAAAATCAAAATAGATCAGGATCTAAAACATATTAGTTTATATATTTATACACATCTTTTGTGATTGTGATACCAAATAGCCAGATTGCTTTTCTTGTTTTAAAGCAGCAACATATCTAAACTTTATAACTCATTCATGCTTAGTAAGATTCCGCAGTGAGGCTTCCCTCAGGAGCATGATCTCTAATACTAATGCAGATTTAAATGGATCCAATGCAAGATATGAATTTGTGGTTTCTAGAGTCTCCATGTATTTCAATTAAACTCCTAGGTTTCTAATGAATCATCCCTGCCATAAATTGCTTGTGTCCATTACCTTTGATAATGTGATGCTTTTAGGAAAGGGTAAGAATTATATGTGAACATAATTAATCGTTATCTATGTTTCAGCATGTCAGGCTGCAGCATGACTTCAGGCAAGTGACATTTGTACAGCCTTAAAACTAAATATGGATTTCCACAAATGTTAGCGTACTGTGCAAAAGTCAGAGATCACCCTTTTGTTTTCAATCAAATGGCCATTCAGTACTTATTGTTACTTATTTGGTTGAAAACAATAATAAGGGGGAAATGTACAGTACATTAATTCAAGTTTCAGTAAAAGACCCATGCAGTACTTATTTATGCAGGTCAATATTTAAGCTCAATAATACAAATATTTACCAATTTCTTCTGTTTTTACTGTTGAAGACCTTAGTGTGCATTATGAACATTTATTCAAAAGAAAAACACACAATGCTTTACAGTGAATAATGTTTTTCATGAAAGTACATAAAGAAAATCAGCTCGATAAAACATTTTAAAATAAACAAATAATTCAAGCTTTAAACCTGAAGAAGAGTAATAGACTTACCTAGAACTCCCAGGCTCAACTCTCTTGGGAGCATCACAATGAACTGTTTTAAGGTCCCCATTGGTAGTGACTTTTTCCGAAGCATTCATCTTTGCAAACAAGGACTTGAGATTATTCAAGGCTGTAGCCTCTTTGCTGGATTTGACCTCATTCTCCAATTTTTCAGTGGAAGGAGCACTCTTGGGTTTGCAACAACGGGAGTTGTTAGCATCATCTCTAAAACCTTTTGCAAAAGGGTTGTAATCAATTTTCAGCTGGGTGATGGACAAATTCTGGTAAGCTGTGACAGCAAAGAACTCTGTCTGAGAAAAACTAAATGTTACGACATCAGGCCCATCTAGCTGAACGAGATCCACAGCTTTATCTGCAGGAATAATGTGAAGACGAGGAATATACCGGTGCATAGAGTTTATGATAATATGGCCCTCTCGGTCCAAGGGGTTATTGGTAAGCTTTAGCTTGTAAAAGGAAACAGGATATTGCATCCAGTCTAAACCAGTAGCAGGTGAGTCAGGATGTACAAAGGAGCGAAAAATATGTGGGTCAGCTTTCCCATTGGTCTCCCATCGTCTGTCACTCCATTTGTAGCGGTAATTATCCACTGGTTGCATATCCATTACTAAGGTATACCTCTGGAAAGGTTCCAATCCAGAGATGCGGAAACGACAACAAGGGAACATTCTACGACCTTGCTTGGTTAGAATCATCTCAGTCTGACATCTGAAAAACTCATTCCACATATTATTGTTGTCCAAAGTGACTGTGATCCCTTTGCATGTAGACTCTGCTGGCAAGTTACATAGCTGGTTACTGGTGTTGGTAGTTGCCATAGCTGACAAAGACATGGACGATACTTTATTAAAGCTTGCTACACATGAGCCAATATTGGGTTTTGCCAAAGTGCTGGCTTCCGTACTAGCAAACAGAGTTTGTTTGTCCTGCCTCCCACCACCAGGATGTAGCTGGTTGACAACAACAAAAAGTGAACAAGCAGATGTTTGAGGTACTGTAGATGTTGTCGTGCCCTCCTGACGAAGCACCATTATGGCCTGATTATGTGGAATGGCCATGTGACTGAAGAAGTCATCTGAAGAGCGGCTGTCTCTTCTACCTCAGGTTACGTTTGATCTTTCAGCATCCTTTAACAAAAATTACAAATATAACTGATCAAAGGAGTCAGTGACTACATTAATTTGTTGGCTATATCACAATACATATCAATAACTACTGTTGAATAGACCCAGGAGAACGATGGGTTACTTGCAGACCTTTTTTTTTTTTTTTTAAAACAGTTCATATAATTGATTACTAAAAAGTAGTAAAAGTACACTCAATAATTGTCATAATAATTGTACACTGCTTGTAAAATGCTAACTCAACAAGCAAATGATTTTGGCTCAACTGAAGTTTAAGTGCGACTAAAAGTCACTAAAAGTCAAAAATTGGAGCATGCAGCACTGATAAATTTTGCTGTGAAGCTGAACCTGTTTTTACACTGTCTGCAATATGGATTATATTTACTGTGTATTTCTTGCAATAACCACAGTGGTCAAAAAAAAACAAAAACAAAACAGTAGTTACAGAACTTGTGAGGAGTTGATATATATATATTTATATATATATATATATATAAATAAAATAGTATGTATATTATATATACTAAAATGTATTCTTTATACATGTTTTTCCTCTCAGCATCAAAAGTTACAGTTTTTCTTTACATTTATGCAATGTAATTTTGTTATTTGGCTCAGGGTGAAAACTGAAACAAAAAAAAAAGCTTATTATTACGTTGCATCTTGCAAGTTTCTAAAGAGAAATTCCAGTGATCTTTATTCCTAATGACACACCCTTCAAGTTCTTTGCATCATTATATCATGATGCCCAGCAGCCAATCACTGACAGGTCAACTAGTGCAGCTGTGGTAATAGTAGAGTTAAAAATCTGGTGTAGTAAATGTAGTGTGAATGGAAAAAACCTACACAGCACTGTAATTAAAGATTACAGCTCCATTCTTTTGATGAAGATAAACCATGCCGCATTCAGTGTTGGCTTCCATTCCAGTGGCCGGAATAGTGTACCATGAAAGCAACACAACAGTGAAGCCACCAAAGCCACCGTAAAATGTCTCCTCTTCATTTTATAGTTTGGGCATAGTTTGGCTCTGATAATGATTGGCTATATCCAAGCCATGGATGGTTCACCTGATTAGCTTTGCTAATTTGTGGAAATTCAAAAATAACTTAAAAGATTTATAACTCACTATACAAAAATGTCACCATACAAAAATGTCATCAAACTAATAGCTATACTACTTAACAACGCAGAAACACTCGTGCGAAATAAGGCGTCTACAAGATACTGTACGATTTCCATTCATAAGGCAACAATTTGAAATTTGATGATTACTCAGACTGTTTCAAAAGTATCATAGTTACAGGCATATCACCTTGCTAGCCTGTTAAATTATTTAAATCAGTTTAAAAATATGAATTATTTTTACACCCCTTGTGCCAAGAGTGTGTCTCATACAATGAGGACTAGGAGCTGTTACAGTTTTGACTATAAGCAACCATCAAACTTTTATTGTTTGGTGGCAAAGCATATCCTGTCCTGTCATCAGGAGTGGACAAATTCCTCATGTGAAAGTGCAAATGAAAGCACCTATGGGCTGCCTAGAAACCTAATTTACTTTGCTAGAAATTAGTAGTTTATTCAAAGAAATGGCAAGTTTACTAAGTGCATTAAGACCCACTAAGGTTGTTCATAGGGTACTTGTATTTCTAGATAAGAGAAAGCTATGTAGTCATAGATGTTTTCCTCTCCTTGTAATGAACATCACATGTAAAAGGCATTATTCAAATCAAACTAGTGTCTCCATTTTCACTTGCCAAGCTGCATTTATGTATACCCCCCTTTTCTTCCCAATTTGGTCATCAGCCAATTCCCACCTACCAGCCAGTTCTCACCCATAATACATCAGCTACGAACCACGGAGTGTGACCGCTAACATGTGCATCCTGCAAGACTTGAAGCCGCCAGCACCTCACCACCCTGCTGCTCATGCTGCGTCACAGGACAGCGTAACACATATGGAGGAAATCAGTCTACCCTCTTCCATATACATGAGTTTGCAGATACCCACAACTGGCTAGCATCACTGTGGTTGAACATAGAGCTTAGACGAATTTGTTCCCTTGGCTCCCAACCATGGAAGTTTGTTATTCGAACTCACAATTTCCTGATGAAAGGGTAAATGCTTTTCTGTTATGCCAAGTGGGAGCCCATGTGTTTCTACATTTCTGCATGTTCCCGATTGTGTGCTGTGCAAGCTAAACTATCCGACTAGCATCTCACTGATGGCCAGAATCCATCCTAATTTGAAGTCTGTAGATTAGCAGGCAGAAGAATTCAGGAACAAAATATTTATAAGAGCAATATTAGTTAATTTCTTTCTTTTGCTAGTTGTTTGAGAAAACAAATGTAATAGAACAGTAGCCTACTCAATATATTTGACAGCCAGACAGCTAGGAATAGAAACTGGTAGCCTGGACATGACTTTGTGTGGGGTTTTTTCTTTTTTAGATAGGTACAGTCAACAGGGAGGTAATTAGACCAATATAGAGGTGAACCTACATTTTGTTGAGCAAATGAGATCATCCTCTCTATCAAATGGGTTTCTACACATCATAACATTTTTGACTGAATATAGCCCTTTAACTGCCCTGTATGTACAGTGAGTTCTGACAGTATGCATGCCCCTTCAGCTTTTGCACATTTTGTTATATATTTAATTTAAAATGAATTACATTTACATTTTTTTCTATTAATCTGTGCAAAATAATCCATAAAGACAAAGCAAAAACACTGTTTTAGAAATTAAAAAAAAAAAAAAAAATGAATCTTTCATTTAGCAAAGTATTCAGACCCTTGTCTAAGGCACTCCAAACTGAGCTCACGTCCATCCTGTTTGCTTTGATTATCTTGAGATGCCTCCAGAACTTGACTGGAGACCACCTGTAGAAAACTCGATTAGACCTGTGTGTATAAGTTCCCACTACTCGCACAAACACTTCTGCATTACAACCAAAATGGCACTTATGCTTCCACTATAAAGGAAATGCCACTATTTTACACCCGGTATCGACAGGGACTGCTGTCCCAAAGAATGCTTCCAAAGCTCTTTTAATAACATTTACCCAAACAATGGTGTGACTTTATTCAACAACTGAAAACAAAACAAAACAAGCAAACAAAAAAAAAATTAGATTTTGCTGTTTCACTGTACTGCTGAATGTAAACAATGCTACTGGAGACATAAGATAAATCCTATTTCAAAACGGAAATTTGTCACAGCTCTGAGTGCAAGTAGCCCATTCACAAAGACCATGAAAATCTCTGTAGACCTCTGCAATCAAATTGTGTCAAGACATAGGCTAGATCTGGGGAAGAGTATAAAACCATTTCTAAAGCTTTGACTGTTCCCATGAGCAAAGTGTTCCCCATCATTACGAAAAGTATGAAACCACCAGTACTCTTCCTAGAGCTGACCATCTGGCCAAACTGAGTAACCAGGCTAGAGGGAGCCTTAGTCAGGGAAGTAAGCAAGAACTCAATGGCCACTCTAACACAGCTTCAGATGTCCTCTGCAGAGATGCAAGAACCTGCCAAAAGGACAACCATCTCAGAAATACTCCATCAATCAGGGCTTTAACATTGAGTGGCAAGACAGAAGCCACTCCTGAGTAAAAGGTATATGTCAGACATTTAAAAGACTCTGACAGAATGAGAAAAATTATTCTCTGGTCTAATAAGACAAAAATTGAATGCTCTGGGCTGAACTCCAAGCAATACATTTGGTGAAAATCAGGCACTGCTCATCAAATCCTACGATGGCATGCATGTTGATGGCAAGCATGTTGGTGGCAGCATCTTGTAACAGTAGTGATTCTAAGCAGCAGGGATGCAGAGAATGGTCAGAATTAAGGGAAGGATGAATGGAGCCAAATACAGAGAGGTTCTTGAAGAAACCTGCTACACACCTCATCAGACGGGGCAAAGATTAAGCTTTCAACAGGATAACGACCGAAGCATACAGCCAAGACAATGCTGGAGTGGCTTTGGGACAAATCTCTGAATGTCCTTGAGAAGCCCAGCCAAAGCCCAAACTTGAAACCAAACCTTAACTTGAAATTTGTGGCAAGCCCTGAAGATGGCAGTTCACAGACTCTCCTCATCCAATCTGCAAAGCTTGTAGACTCAAAGAAAACTCTAAGCTGTAATTGTTGCCAAAGATGCTTCAACAAAGTACTGAATAAATGGTCTGAATACTTATATAATAGGAGATTTCAGTTTAGATTTTTAATAAATTTTGAAATAACTTGTTTTCGCAATGTCATTATACACTCACCAAGCACTTTAAGAACACCTGTACACCTAATCATTCATGCACTTATCTAATCAGCCAATCGTGTGGCAGCAGTGCAATGGATAAAATCATACAGAATCTGTACAATTGTGGTGAGCAGAAAAGCATCTCAGAATGCACAACACGTCAAAACTTGAGGCTGATGGGCTACGACAGCGGAAGTCCATGTTGGGTTCCACTTCTGTCACACCTTGGCAGCCAAGAACAGAAAGCTGAGGCTGCAGTGGGCACAGGCTCACCAAAACTGGACAGCTGAAGACTGGAAAAACAGCCTGATCTGATCTCTACTTCTTCTGAGGCACACAGATGGTAGAGTCAGTATTTGGCACCAACAGCATGAATCCATGGACCCAACCTGCCTTCTGTCAACAGTCCAGGCTGGTGGAGGTGGTGTAATGGTGTGGGGAATGTTTTCTTGGCACACTTTGGACCCACTAATACCAATCAGTCATTGCTTGAATGCCACAGCCTATTTGAGTATTGCTGGTGACCATGTGCATCCTTTCATGGCCACAATTTACCCATCTTCTAATGGCTACTTCCAGCATGACAATGCATCAGGACACAAAGCAAAAGTCATCTCAGACTGATTTTATGAACATGACAATGAGTTCAGTGTTCTTCATTGGTCTTCCCAGACATTGGATCTGGATCCAATAGAACACCTTTGGGATGTGGTAGAACAAGAGATTCGCAGCATGAAGGTGCACCTGAAAAATCTGCAGGAATTTCATGATGTAATCATATCAACATGGCCCAGAATCTCAAAGGAATGTTTCCAACATCTTGTGGAATCCATGCCACGAAGAACTGAGGCTGTTTTGAAAGCAAAGGGAGGCCCTACCCAGTATTAGTATAGTGTTCCTAATGAAGTTCTCAGTGAGCGTAGGTTATTGTATGTAAAGTGTGCAAAATCTGAAGGTGTCTGTATACTTTCCAAACCCAATGTATGTAGGTAACCATCACAAAAAAAAAAAAAAAAAAAAAAAAACTCTAATTACCAAAGTTTCTAAACAAGCACCAAAACAATTAGTGTTAATAATGTATTAAGTTGTCTGTAAGGGTGTGTCACCTTTAAAGACTTTATATAAAAAAATTTAAAACAAAAAACTCAATTGCACCATAGAAAATAGCTTACATCAAACTAGACAAAAACTCGACACGTTTACACCTGGTCATTTCATATGCAGGTTCTGAATTGTCTTATTACCAAATGCTTTTACAATTGTAAAATGGTCAAATGTAGTCAGACAGAAATCTGATAGCTGTATTGCGTGTTAATATGCAAAATCTACACACTACATTCAAACAGCAACTTCCAATGTTGTTCCTCATTTTTAGGTGCTTTATTAATAAGATTACCTATTGGTATGGGTTTTGGTTGTCAAATGTGGCTTGGACAGACAGATGCATTTACACTTGCATAACATGGCTCAGACCACCTCCTGAAGTGGTTTGCCTGATTGGACTTAGAGTGAGGAGACATATTTGTTTTTGTTACTTAATATACACCAATCAGCCATAACATTAAAACCACCTGCCTAATACTTTGTAGGTCCCCCATGTGCTGCCAAAACAGCTCTGACCTTTCGAGGCATGGACTCCACAAGGTGTGAAGGTGTGCTGTGGTATCTGGCACCAAGACGTTAGCAGCAGTTCCTTCAAGTCGTGAAAGTTGCGAGGTGGGGTCTCCATGGATCAGACTTGTTTGTCCATCGCATTCCACAGATGCCCAATCGGATTGAGATCTGAAAAATCTGGAGGGGAAGTCAACACCTTGAACTCTTTGTCAAGTTCCTAAAACCATTCCTAAACAATTTCTGCAGTGTTGCAGGGCGCACTATCCTGCTGAAAGAGGCCACTGCCATTAGGGAATACCGTGGCCATGAAGGAGTGTACTTGGTCTGCAACAATGTTTAGGTAGGTGGTACATGTGAAAATAACATCCACATGAATGACAGGACCCAAGGTTTCCCATCAGAACACTGCCATAGCATCAAACTGCCTCCACTGGCTTGCCTTCTTCCCGTAGTGCATCCTGGTGCCATCTCTTCCCCAAGTAAGCGATGCACACGCACCGGGCTGTCCACACGATGTAAAAGAAAATGTCATTCATCAGACCAGGCCACCTTCTTTCATTGCTCCATGGTCCAGTTCTGATACTCATTTGTCCATTGTAGGAGCTTTCAGCAGTCGACAAGGTCAGCATGGGCACTCTGACCGGTCTGTGGCTACACAGCCCCATATACAGCAAGCTGCAATGCACTGTGTCTTCTGACACCTTTCTATCATAGCCAGCAATTTGTGCTACAGTAGCTCTTCTCTGGGATCAGACCAGACGGGCTAACCTTCGCTCCCCAAGCACATCAGTGAGCCTTGCGTGCCCATGACCCTGTCACCGGTTCACCGGTTGTCCTTCCTTGGACCAATTATGGTAGGTACTAACCACTGCATACCGGGAACACCCCACAATACCTGCCGTTTTGGAGATGCTCTGACCCAGTTGTCTAGCCATCACAATTTGGTCCTTGTCAAAGTCGTTCAGATCCATTTTTCCTGTTTCCAACACATCAACCACTTATTGCTGCTTTCAAGTCATCCTGCAACTCTTTCCGAATGACTGCTAGCTACTCGCTTACTTTACTCATCATTAGTCTGAGAGTGCGTTGTGAAATCTTGTGTAGCACAACTGTCTGGGGATTGTTGTTTAATAATATTGTCCCTGAAAGCTTATAGGAAGGTTCCTCACCTTCGCCATGATTGCTACTTGTGTAAAATCTTCCCAACCAATGGTAACGTCTTTATAATGACACCAGGAGCAATTTCCATAAGAACATTTTTTGCAGCATTCATATATAGAACTTGATTTATTTTATGTAACCATTACATATATTTATTTTTTCATGTAGTGTTTTTAGTAGTTTTTGAAACATATCCATTTATGCTTATCAATACATACTTTTTGTTCATATTTATAAATACAAAGTCAAAATGCATCATGTGTTTAAATTTGAAGTAGATATATGCACAGGAAGTATATTAAATAACAAAGATAAAACTGTCTGAATACTTATTTCCCCTAACTGTAACTCTTTCAAATGAGTCTTGTGTGCAGCAATAATCCTTATCTGGATATGAACACATGAAACAACCAAGTATAAACGGGGTCATAGTTATGTTTGTGTTTTGTGGCAGAACTGGAAAAATTGTTAGGGAGTGTTCAGACTGAATGATAATAAAATTTTCCTGGCATAATAGCCAGTTCTTCTGAATAGTAAAGAACCTGTGTTCCCAACAACCTGTGTTCCCAACAACCAATCACTGATCATCACTATTTGTTGCACTTCTTTTTCCTTCAACTTTCTTCTTGGCTATATTTACAAGTAATAAAAGTGAGTAATTCCATCCGTAACATTTTCCAAAGAGGACCTCTTTCTATGAAGAAACTCTTTAAAAAGAAAAAAAAAACAGTTATAATCTATTACTTTCTATTCTGATAAAGTTCTATTCAATTTCTAGTGTCTTCACAAAATCTTTCTTTGTGTGACATGTTTGATATGCAAATGATCATGTCCACCACATAAATATGCAAATTTAACTGCGCCATTAAGTGACTTTTTGAGCTTGCATTAGCTACTTTCCCCTGAAAAGAGTTGGCAACACTGATCCCAAAATTTTGTTCTCCATGCTTTTGATGAAAATAATGATATAGATCCTGTCCAGGAATGATTTAAATGTTGGTGATGTACTACCCACGTGTTAAGGCAGAGTTATTTTCAACTGCAGGCCAATTTCCTCGCACTGCACCAGATATAATGCGCGCGCGAACTAGCGACTCCACATCTCCGAGGCTGAAGTAACTGAAGTAAACACTGAACGCTCGTTTGAAAGACTTTACACCGGTTAATTCGTTGGTTTGGGCCTATACACCTTGGGTTCCTGTGAATACATGAAGTTAGCTAGCTAAACTTCGACTGAGGGAGGCCTCCCTTCAAGTCAACAACATTTCAGTCAGGCCCACAGGCACTATTTCCTTTAAACCGTTAATATTTACGCCTCATTACACTTCGCGGGTGATAAACAGTGATGCAGCTACAATACTTGGTGTCCTTGTAAACAAGAAGTAAGTTTCAATCACCTTTGAATCATGGACGTCGAATTATTTCGCCGACGTCGGATATATCTCAACAAGGCCGAAGAGGGGACGTGCGGCGCGTGCACGTCGACCAGTGAGTGTCGAATGGCGGGTGACTCAGAAGCGAGTCTGAACAGCAAACCACGCGGTCGAGTCAGCTTACTCAGTCCCTCAGTACCACCATGCACATGCCCGTATCGAAGTGTGCCTCTTCTACAAGAAATATGCACAACCCCTGCCTCCGATAATGTCGTCCGTTTTGCGTTGTAATCTCTAAATATTATGCTGTACGTCTCACCCTCAGACTTTGCGTGCATGTTACGACGCGCTACGTCACGACACCAAACAGAACAGGCGCGTTCACGCACGCTCTCGTGCGCAGCCTCAGCGCGAAGGCACATGGCTGGAAAACAAAACTGCGCATGCGTTTACTTAACACTTCTTCAAGCTTGTATTGTCTGGATAAAGTGTGTTTTTGAGCGTTTTTACTCGTTTTGGATTAATACTGGACGACGAATTGTAGCTTCGGGAACCTGTAAGCAGACCTGATGAGCAATGTGTAACAGCCAGGTTAGCGGTCATGGGGAAATGTGGTGATGTTGTCAGTGAGGAGCAGACCGGAAGAGCTGGGAGAAGAAGCGCCAGGAAAACACAATGACCCTCGGTCTTACGCCTTCTTTATTTTTCCGACCTGCCTTCAAGTAAAGTAATACTAATATGACCTAGAATGATAAATGGTGCTGCGAATCTACCTACAGCACGTTTTCACTGAATAGTGTATTATTGTTGACAGGACAAGAGGAAGAAAATAGCTCCAATAAACCTGAATGTGAATGGATCTAATTCACCCGATTCACCCGGCAGTGTGTTTAGTATTGTATCGTATATGGTGTTTTATTGGTGTCTTAGTGTTTTCTGGAGTATTCTGCTGTGTTTGGAGTAGCCCATGATCACATTTGCCAAACTGGAAACTAGCTCCGGTTTGGCAGAGAGAGGATCTAGCAGCCTGATCAGCGCGCACTGGGATCCAATGGCTGCATTTCTTCAAAGGGCCCTGGTCTGTGCTGATGTGATCCACTGGGAAACACTGGGTTTTCGATGCCTTAATATTCAACCGAATGTGAGAAACAAATCACAATGCACTGATCCTACTTCAAAATTCATTTTGATTTATTTTTTTTTTTCAAAATCATCTGTGTGTTGTACAGAAACACGTTCCAGTCCAGTTGAGGATAATATCAGCTCCATTGTAACACTGTTTCAAGGAACATTCCCATTAAACACTTTGAAACAAAAAGAACCTGAAAGTTTTGTATATAAGTGTCAGCTTAAGGCTGTTTTTTATGGAATAGTTGATGGAATGCTATCTGTTAACTGTTGCCTGTACATCACTTACATTTTTACATGTCCTAAGCTTGATCTGTGTACAACCATAGTCACAATAAAACTCTTTTCTCATTTTCTGTTCTAATGTGCACTCTTTAAAAAATAAAAAATTCAACTTCCTGGTTAGACAGCATGATGCTAGTTACTTATTGTGTTACTGCATAATATAGCCATATCAATTTCAGATAAGGAATGTTAAATACTTTAAGACATACACTCTTAAAGGGTACAGTTTAAAACATGCAAACAGAAAAACAAATTTTAGTTCTTATGCACTAATGAAGTAACGGAAAATGCAAAATGTGCAATATCAAATAAGTTATTCTCCCCTAATAAAGCACACGTGAATTCTGCACCATTTTTTGAAAGAAGCCATTTAACATTAAAATAACCTAAAACAATAACAGAAATCTCAGCACTTCACATCCATTAATACAGAATGCTGTAATGTGGACATTTGTAAGACGCTTATGACATGCACCATTTGTGTAATGCACCAAATCACTAATCCTGTGTAGATGTACAAACTTTGCAATACTGGCATTGTAAAAGGACAAAAACTATTATCTTTCATGGCAAAGTAAAAGCAAGAGACTTCTGAAAAAGGAAATACATCAGCCTTAGTGAGAACCATTAAAAGTGCAGTAAATCAGTGCTCATGGTACAAACTTAACAAACCCACTTTTAGTTGACATTTTTTTAGAGCTGTTCACTGTGAAAACTCGATATTGTTACAGGCTTGTAAACATTTATTAATATCTAACTACCTTTGAAAACTATGCCTACTTCATGGTATTAGTTGATTGTATATGTCTATGTTGTCCCACAGAATAGTGTGTTAGCATGTTCTTTATGTCATACACATCTCACAAATTCCTCCAGTCTATCAGGACTTGCTGATACATCATCCTTTCACTGCTTTTCAGTCCCACCTGTTTGTGTACAGTAGTTTGTGATTAGTTCAGTCAGGAAAGGTTGGATATAATTAAAAAACAGTCACACATTTATGATAATATCCTCTTCGTCATCTTTGATATCCTCCGAGAGGCCATCTTCAGACTGTCTGCTCTCCCTGTCTGTTGACCCACATGGGCCAATAATGTAGCGATAGTCACCGCCGATAGCCAGCGCAGCCCCTGAGGACACTACAAGCCAGTCTTTTTCATCCTCCTCCATATCTGCACATTGCCAAGGCACGCCCCACTGTGACTCGTAAGTGCCCAGCGTGTCGGCAGTAGCCCCAAGCCCTGAATCCGGCTCCCCGTCACCATCTTCCAGGTTCACATACAGCAGTGGCTCCTTTGTGGCCGCTGGAGAAAGTTCAGTCCAGAGACCCTCTAACTGAGCTACCAGTTGTTGGAAACTGGGACGGCACTTGGGGACAGGAGACCAGCAGCTGTGCATGATCTCATAACTGAAAGGAAAAAGAGAAAGAAACAAACCTCTCAGGTTGTTTATTTTTAGCAATTTAGGAAATTGGTGAGGTCAAAGTAGACGCATTTCAACTTTATATACTTATATATGCTTTTAATTAATCGATTTTGGTGTAAAACGTGTCACATATATTCTGAGCTACGTAAATAAAATTTATAAGACTAACTCATTTTGCAAAATTAATTCAGAGCTTTGTAACTCCAAGGTCTTGATGCGTCACACTTTTTTTTTTTTTTTCTTGTAAAACCAACTCCAGTTCTTCAAGATAAAACAAAAGTTGCAATGAAGGATTGTAGTTCCATATATAAGCGAAATTTACATCTACTGTTTTTGCAAAATATATGCATATCCTACACTATTTTATGCTCAAATAATATTTTACTATTTATTAGGGGTGTAACGATATACTTCGGTCACAATTTGATTCAATTCATGACACTGGCTTCACAACCAATATAATTTGATTAATTTGAACAAAAATTTTTAATGAGGAGAAATTATGATTGAAAAAACTCCTTTTTTACTTCTGAATCATAAACGATGCAAAAACATTGCGCATTTTTGTCTCTACAAAATTAAATTTTAAAAAATTGCTACAAAGAGAGACTGAATATTGTAGACAAAATGTACTACTGGTTCACCATAACTTAAAAATAAATAAGTAAATTTACAAATTTATTAATTTGACTGAATAAACAAAATGTCTGACCCCAGGAAAATGATTGACAAACATAATGAGCTCCGTAGCAGTGCCTGAGGTGTCATTTAAACAGACTTAGAGCTCCAATGTCGGCTAAAATGTCAGAAGTCTGCGGCCTCTTTCTTGGGCACTGTAGACTGCAGCATGAGAGGCTGTTTTTTTTTTTGAAAGCTACTGAAGAGCTCTTTTTAACTGTTAAATGTGGTTGTGTAGCCATATAACCGTTGTGATCTGGAGCTATCGGTCACTTCACAAGTGCAGATGATTCCTGGTAAATGCGCAGGTTCTCCCCAAAAGAATGCAATCATGTGACCAGCGTGCCCTTTATACTGTATATACAGATCTATGGGTTGCAGTTTGGGACCTCTGGTGTTCAAAGTGTGCAAATGCATTAGATGCATAAATCATTGAATGCTGATTTCCACAAGGTGTATCACACATTTTCACAATGCACATCATCAGGATGCATCATGTCACAATGCATCATTACACTCCTACTATTTATTAATCTTTCAAGCTGCATCCAACATTTCAGACTGATGAGTAATGTTAAGCCGAGTAAAAACAGAATCATCTGCTTGGACCATATACCTGACAGAGAAAATTAATAACACCAAATAGTATGGATTCAAACTCACATGTCATCAGGACAGTCGGGTGGCTGTTTGAGCCTTTCACCCTTGATGAGGTATTCATAGACTTCGGAGTTCTCCACCCCAGGATAAGGAGTCTGTCCTCGAGCCATAATCTCCCACATGGTCACCCCAAAAGCCCACTGAGGAAAACAAACAATATAGTCTCAAACAATATTCTCTAATAGACTCTGAACTGCCCCTAGATGTGAATGAGCTTGTGAATTTGATTGACTGGTCCGTTGAGTTGGGTCCTATCTCTCACACCGTGTTCCTGTGATAGGCTCTGGATACATTGCAACTCTGACCAGGATAAAAAAAACTAACAATGTATAAACAACTGATTTAATGCTACAAGTCTATTAGTTTATGATAAATACGTGGTTGTAAAGGAATATTTTACATAATTGTACATGATATTTTGTTGTTTTATATTCTCATTTACAGTCTCATTGTTGACATTACTGTAATGCCAATATTCAATCTAGATTTATTATTGTTAACACACTTATATTTAAAAAGTGGTGGAGTAGATTTAATTACATTAATATCTTTGTTTATGATCACTTTACAATATGGTGGACACATTACTCTAGGTAGCAGTCAACAGCACCGAAACATCATTCGCTGTTTTCTTATATCTATGGTTACCGTGAAATTATGCCTATTAAAAGGCACTTCATAAATAGATGTATAATTACCACATCACTTTGCGTTGTATAAACATTGTCAGCCAAACTTTCCAGTGCAATCCACTTCACTGGTAACTTTGAGACAGACCCTTGTCTGTAATAATCACCAGTGTAGATCTTCTTGGAAAGACCAAAGTCTGCTACGCATACAGTCATGTTCTCATTCAACCTAAAACATATGAGTGAAACAAATAAAATGAGGTTCACTTTGGTAGGCCATCATTTGAGACATGACCTTTAATATTAAATTGTTTGCTGGATACAGAAGCTACTCATGGAAGCTTCATCTAACTGGTTAAAGTGTTATTGAACAGACTCACATGCAGTTGCGAGCAGCCAAATCCCTGTGGATGATGTTTTTGCTGCCAAGATATTCCATTCCCCGAGCAACATCCAGCATGAACTGGACAAGAGTTTGTAGGGAGAGAGTCTGTAGGAAAGACAAAAAAGGGGATGAAGCTTTTTAAATGTTTCTTCTCAAAAATAAATAAATAAATATATTTATTTATATGATAAATAAATTTATCAACAGACATCAGTTGAACGAATAATTAACACAAGTCTATGACTTTATGGTGTTATATATGTATCATAACTGTTATATGAAACCTATGCTTTGTACGTATTTTTATATACTTTTTACGTAATTCTTATTTAGTCTTACTGCTGTTATTAAAATGGACACCAGGAGTTGTGACACTCACAAAGGGTTCGTCCCCCAGACGGGACATAAGGAGGAAAGTATGCAGGTCGCCATGTTTCATAAAGGGAAGGATCACCATAGGAATCGGTAACCGTTGCTGGGGTCGTCTATGCAGACTCACACCTGTCAGAAAAAGACACATATGCTGTGATTTCCAACTAGTCAATGGAACAATCAGATAATTAAAAGTTACACATTTTAAAGGTTAAATTTCTTTCTCAAATGACTGAGACCTGCCCATTTATACACTATATAGGCAAACGTTTGTGGAAACCCACGTTTACATGTACATTTACGGCATTTGGCAGACGCCCTTATCCAGAGCGACTTACATTTATCTCATTTATACAACTGAGCAGTTGAGGGTTAAGGGCCTTGCTCAAGAGCCCAGCAGTGGCAGCGCTGAGGATCGAACTCATGACCTTCCCATCAGTAGCCCATCGTCTTAACCACTGAGCTACCACTGCCATGTGTGCTTTTTGAACATCCCATTCCAGATTTAGCTCCCCTTTCCTTTTATAATCAACTCCACTCTTCTAGAAAGGCTTTCCACTATATTTTACAGTGTGGCTGTGGGGATTTGTGCTCATTCAGCCACAAGAGCATTACTGTGGTCAGGCAAAATGATCATGTCTAATGAGGAGGCCTGGAGCGCACTCGGTTTTCCAACTCATCTGAAAGGTGTTCAGTGGGGTTGAGGTCAGCGCTCCGTGCATGCCACTCAAGTTCTTCCATACCACCCTTAGCAAACCACTCACTTTGTGCACAGGGGCATTATCATGCTGGAACATGTTTTAGATAGGCCCCTTAGTTCCCAGCTATAGTGTATGTAATGGCTCAATCCAAAATAGACCATATATATATATATCTATAAAATAGGTTACATTGTACATTATACTACAATGTTAATGTTCAGTAATCAAGAAGTTCTTTTACCAACCTATGAGCTGGATGACATTAGGATGATGAAAATCCTTCATGTAGGCAGCCTCTTTAAGGCACTGCTCTATATCACTTGAAGAGTTGATATCAGCTTTTAACAAAAAAAAAAAAAAAAGTCACTGAGTAAGCACAATAATCAGTGGCCTAAACAATAGGTACGTTTGCTGTTGTCATTGCGTAAGTAATGTTTACATACTTTTCAGTACTTTCACTGCTACTTTCTGCATGGAGCTGTCCTCCATCTTGAGAAAGGCCTCTCGCACTGAGCCAAACTCCCCTGCACATGAAAACAGATTTTCTACTAATTTAATCTCATTGATTGTACCTTAAATAACAGGCATAATTTGTATCGTTGTTAGGTTAATTATTTGTAATTGAGCTCCACATTGTTCTCAGACAGTTTATGTTTTGGCTGACATGTGAGGTGTACAGAATGTGTTGAACACACAAAGATTTCCAGCCAAATCACTGTACATACTGCTGCCAACCTCTTAAGCTAACAAGGCTCCTCTGTATAAAAAATTCTCCTGTGTATTGAAATGGATGTGCAGGTAAGATGAAAAGGCTTACCTTTTCCTAGCATGTGCCCTAAGGTGAGAAGCCTTTCTGGGATGAGAACATCCCGCAGCTTGGTCTTCAAGTCATCATTGATGCCCAGACTGTCCACTACAGGGAATACAAAAATTCATATGAACACGTTCACTGAAGCATACAGGTCAGCAATAATTGCGTTTATGTTTATAGTGGCTACTTGCATGTCATGTACACGTACACGTGTGTTCTGGGAGCTCCAAGCCCTGCCTGTTGAAGGATCTTGCTGCAGTGAAGGACACCACAGATTCCATCCCTGCTGACTTGAATGCAGATCTGCTTAAAACATAATTCTTGCTAATATACAGGAATATTCTCAGAATATTAAAAGCACTTTGAGCCCAATGTCTGCCAGACACAGCCCACGGGTGCATTTTCTTACAATTAGTCTGTTTCTAGCTGTGCCAGCTTACCCAAATTGAGACTCTTTGCTTCTGTGGTGTACCAGGACTAATAGCAGAAGTCCCAGAACGGTGGCCACCAGCAGTCCAAAAAGCAGACCCACCCACATGTGCCCTCTTGAAGACTGAGCCTGCACAGCTGAAATAACGATCCAGAGCAAAACAAGTTCTCTATTAAGTGTCAGACATTAAGTTACGGTAAAATTTGTGATTTTTACATGGTTAACTCTTCTTGGAGTACTGATTCATGTTATATCGATTGGTGTTTGTGTCAAATTTATTTACAGAGTGTAAATAGTCACAATTCTTTCCAATAAAATGTGATCTTTCTCATTACTTCAATATGAGGTATCAGGTAGTGATTTGCAATATACTTAAGACCCATCACATCCATTTGAGAATAGAGTGGTACCTGGAAACTATTAGCCAAAGTTGTTAGCGAGGATGTTAGTGAGGAATAAAATCTTTAGGGTGTTAGGGTATGTACTGCCAGATTTGGCTACTGTTAAATTAGTACTGTAATCCTATCTGTGATAACCTGTAAGAAATACAAGCTTGTTAACTAGCAGTTAGCTAGCCTACTACCTATAAGGGATGGCAGAAGGACAGTGTGTGCAAATTGTAATTGTATTTGTGCACTCTGTATGGCATTTCTAATGAGGAATAAAGCTACCAAAATGTTTCTTGGCTATTCAGTTGTTTATGGTGCATTAAAACCATATTAACCAATTTATTATTCTACATATTACTATAATCATTTTAAATGATTAAAATAATATTCATGGGTTGTTTCATACAGCCTATAAAACATTTAACACTGCAAAAACAGTCATGAATGCACAAAGACAATACTGAAAATAAAACATGTTGAGATTTGCAAAGCTGTCAAGGTTTGATGTTCAGCAAATTGAGCACAATCCAAAACGCTACCATAGCACATCTCCTAATTCTTTATCAGGCTTACCTGAAGCTGGCATAATGAGAACTGGCTGGCTCAAGGGCCCACATCCTACCACTGTACAAGCAGCCACTTGAAAAGTGGCATTGAAGAAGCGGGCACCTCCAGAGACATGAGCAAAGTTTTCCTTAAACAGTAATGGCTCCTGAAAATGAAGAAGGTGAAGTGTAGTTATTAAACAATGTTTCAAATTCATGAAGATAAAGCACATACTAGTCAAGGTTTTCTGAAACAGTACTATTACTGGTGAAAGCCATGGCTGTCATTATATGCCACACATCACTGACAGAGGACGACAAATTTGTTTCATAATCGTTTAAGCCCTTCACTACTTCACTAAAAAACAATGAAAGTTGTAGGTAGAATTAGAATGAGATACTTACAAAAAAAAAAAATCACATTATACCACAGTGTTGTTGAATTCTCAAATCTGATTGGCCAGAAGATTAATTTCTTATGACAGTAGCTCTGACAATAGTGAAGACCTCAGATGACAGGTTTATATTAATGCGCTCATGCCTTAGCAATTCTTTAGTAACAATCAATTCATAGGGACTTGTCTGGTGGAAGCACCATAAAATCTAAGACTAATAATAAATGGATTAGAACATGTTATTTAATAAAGAAAATCGTCCAACCAAATTGCTATGGTATGAGGGGAGGAAAACACTTCAGGACATGCTGCTCTGCTCTTATGTTCCAGACAGTCTCAACAAGTCCACTTGTCCACGACAAGCATTTTCATATCTATGAATACAGGTGTAGCAAATGATAGTCACTGTTTCTGACTGATGGAAAATTAACTTAAGCATTTATCAAATTCCTATAACTGTGTGAGAACAAATGGGATACAGATATTGGGACATTCTAAAGGAGCAACATACCAAAATTATTTAACAGGTCTATGAAATACACATCACCTCGTTCCATGACTTACATAGCTTACACCCGGTGTACTTTAAGGTGTTGCCTTTATTGACACTTAATAAATGTACCTGACTCTCTCCTCCCACGTTCCATTGCACCTTATAGGCCAGCAGTCGTCCATTCAGCTCTTCTTCTTCAAGAGCTGCCCAGGTCAGAGAAAGCTGCTGCTCCGTCAAGTGAAATGTAAGGTTCTTGGGTGCTGATGAGGGCACTGTATATGAGAGGCAGAAATACTTCAAGATTAAAATATCTTGAACATTTGATTCACAACGTTTTAAACCATCAAAAAGGGTAATATCAGTCATGAGCAGTGGGTGGCAGCAGTGCAAGCCCTGCATAAGCGCAACATTGAGATGGATTTGGGACACACACAATAGCACATTGTACCAGCAATGCTGGAATCCACTGGACTGAGGCCAGTCACGCCAGTTTACAAACATAAACAAGATCAACAGCAGAAACCGCTACTGCTCCTCCAACCAGCCAGGCCAACTCCTCTCTCTACCCCCGACCCGCGGCAGCTGCCTGGGGCCGTGAGCCCAACGCTGGCTAGAAAAACCAGAGTTGCTAGGCTTCATCTGAAGGCGTTTATTTCCTGTCTAACAGCTCACTACATAGGGCGAGTCACAGGCTAATGAATGATACAGAAGTGGATTTAAACATCTCTGATTTACTAAAATGCAGTATCTCATAGTTGGCTTGGTTTGCCCTTTCTGGGATTAAAATAAGCTAAAATAAACAACTGTATTATGTCATTAATAGAAGGAGTCACACTGTAGGAGGTTTAAGAGTCTGATTTGAGGTGTAAATTCCTAAGAACTGACCTTTCCACCTTCCTCTCTGTTTCTCAAATATCTGTGCTACAGCAAAGTACCTGACGGCAAACACATGACCAGAAATAATTCAGTGTGCATGGATGATTCACCATTTCTTATCAAGAGTTATGTATACCTGCTTCTGGAGTCTGAAAGTCCATCCAAGGAGAAAAAGGGGAGGACCCAACCTCATTACCACAGCGGATTCGGAAGCTGTAATTGGAGTGACTGCTGAGTCCACCAACCGTGTGCTGGAAGGGCGGCACTGTAACTTGCTGGTCAGGAAGTTTTACCTTCCTCCCAGAGCTCTTAGACATCTGCAGACAGATTGGGGGTAGGGGATAGAGAATCCATTCATGACAAAGACTTCAGGAAAGACTTACAAAGGATTACACACTTTATAAAACCCAACAAATCAACATTCTAACTACTTTTAAAATCTTTTAAACAAGTTATCTTGGTTATGTATCCTATTCTAGTCTGCAAACCTTTCTTCTGCAAGATTCACACTCTAATCCTAGGAAGGACAACTTTACCCCTAATCAAATTCACAGCTGAAATCAGTAATTGCATACCAAAGGCCTGTTCTATCATGGAGTTTCCACACCTCTGACACCTGCTGAGACAGGCTGCTAGCAATAATAGTTGAACTTCATTCATGTAGCTTACAGATAAAACTACAAATGGGGCAATTGCAACAGCACAGAGAGAAAGCAGTTGTTACTGTGTATTGCACAATTGTCCTGAGAAAAGTCTTTGGTGGATCAGATATGTATAGTACCTGAATGGTGCAGGTGGACAAGTCAGAATAGCCAGTGAACCCTGGGCTCCACATGATGGTCACATTATCAGACACCTGGTCAATCTTTATATTCGTAGGAGAGTCGGGAGGTACTGAAGGGTAAAGAAGTTCAGACTTGCATTTTAATATACAAAACAAAATGTATGCCTCTTGTACCCCTTGTTTGGAAAGTTTACAATCACCTTTAACTGTAGAATTTTAGCCCAAAGTGGCTATGCTACATAGTTAAAAGTTTGTGGACACCTGGCCATCACACCCATATGTGTTTTTTTGAACATCCCATTCCAGATTCAGCCCCCCTTTACTGTTATAATAAGCTCCACTGTTCCGGGAAGGGTTTCCACTAGATTTTGGAACGTGGCTATGGGGATTTTCTCATTCAGCCACATGAGCATTAGGGAGGTCAAACACTGACGTTGGGCGAGGAAACCTGGGGTGCAGTCAGTGTTCCAGTTCATCCACAAGGTGTTCAGTGGGGTTGAGGTCAGGACTCTGTGCAGGACACTCGAGTTCCACTCCAACCTTAGCACACCATGTCTTCATGGAGCTTGCTTTGTGCACAGGAGCACTGCCATGCTGGAACAGGTTTGGGCCTCTTCGTTCCAGTGATGCGAATTATAATGTTACAGCATACAAAGAGATCCAATACAACTGTGTGCGTCCAGTTTTGTGGCAACAATTTGGAGAACAACCACATATGGGTGTGATGGTCAGGTATCCACATAACCTATACTATATGGGCAAGAGTATCTATGCCTACAGCCTCTAAAGGTTACTTCAAAGAACGTTAATACACAGAATGGTTAATTTCGTTATGAATGTTTTTTTTTTTTTTTTTTTTTAATTGGCCTATAATGTTTTGTTTTAGACCACGACAGGTTTTATTTTTATGTGACTACATCCTACAGCTGGGATAAAAACATGGAAGAAAACTAGTACCAAAAAGTGTTTTCACAGCTTTACCAATAAATTGTTTTAAACCAAATTACATGAATTAAATGTCTCTATCTGCATTAAACATGTGGTGATCCCTGGTGGTTCCAATTACAAACACTGTATAAAAAAAAATCATTCCCTTGTAGGGATGATCAAGTTCAAAACCTTCTGCGATATTTGCTGTGTTCACTTCTTACCAAGTGATTAATGTTGAAATCTTGATAAGCTGTAAGAATTCCTTCTACCCATTAAGTAGCTCTCAGTCATGTTTTACAGTTTGTGTTAGATAAGGATAAAGCACAGCTCACCTTTAATATACACAGTGCCAGTCCTAGACACAGAAATACCCCTAGCATTCTTGGCTTCACAGTAAAATTTTAGGCTGTCATTCACACCTAGAGAAAAAAGAGGATGAATAGTTGGTGTGCGTGTTATTTTATCTCTGCTGTCCCTTTAACCTTGTTAAACATGCTACATTTAGCTAGAGGTCACTGGGCAGCAACATTGAAAGATAAGATTAAAACATCTACTAAACTAAACATGCTCTTAAAGTTGCAATAGCAAAGTACAGTTATGATGGCACAGACACTGACTTACTCTATACAAGTAAGAAAAACCCATATGGTAATGCACTTACTCCCCATCACCATCTAAAAAGGGAAAGTTTGTCTGGGCACTATTGATTTCTGTAATGCTTTTCACAGCAATAAAGGAAATAGGAGCTGTTACGTAACAGAAAATATAGGATGCTGGAATATGTTAACAATCACTGACAGGCAAAGACAGGAGCTGCAGAAGGATGAAGGTTAGGATATTTTACTGGCACCTCCTCAGAGTTTAAACCTACAATGGTGATAACAGTATCACATCAGATCCTGCAGGTCTGCCAGGCATCTCCTAAATACGTTATTAAATGTTTCCATTTAAAGCACAAAATAAAACCATACAACAAGTGACGTTTGAACTGTGGACTGCATCTTCACTCAAAGCGCCACATATGCATTATTAAGTCTGTTTGAATTTAGTTTGAGCAGGTCCAAATACAGCACTCACACCCAAGTGTGAACCAAAACAGTCGTTCTGAGGTGCAAGAAGTCGTCTTGTACCACTTCCACATGAAACATACTGCGGCTCACCTGTAGTGACCTACACTCGATTGCGCAAAGTAAACCAAAATGCAAATAATGGACAATGAGCCAAAGAATACCATAAGGAAACACTGGACACAGTTAATAAAAATACTAATAAAGGGATTATATGATTATACAAATATTGTTGTCTGGTTCTTTTAAATCTGTGCATTATGAAATCAAATCTGGTGAAATAGGAAACAAATGAAAAATAACAATCTCACTGATAAGAAAATCGACTAGCACGTAATGAAACATTTGCATGATGCAGTATATTAGGTGCATTTGAACCTTCACACAATTGCCATATAAATGCCATATAAAATTAGCGGCACTCTTGGTAAAGGGTAAAATTTTCTCCATAGTCGTAGATTTATAGAAGATGGTAGCATTTTGTGGATAAAGTGGTTACTGAAAATGAATGAATGAATGATCTCATCAAGCATTATAGGAGAAGACTGAGTGCTGTTATTTTGGCAAAGGGAGGCTGTACACAGAGCTAAATGCAGCCATAACAATAATTGTTATACATATAGTTACATCTATAAAGAATAAATTTACTTTAAATTTAAAGGTTGGATTTCTTTTATATTTTAGTGGGATATTACCACATCTTTACCAAGGGTGCCAATAATTTTGGAGCTGACAATTTAAATGGGACAAGATTTAATACTATGGCAGCTACCTTGATAGCTTGTTGCCTACGCTATCACATGATAAAGAAACAAACTGTCTAAGACCGGGAATTAGAGGAAGCAACATGCCATAATGTTGCCAAAATATTGTTCAGTAACCTCAAAAGGTCTGTTAGGCTGGACAGAATAAAGGACTGTCCGTGATTATATAACAAATATTTGATGACTACCAGCTATTTCTGATCAGAGATAAAATCTTCAGTAAAAACAATTACAAACAGCATTAGTGTGTACACAGATTGCTTCCTCTCCCCACTGTGCTGTTATTTTACACTTTTATTCAAATGGTTTAGGCTGCTGAAGCTGGAGCTAGTGCACAGGAGCGTAGGGGACACAGGACCTGAAGGACAGATGTATATTTATGGGTGTCAGCAATGTGAGACAACACCATTCAAATGATGTGCTGTTATGTAGAGTTCTCAGAATTAATATAATGTGATTAATTAAAGTTGTGGATATTTATTTTTCTATCTTAGAAGCCTAATTTAACTAAAGTTAGACAGCCAGGCCTTAAGTTTACAGTATTTCATGGTTGTCTGTTTTTGGCATCAAAATACTAACAAAATACTATACCTTCTAATTCTTTTCTGAAAAAAAAACATCCAGAGCACTGACATATTAAAGAAAAAAACAACATGAGGTGTGTTTGTCTTTTTTAATGATTAAACGCTTCAGCAAGGTTACACTTCACTGCATTACCCAGGAACGGGTTGCCAGATTGTGTTCCAGAAGTCAGTGCCACTGGTCTGAACACAAATAACTTTGTGGTGATATATAAAATGCAGAAAATTTAGGTATATTTTGGGTAGAACTTCAGAAGTTTTGTAATCAATCTGGCATGTTTTTAAACATGACTGGTGTTAAATTCTGATTTCATCCTAGTGTTGACATGAAGCATGTGTGTAACCTCCCAGCTGTTGATTGTTACAATTAAGCCTTTTGGTGGAAGTACAATTGGCCTTCCACCACCATCTGAGACTAAATAAACATCTAACACTGAATGTCCCAGCCTGCCTACTTCACACCAAAAATGCTTTGATCTGTACCCAATAACCTACTGACTGACCAGTCATCAGATAAATCAGATGTACCTTAACACTCTGTTCTCTGTCTCTCTGACAAACGGCATAGTATTGCAAATCTCTACTGCAATCTTTGCTGGTATTTCCTGCAAAGTTCCTGAGGAATCTCCAAGGTGAGAAATCTGCAGTCTAACATTATCCTGGAAACAGGTAATCAAACATGGCAAGACTGATTTCTACACAACCTCTTCCTCTAAATGTGCATTTTCCACACCAATCCTAACTTAATTGGCTTAACAGAAAGAAATCCCAGTTTGTCCACAGCATGGTGCACAAGTTTCAGTGAAAGATGGGATTAAAAATTAGCTAAGTGTGATCTCTCATAATGTCATTAATTCAAAGGTGATACCTGCTACATAGAAGAACTGGGTGAGTTTTTTATTTTTTGGTCCTGATTACTGTCTCCTTAAATCAAGCTGCCAGATAAAGGTATCTCAGGAAGCAGCATTTGATGCAAAATATTCGACATGACTAGCTGCCCTCCCGCCTCTATACTATCTGAGTAGGCTGTATTGTGAAGTTTCGAACACACCTCTTGTGACATTAAGGTTTTAAAAAAACAAAAGCAAACAGAAGCCACACACGAAACTGAGCTGGGAGTGTACTGCAATACACAATATCTTTACAGTAAAGGAAGACAGCCCTTTTCTCTTCATGAGAACACTAAAACAGATAGCCATAGTTCTCAAATAAGAAGATGGACATTTAAAAGCCGGTGTACTTTTTATTATTTTTTTTTAAATACAACCTGACCTTTGAATGTAACTTTACAATCCAAATAGACCTACTGAAACTTCACATGTAACACATTAGTCATAATGTTATGTCAGCAATGCTCCTAGCTTTATTTCCTTCACACGGTTTAAAAGTGAGTCTCACATTACATACATTTTTCTCAGGAGACCGGGGACAGTCAGAGTTACCTTCTACCAAGAGCACAGATGGGGAGGGCCTGAAATCTCCTTCTTGTACTCCCCCTAGCCACCAGAGCACCTGCACAGGTTCAGGAGGCCCAACAGCTTCACATGTCAGGTTAAAGGGAGTATCAGGAAATGTGGCTATATCCTGGGGTTCCAGTGTAAAGTGGGGTACACCTGAAGAGCAATCAGAAAGGACATAAGGATTATAAGGCATCTTGACAAATTCTTAACATTGCCATAGAAATTAAAAGTGTAAGTGATCAAATAAATCAGTCCCACATTATTGGACACAGTAAGCAGTTAAAAACAAACAAACAAACAAAAAAAAAAACATAACACAGCACATTTTGATATCAAACTTTTACAACTCACTTGTCTAATATCCCTTACAGAAACAGTAAAATACGGCCTCATGCTGCTCAAACTGTTTGAACGCATCTGTGCTGACCAGCGCAAGAAAGCAAAGGAAACAAACAGTGTATTTAGGCACTAACTATTCATTATGATGTTAGATTTGACTCTTCGTTGTAATCTGTTTTTTCTCTTTCGGGCAAAAACCGTAAGTGCCGTTTTGGACCATTGTGAGCCAAAAATTTTCAGTGGCCAAAATTTCAATGCATTTCTAATAAATATAGTTAACTAATGTCTAATGTTAGGTAAATCAAACATACATTAATAAAGTTTATTTCACATTACCAAACTCGAAACAATCTCCATTTACCTTGACAGAAAGCAACACCACCCCCCCTTTCAAACTGAAAAAATCAAGTCAGGATAAGAGCACCGGTCAAAAGACTATTAATGTGAGAGAAGGAAGGGGGGAAGAAAGGGGCTTCTAGTGGTGTCAGCTAATACTGGAGAGTTTAAAAACCCTACGCAATTGTCAATCATACCAATTCATATGTCAATTGGCTTAACTGCATTTTTTTATTGGGTGGAAAAAAGTGCTGCTTTTATTGGGTGGAAAAAAACAACTGCTCTTTTGGCATATTTTTGAGTGATAACTTGTAGCAGAGTACTCTAATGTTAAAATGCTGAACTGCTACACAAAACGCGTGAAGGTCTGTTTATAGAACAGAGCTCTTTCTGTTATAGCTTCTCAGTATCATTTAACAGCAGTAAGGGTATGAGCATGTGTAGCTGCAGAGTGAACAGACCCGAGGTATTGATTTACCTTCCACTGTGAGCCAGGCTGGCTCAGAGGAGATGACTGTGCCATGATGTTCAACCTCACACCAGTATTTCCCAGCATCCTGCTGCTGGACTGATTTCACACTGAAAATATATTGTAACAGCACATGCTTACGTGACTGATCAAATCCACAGGAAAAAGAAAAAAAAAAAACTACAGTGAAAATGTGTCCATCTTAACTTGACAGACTGACAGATATATTTACAAAACTGTTATATGGAAAATACTGTATGTCACATCATACACACATGAAGCCACAACAACATATCTTTGATCATTAAAGTAAGAATACGTGGAATAAGTGGAGAATAAGTGGATTGATATTGTGAAAACCTGTTGTCTCATACCACTATAGATCCTTGTACTGCACTAAACATTGGTGCTCTCTTCATAGTGTTTTATTCATAACCTGGCCTGTGCTGGATCTGAAAGACCGGCCACAAGCTCTAGAACGTCAGCCCTCATGCCAAGGATTAGCAGAAATGACAGCATCTGGTACACATACCCACATTCCCGACAGCCTGTGCATTACTCACGGCCAGCTCAACACAAGGCTGTCAGTCAACTCTGCCAAGAGAATGACCACATCGGCTTACTGATCAAAAGTGATGCCCTTTTCCACCTGATGGTCCTGGAGAAGTGCTGTGTGTTTTGTTTAGTTTTAGGTACTTGAGAGGAAATGTTCCTGAGAAAAATCTCATGCTCTGAGTTTCTTATTTGCAGACTCAATAGGGCAAAAGCTATATAAGCTGATTAAGCAGCAGCACCTCCTCTCCACTCCCACAGTTTTTCTCAGAATTTTTCTGGTCTGGTGTTCCTGTTGCACCTTGTTGCTGTTTGACAAAAGCAAAAAGGTTTAATAAGAACACCAGATCAAAAATCAGAGCCAACTGAACAAAACTGTTATCCACCTGTATGGGATATCAGAAGAACTCAGAATAACTGTCACATACTAGTATATTTCAGACTCAGTGAGACATTTCAACAGAAACTCCTATATCCCAAAGACCAGACATGAAAACACAAGTGCAGTGATAATATATGCGACCCAGTGAGAAATGAATACTGTTATATACTGGTGACAGCAGGAGATTGTGAGTCCAAAACTTGACAATGTCACAGCAAACCTTAGTCAGAAGTCAAGACAGCAAAATTGGTGAGAGGGATGGCATACTCTCTCTCCACGGACAATCCCTAATCAATGGCACTAGCTAATCACAGCCATTTGAGAGCTAGCTGGTGCTCTTGTATGTGAAAGAAGGTAGAGTGCTTTCCTCTGATTGCGTTACACTGCCATGTGACACAGCAGGAGCAGCAGTTCAAAAGACTGCAGTTGGCTGGCTTTATGTGTCTCGGAGGAAGCACATGTTAACTTTCACACTCCCTGGCTGGCAGCTGTCATATGATAGTGGAGAGCTAGCTGGTAGGTAAAAATTGCCAGGTGACCAAATTGAAAACAAAAATGTGGGGAATCTCTCTCTCTCTCTCTCTCTCTCTTTTTTTTTAAGTATATAGATGATCAAAATGATTAAGGGAACCTGTCTGTCATAGAGTTCTGCATAGAACTTTTAATGTTTTTTTCAGAAGTTCAACTTCAGGGCGCTAGATGGAACCGTCTTTTTAGAGTTTATGCCTGAATAAATCCTGAATAGTGTCCAAAAAGCATATTATAAACCAATGATGAAAAGAAAACACATGCTTACAAAATCTCAAGATACTGTTTATGCACCCTAAAGGCTATTTTAATTCTATAATTCCTGTAGAAAAAAAAGTTTGTGGCTTCTTGAGCAGTCTGTCAATGTTAAGAAGCTTAAGAATTAAGCTTTGTTAAAATAATACTGCTGCTGTGAATGAATGAATTTAAAAGCTTAGTCACGATTCCTCATCAAATATTCAAAGTTTAGAGGGCATACCTCTACTCATCAACTTGGAACCTTTTGTGAAAGAAAAAAACCCTCTGTTGGAGACTAAATAGTCCCTTAAACAACAGGCTGCTCAACGAATACGGTGCTAGATTTAATTATATTAAAAAAACTTTAAAGCTGTACTATAAAAGCCAAGAAAATGTTACTTTATTTCTGTATAGTATAGAATAATTATCTTACTCCTGCCTTAGAAGATATCATGCAGTTCTTCCCCTGGAGTGTGAACCCTGCATAAGTACATCAGAACACTTACTCTGGTAGCCCTCTTACCTGTGATATGTCTCCCAGTGATGGGTGTCTATAGTGATGTACATCTGGTCCATGCTGTACAGTTTTACTCCATCCTTCATCCATACAATCTCCGGCTCGATTAAGCCCTCAACAGCACAGCCTAAACGGGCCATGTTACCCTGGGTTACCGTGAGGTTGGCTGGGTTCTTGGTAAACTTTAACCCTGACAGACAGCACATAGGACAGATATGAACGTGATAGCATTTCTTTCTCATGAATTTTAGACATTTACTGATTAGAGACAGCAGCCTTTGGTAGTCCAACTTGTTCTCTAATTTTTAGTAGTTTTTAGTACACTGTTTAAATTTTGCTGCATTAAATGACATTTAACGTGCCGATTTTGTGAACCATCTGGGACTGACATATTTTGCATTTCCCGCAACTTAGGGAGCTTTTGTTTCCGATTCTGTGCTGTCCATTGTGTCTGTAAAGGGCTGCGCTGTGGCTCAGAGTCCAAGTTCTGACTCAGACTAGCAGATGTAATGCAAGTTGCAGTAGGATGAAAGCTCTTTACTGTGGCAGGACAGCTGGCTTCAACAGGCAAAACAGCACAATCAGGACACACCATTAGTAACAATTATGGGCCAACTATTAAATTACATACACAGTGTGCTTGATGGGACAACTAAAATGAGACTATATGGGTAAATGTGACTATATGGGACTTATTTCTTTTTACTACATGAAAACAGATGTTAAAATGCATGGACTATCTATAGATAATACTCTGCAATGTGATTTTAGTAATCGCAGCATCAAATCACTAATCACTAACATATGCATATTTTGCACTAAATTCCTTTATAATCAAGTTTCTAATTAAGTTGATCTTGTCTGTGGTTTAAAGACAACCTAATAATTAAGTAGGCAAAAGCTGTTTACTACTAAGAGGCTTTGTTTTCATAGATTTAGTTCAATCTGTCTGAAAAACAAATCAAGAGGTATCAAGAGGTTTTTATCAAGTAGACCATTTTCTTGTGGATGGCATCGACGCCACCAGCTTGTTTATCTTCACTTACCTTGAACTGTGTTATTCAGAAGAAGGAGTATCATCCACAGATAAATCCCCATTGTAGCATAATCCAGGATAAGCACTAGAAATGAGTTTATGATCACTTCGTCCAAGCGAGTGAGTGGATTTTCTGGCTGTAGGTGCAGGAGCCCATCAGCGGCTCCACAGCGAGGCGAGCTCCAGCAAACAAACGCTACTCATTAAAACAACATTTTATAGTGTAAATAATTATTTTTTAGTGTAAATAACGCCGTCCATGCTCAAGTTTGGAAGTCAAACTATGCTCTACATTTCGAGTCGTCAAACTGCTAACAAAGTTGTAAATGAACCAGCACGGCAGCTCTGGAGACTCCCAACTGTTTTTGCTCCTCGGGGGGAAAAAGCCATTAGTGTGAAATGGCCGCTGACGCCCTCTAGCGTTACTTAAGAGCATCTCCAGCTACAGTTGTGCAAAACAAGAGGCACCGACGCCTGCATAGGACGAGTACATTACAGACTAGACACACACACACACACACACACACACACACACAGAGAGACAGAGAGAGAACACACTCAGGCATAGTCAGGCACACTGTACAAAAATACAACGAGGAGATGTTTTGCTACTAGCAGAGTTAGCTAGCTATTGTATTTCCTTCTGTAGTCTCTGGGCAAGTGAGTTAACAGGTTAACAGAGACAAACAATAACTAATAAAACTACCACATGCCTATGAAGTACACAAATACGCCTGAATTCCACCCCTACATCCCTACCTCCCCCAAACCATCATCAATAAACTCACACACATAGCCATACACAGCAAGCCACCTATCATCCCTGCTGGAAGGAAAAAAAAAAACAAAAACAAAAAACAGAAATTCTAATGGTTTCCACTACAAATACAATTACAAACAAACATTAAAACCATTACCATTACTGGTCCTTAATCGTATCCACTAGATGTAACATGCCACCAATAGAAGGCCACAAATTACCAGTAGAGACCCACAGGGACCATAACAGTTTCTGTTAAAACCAATACAACTCCCATTAGAACTTTTAAAACTATTACAAATTCTATGAGGGTTTCTATTTTTTTTCCCAGCAGGGATACCAATAAACACACTACACATACCATCTACAGATTAAGTAGCTATAGGTAACAAATGGTTATGAGAATATATACATCATTACTATATTCACTAAGTTTATAAATAGATGATTACTTGCTGTCTTTTTGCTTGTATAGAATTTACAATCAATGTTTACAATCAAATTTACAATCCTCAGTTAAGAGAGGATACCAGCAGTTATTTTATCTAGTAATTGAATGCAGACATGATTGATCCTTTTAAAATCCTTTTTTTTTTTTTAACACCATGGGAAAAATATTATCATCTGTACAGGTTTTATAATAGCTTTAAATAAGAAAGCAGATTGTGCAGATGTAGTAGCTCACATAGAGATGCAGCACTGCTATATATCTTATACACCAAGTGGACATCTGAATAAATAATTATGCATTCATTCAACACACACATTCACCTCTAATGGTATGTTTTTGGGAGGAAACAAGAGAACCTGGAGGAAACCTATGCGGACATGGAGTGAACATGCACAGAAATATAGACAGCAACCCGAGCTCAGAATTGAACCCTGCATCTGGAGCAGAAACACTAACCACCACACCACCGTGCCATCCCAATACATAAAAGTGTCAATTTAAAAGCCAAAGGGCAGAATCAAAACTGTGGATGAAACCTTGCAATACTTACTGAAATAATACTTCCTGCTGATTCTTTTTGTCTTTCCCCAAATGTGCAATCCCAACTGATGCACTGCAATAACAAGAAACCCACAAGAACAGCTAATACGGGCACAAATAGTCTTGTCATGTCTTTGAAAAAACATTGCTATAATGGATTTTATGGCAAAATCAAAAGAGATTTTATTTACAACAAAAATTTAAGTGCAAAGCCAATGATCTTACTTGATTTCTTTTTGCACATCCAAGTCCATCTAGGCATGGATCAGTTTGCCTTACAACCCAGTATGTCTCGTGAGTTTATTTCCGAGATGCTACAATGCTATGGATTTTCTTATTTTTTCTTTTACAAATGAGCCTGTCAGTGGCATGTCCAGATTTTCAGGCATAGATTGGTAAAAGAACAAAATGATGCACGAAAAGGGTGGCACTAACTAATTATTATGAATAGGACAAAGATTAATTTGCAAAATATCTGATTTGTTCCTTGGTGCCTAATGATTACATTAGTGTATTAGCTTCATAGACGCTTTACATATCCTAATAGCCAAGGAAATTGGTCCTTGAACACCTACAACACTACTATGAAACGAACATGATATAGAAATTGTTCATTGAGTCTGTATAAATTCTATAATAACATTTGCTCAGAGATGGGGTGGCAAGAATTATTTTAAGTGTGCCCATGCGTGTGGCATATATTTATTGGTATGACTGTACTAAAATAGGTATAGACTGAAATGAAATACACTGATTCTGGCAGCAAGACAACTTACATTGTAATGCTGGCTCTGGATTTAAATTGTTGAATGGGGTTTAGTTTAGACTTGTACTCTAAACTCCAAAATCTCTGTTTTTCTTGATTGTTATAAGACACCCTAAACTTTAGATAAAAAAGTGTTTTTTTTAATAATTAAATCCACATTAAGTTCACAAGCTAATCAAAAGTTGAAATTTTCACCATATTAGGTTTACAGTATTTTTGTTGTTGTTGTTGTTCTCCATTAATTGATTCATTCATTTGCTTACCTTCAGTAACTGCTTTATTCTGGTCAGGATCACAGTAGATCCAGAGCCTATTCTGGGAACACTGGTCACAAGGCAGGACAATCCAATCCAACTCAGGACAACATCCACACACATATATACATACATATACACACACACAGCCCTATGGGCAATTTAGCATAACCAATCTGCCTACAGACATGTTTTTGGACAATGGGAGGAAACTGGAGACTTGGAGGAAACCCATGGGGACACCAGGAGAACATGTGAAACTCTCAAGTGCTCTTGGCCAAGCTAAGAAATGGCTGCATGTAGGGTTGGGGTTTAGTGGTGGCTTAGTAGTTATGCTTCTGAGTTAGTGATTAGAAGGTTGTGTGTTCAAATCTCCAGTACAAAGTGTCGATACAAACAAACATTGTATCCTCTTTTAGTAAATTGCTCAGATTAAAAGCATTTTGTGAATATGAAGAGACAGTTCATTTATTGACTGTGAAGGGCTAAGTAGGGCAGTTAGAGATAGTTTTGAGTGATTACACCTATCTGCGTCTGGCCTCTGGTGGACAAAATGTGTAAAAGTTTTCTTTTCTTACTTCCTTCAGTGTTTCTCATGGACTGGAAAATGGAGCGGGTTTGTGCTGACTGCAGCTGAAATTACAGCTACACCAACTTCATGTAAAGTAGCATAGATAAAGAAAGACAACATTTTTCTTGGTGCTTTCTGTGGTAAGTCCTTGCAATGTTCATTTATAACAAAAGTGACAGCTAATGCTATGTTCACTTTGCCATTCATTTAATAACCTGGAATAACCTGTTTTCAAGTAACTTGTAACAGTGAGCTAGTCTGGTTAGCTTTAACTCATTGACTTAGAAGAACCAGTAAAAGGAGTCAAACAGCTAGAAAGAAAGCACCGGTGCTAGCTAGCAAGCTAGTAAGCTAAATTGCTAAAATGGAGTTTGTATACAAGAAAATGGTTTTCTTGCTAGTTAGAAAGAAGCCTAACTGCTGCGACTAACTTTTGCATTTTTAAGGTCAGAGTGTGTTCTTCCCCTGTGTGTGTGTGTGTGTCGGCTCCTGATGTGAGGAGTTTGTTGTCTTGTATCAAGTTGCATTACATTGCAAGTGTAAGCGGAGACGCCGCATAGAACAAGAGTCTGATGGTCAAATAACGTTAGCGACGACTTCGCAGGTTTAACCTATGAATTGTCACAGCATGGCACACGATGTTAAAACCGCAATCCAGAGAGCGAAACATAAAATTTCGAGTTTGGAGAATGAGCTGTGTGCCAGAAGGTAGGTGAGTGTGTGTGTGTGTGTGTGAGAGAGAGAGAGAGAGAGAGCGAGCTGAGGGGTTGATGAGCGCAGCTTGTGGTCACACTGATGTCAGGCTGTAGCGTCCTCTTCTCTTCCTTTTGGTCAAACACACATACCGTTACCTCGGTGTATTAGTCTTAATTTACTAAATTTAGTTTTATTAGTATGTCTTTACAAATTAAGTTTGTGAATTGAAAAACTGGACAGCGCAGGCCTCTTATATTTAATCTTTAATGCAATATACACTCACTGAGCACTTTATTAGGAACACTGTACTAATACTGGCTAGGGCCTCCCTGTGCTCTCACAACAGACTCAGTTCTTCATGGCATGGATTCCACAAGATGTTGGAAACATTCCTTTGGGATTCTGGTCCATGCTGACGTGATTGCATGACACGATTCCTCCTGCTACTTTCATGCTGCGAATCTCCCATTGTACCACATCCCAAAGGTGTTCTATTGGATTCTGATCCAGTGACTGGGAAGGCCACTGAAGAACATTGAACTTATTGTCATGTTCATAAAACCAGTCTGAGACGAACTTTGCTTTGTGATGTGGTGCATTGTCATGCTGGAAGTAGCCATTAGAAGATGGGTAAACTGTGGTCATGAAGAGATGCACGTGGTCAGCAGCAATACTCAAATAGGCTGTGGCATTCAAGCGATGATTGGTTGGTATTAACGGGCCCAAACTTTGCCAAGAAAACATTCCCCACACCATTACACCACCTCCACCAGCCTGGACTGTTGACAGAAGGCAGGTTGGGTCCATTGATTCATGCTGTTGGTGCCAAATTCTGACCCTACCATCTGTGTGCCTCAGCAGAAATCGAGATTCATCAGACCAGGCTCCATTTTTCCAGTCTTCAGCTGTCCAGTTTTGGTGAGCCTGTGCCCACTGCAGCCTCGGCTTTCTGTTCTTGGCTGAAAGAAGTGGAACTCGATGTGGTCTCCTGTTGTTATAGCCCATCCGCCTCAAGGTTCAAAGTGTTGTGAACATTATCTGAAGCTGCTGGCCCATATGTGCATAATTTTATGCATTGCACTGCTGCCACACGATTGGCTGATTACATAATTGCATGAGTGATTAGGTGTACAGGTGTTCCTAATAAAGTGCTCAGTGAATGTAGGTAGTAGGGTTCAGTGTTGGAAAATGTAAGGTTGTACAGCATATATGGGCTGAATTCAGCTACAGTTGCATGCAAAAGTTTGGGCACCCCTGGCCAAATTACATATTTTGTTGATTTTGACTAAAGTGATTTTAAACTTTTTAAAAAATATTACAAATATGAAGGCACGGCTGATGAACCCAAAAAAATAGATTATAAAGTGTACAGTTAGGTATGTAAATTGTTATTTTAGCTGTCTACCACAGTGCATAGGAGTTGAAATTAAATCAAAGTGCAGACCTTCATCTTTAATTTGAGGGTATTTACATCCAAATCAGATAAAAGGTGTACGAATTACAGCACTTTTTGTATTTGGAATGTGTTGGTGTTAACTCTCAATATGAACTCCAAAGAGCTGTCACTGCCAGTGACGCAAGCCATCATTAGGCTGAAAAATCAACAACCCCAACAGAGAAGTAGCAAAAAACGTTAGATGTGGACAAATTTACTATTTGGTACATTCTTAGGAAGAAACAATGCACTGGTGGGCTCAGAAACACGAAAAAGGCTCAGAAGATCACGGAAAACAACTCTGATTTATGACAGAGAAACTATTTCAAAACAGTTGGCCAGAACAAGAACAGCTTCCAGGAGTTAGGCATATCTGTATCAAAGTCAACAGTCAAGAGAAGTCTTCACCAGAATAAATACAGTGGGTTTACCACAAGATGTAAATCACTGGTGAGCCTCAAAAACACGAAGACCAGATTAGAGTTTGCCAAAAAAAAAAAAACATCTTAAAAAAAAAAAACCTTGTACAGTTCTGGAACAACATCATGAGACAAATCATCTTGTACCAGAATGACGGAAAGAGAGGAATAAGGAGGAGAGTAGGAGCTGCTCATGATTCAGCATGTACCACTTCATCTTATGGTGTGGGCATGAATGACTGCCAGAGGCACTGGTTCCCTTGTGTTTGTTAATGAGGTGACTGCTGACAAAAGCAGCAGTGTTTAGGGCTATATTATCTGCTCAGATTCAGCCAAATGCTTCAAAATCCATTGGATGGTGATGACCAATGCACATGAACAATGACCTGAAGCATACTTCGAAAGAAACCCGACACTTTTTCAAGCTAAAGAAGTGAAATATTTTGCAGTGACCAGTAGTCAGTCACCTGACCTTGAGCATGCATCTCATTTGCTGAAGGCAAAACTGAAGGCAAAAACGTTCCAAGAACAAGTAAGAACTGAAGACAGCTGCAGTAAAGGCCTGGCAGAGCATCACCTGGAAAGAAACCCAGCGTCTGGTGATGCAACCAAGTATTAAAAATGACATTTTAATTTATAACTGTTAGTTTGTCCAACTAACAGTTTGATTGCTATGATAGGTGGCTTGCTAGTTTTTATAAATGGGGGCTGCACATATAAAAAGTGCAGCAATTCCTATGCCGTTCAACTGATTTGGATGTAAATGCCCTTAAATTATGGGTATTTAAGGGCTGCACTTTGAGCTCATGCTCATTATTTAATTTCAGTTCCTATACGCTGTTTTTACTGGTTTATGACTTTTATCCTCAATGACACATTGTTATCTGTAGCATACTTAATCATGGTATCAGTAAATCAAATTTCAGTAACCGGACTCAAAAATCTTCTACAAATTCACCATCACATATGTTGTATGAACTAAGTAACACTCTATAATTCACTTCTTATCACAATATCATGGTTTAGAAAGTCTTCAGTAAGTTTCATAACCAATATTTTATGAAAATAAGTATGAGCAGATAAGTAAAGTTCACACAGAAAATCACCACTAATTTCTTGCATTAGCAGCATAACAAAAAACCAGCTTGTCTTGCCTGACCACACAATAAATGTATCATAGTTACGGTTGGGTTATAAGATGGCAAGAATAGTTTAGTGTGTTTTTCATCAGTAGAAAACTCCTTTAGGAATGTCCCAGTTAACATGAACTGTGCTGTCCCAAGTGACCAAACTATGATTGGTAAATAAGCAAATATATCAGTAATGATAATAATAAAAAAAAAAAATTAAAAAAAAAAACTTTTTTCACTTTCACCTTCGCTTTTCATACCAGAGTTTTTGTGGTCAACTTCCTGTTTAATTCTGGCCCTGCCCGCTTTTAGTATGATATCACATGAATTAAGTCATGTTACTTCTTTCAAGTAGTTCCCTTGCAAGGGCTTAGGGCTTAGTAACATTAGTTTAGACTTTCATTTATCACACAAGAAAACAAATGCTACTGTCCAGTATAACAGTTATTATGTCCTAGTTTAACTGACATCCCACAATACATGAATTCACCTTATTTAGCCTGTATATTATTCTCTGTCAGTAGGTTTTCAGATTGTAACATCAACCATTAGTGGAAGAATTCTATGCAAGAAAGAAACCACATGCCCATTTTTTTTTAGTCATTCAGGCTTGTCTTTGTAGCTTAAATGTCAAGCTCAAGTGGATTCCTTCCATGCACAGTGCACAAACTGCTTCATTTCTTAGACCCTTTGAGTCTGATACTGGAACTGAAATGCTGGATTGGTGTCAGTCAGATCAGATATAGCCATATGTTTTTCCAATCCACAACACTGTGAACACTGTTTTAAGGCATGTTGACATCACATCTGTATGAAAAGCCTGCAGGTCTATCACCCTAAAGAATGCTTCAGTTTGTACTTCAGGAGTAACCTTTAAAGGTTCTTTGGAAAACCCTACAAGAAGTTTTGCTTTTGACAAAGTGTTCCAAGCTAGAACTTTTAAGTGTCCAACAAAACCTTGAGTTTTCAAATATTTTGAAAATGGCGTAAGTGAGATTCTAATGTCCTCTTTTCATCTATTCAGGGAGAGCTGCTCAGAGGGCGAGGAGGAAAACCATCAGATGCCATGGAAGCTCAAACAAGAGCTGAAGGATTCACTTGTTGATATGTACAAAGGTATATTCGAATTATATGAACTGTCAGTTCAGCCTCTCTAGTTAAAGAATGCTGTTGCAAGCTGCTTGCTGAAGAACTTTTTGTAAGGTGGGTTGTGCTGCGTTTTTCTCCACCACGTAGATTAACCTCATGGTTGTGAGTGCCAAGTCAACACACATTCTGAGAAAATTCAAGACTGAGTACCAAACCACATAATGCACAACTAAGTAGTATGCCTAGGTTGTAATTTCACCATTGATGTAGTGGCATACAGTTTGAGTGAACAGAGTGAAAATGCAGTTTTTGGAGTCAGGACATTATTGTTAATGCATGGTGTGGTTTCATGTATGTGCATGATCATGGGTGGAGTTGACTAGGTAATGACTGGTAGTCTCTTACAGGCTAAATGCTGTGAGAGAGCCTCAAAAATCCAGCATTACACTGAAAACTGTATTACATCAGAATGAGTGTGCACACTTTGGTATAGCCACAAGAGGGCAGCCTTACCATTTCAAATAGTTATGACCATCCTGACTTCTCACTGACTGGGTTATGCCCTCAGTTTTACTGACTGTGAAAAGAGAGCCTAGTCGGAATTGGTGGAAAGGGGGATTCTTTAAATTAATACAACATACTCCTGTGTATAAGTTAAGTTTTGAGACAGTAATAATACCAAATAGTCATGATGGTTTATTGACAAATAAGGGGAAAAAATATAGATCAGGAAAATGGTAATAATGACCAAACTAACATGTCTCATCAGGGCTTCATTCCTGCCATGTGCCCAGTATTCCCGGGATAGATTCTGTATCCACTGTGTCCCTGACCAGCATAAAGCTGTTACTAAAGATGAATGAATGACTTAACTAGCATGTAAATAATAAGAGAGTGTATTATTGAAGGACAATTGCAGTGTAATACCTCTGTGATCTTTATCTGCAGGATAGATGCCAAAATTATTAAAATCAGCAACAATATCCTTGCTAAAAAAAGTCACTCCTTAAAAAAAAAAAAACAGAGTGATTGTGTCTTACTGAATATCACGTGGCAGGTTTAAGATTGTTGATGCTTGTTACAATCATTTTCTGGCTCCATTGCAATTGAGACTAAAACTACATCTAGATAAAGAGATAGTGGTCACATGAGTGTCATGTATGCATTGGCAGTCTTGAGTGTGTGCTGTCAAGGCTGATGTTTGGATTGTGACCTTCATGCCATGTCCTCTGGTGTTGTTTGTGTTTGCTTTTCATGTAATGCTTCGCTTGCCGTTTCACTGATAGGCTGTGACATCCTGGTGCAATGCGACCTAAAGCACTGCATCCTAGAAATGGGTGGAGGCCAGTACCTGAAACAGGATCTTACTCAGCCCGTATCCTGACACCTGAGGCTTCAGATGAACAGTTGTGCGTGCAAGTGTGAGCACCTGCACACAGGGCTGCCTGCCCATTTTTACAAGTGTGCTCGTGGGGGGTGGGGGAGTAATTAAGTGCACCACATCTGAACTGTTAATGTTTTAATTACAACTCGACTGCATAAATGTGTCTGTAAGCATTGCACACAATTTTTTTTATACATAAACAGAAATTTCATAATGAGCTACACTTTAGGGCAGTTTAGTGCTTTCCTTTGTTCAGTGTCTCTTAGCTATGGAAACCTGAAACCATTCCAGCTGAGCCTAAGCTCATTTGTTGTAAATTCAATTTCATATATACAGCAAGTATTAATATAATTAACAGTTTGTTATTAATTATTTAAATAAGGGCTATGTAGGCAGCATCTGATGAACCTCTAGATCTCCCTTGTGGCTCTAGATCAAACCCTTGTATCAAACTTATTTCAAACTTTACATTTTTTTTATTCTGTTGGCAGACTATTTTGCATCTTTCTAGGAATAATTGCTTAAAATTAGCAAAACTATCTGCCAATAGAACAAGACTATTTCAAGCTCGAAATTAGTAAAGAATGTTTAGAAATAGGTTTTACTAATCTTATATTTTTTATCTTGTAATAGGAAGTACTAGATAAATGTAACTATATTCAAAATATTTTCACTTGCTAAGATATAATATTTTGCCAAAAGTCTAAACCAAAATTCAGAAATTGTTTTATGTAACCCAACATTTACATAAATGTAGGAATCTAGCTAGGATAAGAAGGGAAGATGGAAACAATTGCTGAAAATATATTTTAAAGTCATGTCCGTTACTTGTTACAGTGATAATAGACACAATACTCATAAAAGTGTATCATGCAGTTAACATGTAGTGGGCTGGGAAAATACTGCTGGGTGCCACTGTGGCTGAATTCTGGCAAACAGCCAAAAAATGACTAAACAAACAAATAAATAAATGAATAAATAAATAAGGTGTTGGCCAAAAGACTTTTTTCTGCTTATAACATATTTTGACACCTCAGCTTTAAGAAACCATGACTACAAACAACATGCCAACGGTTTTATTTCCTTTAAATATGGAAAAATATGTTTCTGCAGCGATGTTGGGTAAGGAGTCAGTTTAACAAATGCTGGGGTAAAAACACTCAGTCTGACTAAAGATATCTAAAACCTTGCTAGCTAAGTGTGATTTCTTCACACAGTGAATGTCAGGCTTTTTAACAGTTGGGTAGTTACGTGCCTTAGTGAAATGGACATAATCCTAATCAATTCAGTTTGTCATCAGATACCAGCTATCAAAATGTCTGTGGTGCTGATATGCAGTTTTCTTCCTTTTTCACTTTTGGGGGTAACCAGAGTTTAAAACTGTTAATAACTTTATTTCTGGGTGAGATACATGCACAGGGGAAAGACACTTCAGTTCAGGTTTAAGAGTTATATAGTGTACAAACTGTCAAGATTTCAACATGTGAAGGGTTTTCTGTATCATGTTGTCAGATCACACAGCACTATTTAAATCACTCTAGAAACTAGCCTGTGCTCTGGCTGAGTTTTTAGATGAGCAAATCAGGATTAAAACACATTGCATCAAAATCATATGTTTAATCTACTAAATTAGAAGTCAAAATAAAAAATAATTACATTTTGCCACACCCCAAAGATGTGAGTCAGGTGTCTTTTTCTGATTAGCCTTTTTCCCCTGCTAGATGCTACAAAAAGAAAAGTACTTTTACAATGAGGCTTATGCACAGGACAGCACTGTGAAGGATATGGTCAATGAAAAGTAAAAAGTTATTAATCTCACATTTATTCACTAAATTAGTTGCATTGTGTTGCTTAATAAGGCAAGTGAACAGTCAGATCAGTTTTGCATAAATGTGTTTGCGTAAATCTTGTATAGCTCTGAGTTAATTATATTATATTTGCAACTTTAATCCAGAATTAAGTTTCATGTGTGAGGAATGGTGTTTGAACGTGTTATTTTACATTCTGCATCCCTGCTGTGTGTATTTGTCCACTGTTGTTTGGGATAAGCTTACCGCCATGGGCATGGCTGTGTTATTACAACTGATCTGTGGTCTGGCTACGGGTTGTTTTCTTGCACGGTTAAATTGTTCTTTGCAGTCCAAATTCAGTGCACACACGCACAAGTCCATAATAACAAACAGGGTATGTTTCCTATGGAGCTGAATTGCTGCTCCTCACAAGGAGGGTGGAAAAAAAGCTACAGTCTCAACATGCTTTGTTCTTAGCAGGTGGATCGACCTTTGACATAACCTTTGGTCCTCTTCCCTATGCACCAGCCTCCCAGGCAGGAAATGTACTGTTTAGTCCTATCGCTTCTGTTCTGACAACTGCAGCTTGTGGTGGTACGTCACAGCCTTGGTGCGGTATTCTGTCTTTTTTCTCCCCCAGCCGCCCACCCTGATTGTGCATCGTGCTTCGCCTCCTAGGAGGGCAGGAGGCGCGTTTGCGGCCAGTTTCGCGGCTTCCATGTGGGTCCCATTGAAGTTCAAAATCCCTGGAATTGAGTGCCGTGTGGCCTAATAGGCTCGCCCTCCGCCTAAGTGGGTGGTCCAGCGAGGCAGAATTGCACGCACACAGATCGAGGGATTCCATAGGCTCTGTCCCCTTTTGTCTCTGTGTGTTAGTTTAAGGAATAGACCCAGGGTGGGCATTGCTTAACTGAGACAAGGCTGCTTACTATGATCTGCCACCAAAGACCCTTCACACAAACTGTCTGTCAGACTGCGTGTTTGTGACTAAATCACAATCCTTTTTTAAATTATACCGGCTAGCGAAAATATAGTTTACGTTAAGAACTATTCGTGATATGAGAATTAATTTCCAGGTAGATACATTGGGTTTCTGTTATCAAGGTTAATATTTAAAGGGTTTTGTTTTCCATTCATTATTTCCTTCTTGAGAAACGCAGTTATTTTACTGCAAAGATAAGTTTCTGTCCCAACTTGCATTTCCATTCTACATTTATTTGAACTGACGCCCACACGATGCAAACTAGGCTGCCACCCAGTTGCGGGATTCCGGGAGACCTAGTGATGGTCCATGAAGCAGAGAGGAAAACAAACAGGCCCAGCTTTGGTGTGAACCACAGATGCTTGGGAACTGTTTGAACAAGGAGCAATTCAAACGGTCTCTCCTGTGGCCTGTGTTCAAACATCAAGTGGTAATGAGGACTGAGTGCCTGGTCCTGTTGCCCTGGCCTCCCCTCAATCCTTCAACACATTTCCCCTCTGAAACACACTCTGATGCCATGGTGTCTTTCTCAGGTTAAGGAGAGTTAGCTTTTTTTTTTTGCCTCTTTTTTTTCTAAAAGTTGTGACTTTTTGAGCTACAAAGGGAAAATGTACTCAACACTGAAATATGAGCTACTGAGTATTGACAGATATGGATTCAGTTAAGAATCTATTATGATTCAAGATTTTTGTTTTTCATTTTAATAATTGAAAAGACAGTGTTTTGAGGGCATCCTGTTTTCATTATTTTCTTTTAGCTAATGGTGGGAAGTCATGATTCTAACTAAGCTACTTGAATTCCTCAGTCAACATCACATGCATTCACTGCATAAATAAAAAGTGCGACATGGGATCAGACTGAAAACTATAAAATCCAACCTGCTACCAGTCCAATGATTCAGGAAAAATACTAATAATCGCGTCAGATTATAGCATCCCTACTTTTCCTTGTGCTTATTTTTAAAAGGTTAAAAACTTGAATGTGCATTGAAATTTTGAGACAGTCTTTGTGGAAGTCAGTTTTCAGTTTTGCTTGTTCCTTAGAGAAAAACATACCTGCACGTGAGCCTGCAGAAATCATTTATATGAGCCTGTATCTCGAAAGAGTATATACTTATACGGCCATTCAATTGTATATCAGCTCCTCACTAAATATTTGCAAAGATGTACATCTCGATGTGAACACGCATACCACCTACATGGCTTAGCCTCCCACAGTACCACCAGCTGTATTGAGATGGTGGTAGAATACTGATATTTTTGATGAAGCTCATTATTCCTTAGTATCTTTCTGTTGAGAGAGAGAATGCTGGAATTTTCTAGAGTGTTGACTCTCCAGTCTTGGCACTTCAGTGCCCTGCTGTTTAAGGTTTAGGTTGCCTGAAGGACAGGTTGACGCACAAGCATCATTCATCCTTTTGGAAAAAAAAAACAGAGAGAGAGAGAGAAAAGCTCTGTTTGGCTTTGGCACTTCGGCACGTCACGAAAGTTCAACTTTGCAGTGCGTGTTGGAGAAAGGATTTTCAGAACAAAGGTAGACGTGTTTGCCGAGGATTCTCACACCACTAGCTATGTGTGTGTTTTAGTGTTGGGCTCAAGGCGAGGTGGCATGCACAGCAATAAAGCTGGATTTGTAACCGTTTGACTGTTTTCATTTTTTTTAAACGAAGCGAGCTTACATTTCATATTTACAATGACTTTTTAAGTGTAGGGTTTGATTTGACCAGAGGGCACATAAACTCTTGTTTCCATCTTGGTCAGATGTTGTCAGTGAGCGAGTGTTATTTGAAAGCCATTTTACGTCTGTGTAACAGACTCAGTGAAACTGTTGCATAAGGTGAATAGAAACAGCAAGAAGGTGAGAGGGTGAAACTCCCGATCCAGGCGTCTCTCATAAGACAGCTGACCTTGAGTTGACTCCGTCCCTGAGCCCCACCTCTCCTGCTCGGCGTCTCTGAGATGACTAATAGCAGCTTCATGGCTTGTGTCGCCACTTTGCGCCGGTTTCACAACCTTACTTACCACAATACGTCTTTGTTTTCCGTACTTTTATACACTCAGGTTAAAATGCTTTTAACCTCATGCTTTGAACTTGGAATTTTTTTTTACGCAGATAGGAATTTCTTTTTTTTTTGGGTTGGGTGGTGAAATGATCAACATATAAATCAAAACTCTGAGGAAAAGGATTCTAATGTCACAACGTGATCATGACTGAACAGAACTTTTAGTGAGTCAGGTTACTTATCAAGAAATGCAGTTTAGTAATTAATCACGTGAAGGAAAAGCCTGCTATTAAAAATGCCTTAATGTTAAAACGTGATAAATGACTCATATTTTTAGAAATCTTATTCACCTCTGAATGTACTGTATTATTTCCATTAAACCATGTAATGGAGAGTTTAAATAATAGATAAGAAAATGTGTTCAAACTATTAAGTTTTAATAAAATACTTATTCCTTATTCAAATCTCTGTGGTAAGAGGAACATTTATGAATAAGACACCTGTATAAAGGTCTTCATTGCCTTGCTTCTGCTTCAATAACGTTACGGTATATTCCCTTGAAATATGAGCGAAACCTTTCTCCCTCCTGTTTTCTCCTTTTACTCACTGCATTAAGCTCATCTTCAAATAACTTCTCCCTCTCCCTCCCAAATGTTAGCCAATGCAAATCTCAGCTTAGCCAGTATTTACCGAGCCAATTTTGAGGTTACCTTCAGCAAAGTACAGAGTCTCTAAAAATATTCACTATTGACATAAAAGAAATATAAAGAAACAGTATTTGTCAAACTGCTCTGCCTGAAACAACTTTGTGTTTCAAGCTACAAACATTAGCTAAATTACATGTACATTATTCAGTAGTAATAAACTCATCAATAAATACTGTGTTGCTTAAAACAGGAATATTAATTTCCATTCCAAAATCTGTTTATACTTCAGATACTTCAGGTTTCAGCATCCAGTTATCCAGAACACTCCAAATTTTTCACTTATAAAAATATTTATTTATTTAAAACCTATTTTTGAGTAAAACATCTTTTATAAAATGTTTTATATATTTATATAGTGAGTAACTTCTCCTGCTCTTAATCATGAGAAGACTAATAAAATATTATTTATTAAGTTAAATCTGGTTTTGTCGATCTGTACACTGTGGGGAGATTGTTCACTGAATGTCCAGATAAAATAGATTCATTTTGAATGTCATGTGATTCCATTCAAGAACTGCCTCTAAATTAAGCTCTCATTTCTTAAAGAGATATTAGAAGAAGAAGGAGTGAAATTCTTTTCTTCGCTTATCACGGCTTGTTATATACAGATTTCTCATGTTAATTTTTTGCAGTCTGCTGTTTTTTGGTATTTTAGGGGTTGTTGTTTTGTGTGCAGTGTTTTTCTCATGCAGTGCTGCAATTTGTTCTAAAATAATAGGACTATTGGGTTAATATGTTTAATATGGGCTGCTTGTTTGGCTTCACAAAACACACTCTGAGGCAGCCGTGCTGTCGAGCGAAGGCAGGAGTTGGAAGTTCTTGCCCTCTCCTTAGAGCTCATGGCTTTCCCACACCCAAATTAGCTGGAACTCAGGAAAATGAGGCACTCATCCTGCTAGATTTGGCAGGTCATTGTGCCTCCCCTCTTAATGCCTGGGGATCAGCGAATCTCGGCTTGTTAGACGCGACCGAGGCCGGATCCATCAGGGGGATCTGAGATAGCACTACTTCCTCATTTTCCCCAATCTCAATTCAATTACCACCACGCCTGCTCTCAGAATGAGTTTAGGCCTATAAGACCGTTTCTGCAAGCCATAGAGCACAATCTGCCTATTAGATATTTCAATCATCCAGGAAACAAGGGGCTATACACTCAATCACACAGTGGACATAAAGTTAGTGCTCATCATTATGAACTTGTGAAGGTCTTGCTTATTTCTCGCATAATTAGACCCATAAAAATTCATTTCCAGATACTTTTTTGGGCTACATAAATATCTGATGTCGAAAGTAACGTAGAAAAGTGCGTTAAGGCTAAGTTCGCTGATATCTGTTGCTACAGAACATTGTACCTGAAAAAGAATAATATTATTGACTATTACTGACTGGTTTAAAATGGTTTGGCATGTTGTTCCATTTATTAATCGTCATTCTTTCATTATTGCTTTCTTCCTCTTACATTTCAGGCTTTTGTATTTCAGAATTAGTTAATCATCAACTTGTCCAGAACAATATTTATCATTTAGATTACCACTTGGCACATGTTCCTCATTTTCTTTTCATATATTGACAGTTGAATGAAATGAAATGAAATGAAGTGTCTAAAAGGCAACTAACTCATGAATCTTCAAACGATCCATCATAGCATGCTGAATTAGAAAATAGGCCATTTTACTTAATGGCCTGTAAATTTCCTATAAATTGTCTGAATGAATTGAAGTCAGTATGTCTTATTGGTGATAATTTTGTCAAAACCAGAATTTATGATTTGGGATATAATTACAATAACCTAATAGAAATGGGTCATTATGTTATCTTAAATGAAGATTTTTCTGATTCAGTTAAATGTCTTGTATTGAATGATCCAGGCAGATAAACTAGGAAGAAAGATAATTAACAAATGTGTATATTTCTGTCCCTTCATCTCTCTCATGTGTCAGGTTGTGTTAAACCTGACTCTTATGAACAGCATGTTAACTAGTAGGCATTAAACAGACATGTATGGATAGTTATGGTGTGTTTTTTTTTTTTTTAATGAGACAGATGTACAGTGCTTATACTGTAGCTGATTGATGAAACTGTGTTTTGGGCATAAGAGACATTGTGACAATAACAGCTTTTGATCCAAGACAAGACAGGTTCATGCGGTGCCTCATACACACCCTGCGAGGAGTCTGTTTATCCTTCCCAAATCATGTCTCTATTATGGTCGGAAAGTACAGGCACGGTGTACAATTAAACCTGCTTTAAGTTTCTCTCCAGATTAATGTCCGTATCAAAATTCATAAAGAATTGGTAAGATGAGAAGCCTGAGCTTGTGGATTCATGGGGATTTTGTGTGAAGCCCATTTAATCAGGATAACATGGTTATTAATATTCATAAAGTCAGCTGGAATACAAATGACAGACTGAGGAATCTGGAAACTTTTTCTGCCGTAGAAATGTATTAAAAAGAGCTTAAAAAATTAATGAAATTTAGTTTATATTAGACAAAATGCAAAATCCTGTATTGGTTGATTGTAATTGGGCTTAGACGTTTCTTTTTGAAGAATTTCATCTTTGACAGACATCAAAGGCAATTTCAATGAATGCAATTCATGAATGGTCATTTAAAAGGATTTAAAGACATTACGCTGCAATAATTGTACATGAATAATAAGCAGCCCACAGAGGCAATTAGCTTAAAGTCTACAAGACAGGAAAACGAAGATCACAGGGAGACAGTAGAGGACAAATGTGAAAAGTTTAAATAGCTTTTTGATAAACTCATTTAGCCCACAATTTTCTCTACATATAAAATGGTGATACTATAGATAATTATTGCTATAGGTAATTATTAAAGTAAGATTTTGGGGCATGCAAACATTCTTAATTGCTGTTAGGTATAATAGACCAACATAGCAATAGCTAAATATGCAGCCAGTTTTGAATGCAGTGGAACCGAATGTCTGGGCCACAAACCTAGTGTACTAATAGCACATTGGAAAAGCATTATTATGGAAGCGGTTTTCAGTAGTTATGCTAATGCTAATAGCTCATTAATCTGTCATGAGGAAGCTACAGATTATGTAGAAATGTAGATGTGATGCTAATTCACCATCTGGAAAGCCATCAGAAACTCTTCAAAGGAAACAGGCCTCTGTTAAAATCGACTCAGTTTAAACTTTCATTAAATGAGAGGGAGCTCATTTTTATTTCTCAGTATTGGTTTATTGCAGAATAGCAGTTTCATTAAGTTCCTCCCAGGTAATTCTCTGAGGAAACAGCGTCAATCAGCGAATCAATCCAAATTTATTTGGTAAAGCGCCCTTTTCCAAGGTCTTTGCAGTGTGCCTCGCTGAAAATTACGAGACTATCGAAAGGTCGTGTTTGTGTGCTCGGTTTTATTTTTCCTTTCTCTTTTCAAAAGCTACTTTCTCATGTTTGTGATAAAGGATTACGAGACGGCTCAGCCATACCTACTAGCTGAAAACTCTCCTCCTCCCCTGTGTCTGAAACTCCTGTGCACAGAGCCAGCTCCTGCCCAGAGTCTATCACTGAGATTAATGGAGCCCCGTGGTGTCTCGCACAAAAAGCCAGTTGTCCGTTCACGCCTGACTGTGTCTGAGCTGAATAGTGTGAGAGCAGTGTGTGCTGGCTTACAACACAGGGATAACGTTCCACTGGCATCTGCCCCGGGGGTCACCCCCCTGTCTAGCACCCAACCTCCCAAGAGTGCCCCCCCTTTTTTTCTGTCTATCTGTCTGTCTGTCTCTCCCTGCCTTTTGCAGTCTACCTCTTTCTCTGTCTCATTCATTCTCTGTATTATTCCACTTTAAACACGAGAGCAAATCATACTTGTTTTATACCATTGTCAAAATGGTTTTGGAAACACTGTCCAGTCCAGATGACACGCTGCTGTTGGTATATGCAGTGCTGCTTGGAAAAACCATAAGAGAGAAGCACGACGTAGAGCGTCACATCTTTGAATCAGCAGTTCATGGCAGCTGATCACATAAAGTTATTCTCTTTCAGTTTGATTGCTATAAGGCGTACTGAATATTGGTTGTCCAGAACAAAGCTGAGTAGTGAACTCTTGTATTACTATTAATTAGCTTTTTGTCTTTGGCTTCACCACTAGAGGGTAGCCCAGTCCCACCGCTGCATGTGGCAGCACATCGCAACAGACTCTATCTCTGAATGTCAGCCTTGCTCCTAATTGCCTCCTGCCTATTTGTTGCTTGCTTATGAATTAACTTGCATTTATGGAACTAAATTATCCCCCGTCATTTAATTATACCTTAGAAGCTGAAGTTTAATTGGCGGTTCCTAACAAGGATCTGATATGGCTTGAGCTGTATTAAACGTCTGTTTACTTTCCAGATAGCGAAAAGCATTAAAACGATTGCATGATGGGATTACGATTTGTTAATTGCCCTCGTTCATTAGTCCTTCATAAACTGTTAGGTAGAGCTCTGGTACACAGTGGAGGGGATAAAGCAAAGTCTTGGAGCACAATTTTACTCTGCAAATTAAAGCTGCCTGTCTTGTTGTGCTGTCTATGCTCCAGGAGTTATTAAAGATCGCTTTCCACCTAGCACCCCTGAGATCATATTGACAGGCTATAATTAATACTAACCTTTCTAAGTCTAATGGAAAGAGCCTGACTGAGTGCCTGTGATGAAAAGCATTTTTTTTTTCCTCTCTCAGAAATTAATCATACCTTCTATATATTTCCAGCTAATCCCAAAGTCAATGAGGAACTGAAACAAAGGCTGCCGTCCCCTATAAAGCGCCATTGTTCAGAGACCACACCACAACCTGGGTAAAGATGCTTCTCTGCTCATTTTACATTGTTTGTCAATGGCTTTCTCCCACATGCGACAATTAAGGATGAGTTTTTAATATGTGGGAATGTTTATCAGTGTACATTGCTGCCAGTGATCATCTGTCGTAATAACATCTTTGCAGAGATGTTTTCTAAATCCAAAATAATGTTACAGTGTTTAAAAAAAAACAGCAGCTAGTTTGGTTTGTTCATTTTGAAATTGAATACAAATCATTTCTGTTGTGAGGACGTATGTGTACCGCACGTAGGGGAAATAATGGCGCATCATATAGTGTGATATTGAGTTATTACAATTATTGCACAGTGTGCATTTGCTTTTCTTCCATGTTTAGTTATTTGCAATTCAGTTTTATTTGTACAGTGTCTCTTATATTACCTGTTGACTTGATGATGCTTGTTAAGCAATTTTTTTCTCAAACAATACCTGTTAGCTGTGGCTAGATATAAATTTCATAGCACCTCTAGTCAACAAGGTAATAGTAAACAAATTACAAACATAAGATGTACTGATGCTGTTGTTTCCACAGTGTACTGATATCACTTTTTGAAACATTGTAGTTTAACCAAAAATCCATTGTGTATACTTAATGTAAATATACGCTATATATAGTGTAGATCATAATATATTCAAAAATCACATGGGGTCTACTGACATGAGGATTTTTTAATAGCGTATTCTGAGTATATTGAAGCATGATGTATTCTGTTGGCTGAACGCCTCCTGGCCTTGTTGAGTCAGAACTCTCTCGTTTGCTCTCTGACTCCTAAGATCTGATATTTACCTCATGTACTACCTGTGCTCAGGGCTTTGAAAAGCAAGGGCATGTCCATCAAAGCGTTTACAACGATGTCCACTTCATCAATATCCTTCATCCTCCGTCCTTGTACAACATATCTAGATAGGAGGTACTTTATGTTATATTTAATGCTGTTGATGTCTTACTTGTCCTCTTTGTTGATATGTTGTTTTCAGGTTCTGTGGTCAGGGCTTCAGCCCAGATATCTCTCTAGCTACACCGGAGACAGTAGCCCCGGAGAAAAAGCTTAAAGGTATTTTGTTTTCAGAAGATAATTTTGTAACTGATTAAATATGTGTTCTAGTTCTTTTCTGTTTCACTATTTTGTTAAATAAACTATATGTAATGTTTCCTTGAATGCAAAGACAAATAAGTAAATTGTAGAAAAATGGTGTCTGTCTATTTACATAGCATTATCTATTTCTCATTTTCTCATCTGGTCGCTCTATTGTGCGTTTGGATAAATGTGGTACTCCATAATTCTTTTGTTTCTTTTTTCTGTCCCCCTAAAGCATTTGTCTGTTTTGAACAAATGGCTCAAGATTTCAAAAAGATCCTCCTTGTTTGCCCGTGTGCTGTTCCATGCAATACATAAACATTTATTTACAAGTGTAAATCACCTTCAACCACTGTGTCAGTCTGTCGTCTAATAACTTTGCTTAGGCCATAATACTATGGCAGAGCCACTATTTAGATAAACTGGTTGGAATGACAACACATGTATTTACCCACCCTTCACCAAACGCTCCCGATGCGCAAATTTATTCTGACACTCTGCTCAAATATACATTTGGACTCTTGCTAAACCACTTCTAGCTCCTACTCACCACGCAGATTTTAATAACCACTAGTACAGAGACTGGAATAATAGTTGCAATTTTGTAATTATTGTTTGTTTATAAATTGTTTTTGTTATTAATTGTTTTTTTAATTACTTGTTTATTTTGTTGCTGTGAGTCATTTTTTTTTTTTAGTGTATTAGTATGGAAGTTAGTATGTCAAGTGCTGCAATGTAATGACAGTTTGTACTACTTATGACGCTAAATGTGATTATTTCTCTGCACTCAGTTTATTTAGAATTTCCTCTTGGCAAGTTCCCACAGGAAATAACTTTGGTCTTCTCCACAGTTAGATTAAATGGCTGTTCTCCCATTTGTGAGGAAATGCTACTTTAAACACACTCATACTTGGTTGCAGCTCAGCTACGTTTTGAGAGAGGGGGAATAAAATTAAAGAAGTAACCCAGGTTAAGGAACAATGTATCGAGAAGTCGCATATTTGCCATGTGACAAAGGGCTTATATAAGTGTGTTTGGCATTATTATTCATGGTTGAATTTGGTGTTTGCACTGGTGAGTCTTACAGAGAATACTAATAACTGTCTCCAGCAATCCTGAGACCAGAGCCCTAGCAACAAAGCTATGAGGCAGACCTCCCTGATCTCGACTTCAAAACCTGACCTTTCGCTAAATAATTGTGGCTGCTAAGCTGGAGCTTTTTGGACATCATGGTTGCAAGGCTGTGACTCCTGCATCACACTGCATTTATTAACGCAGATGACACCCCCTTTTTTCCCCTTATTCTTTTTCTAGAGATTGCGCTTTTGAAGCAGTGATGCGCTTTAAGTAGTCAATGTTTGAGTATGACTCAATTTGAATTGCATTGATGTTGAAATGATTTATGTATATTTTATAATCGCAGGAGAGGCATTTTTCCCCGTGTAGCACTTGACCCTGGGCATTCGCTTTTGAAATTGGCTTACATAAAATGATATAAATAAAAATCAAGTTTTTATGATTATAAGGTTGCAAGTAACACTTTTATCCTATTTTTTTACATCAGCCTTAATCATATTCTGCTATCATTGGATGATTATACAGAGTGCAAATGATTTAGATATGTTAATGGCTGCTCTAGTGATTTTGATGGAGTGTGAATAGTGAGAGGTTTTGGTGCAGAGGCGGTGAGAGAGTAAGCGAGAGGGCCAGCCCTCAGCAGGCGAACAAAGCGAATCCTCAGAAAGGCTGCCAGCGAGACAGGCCTCTGTGTTTGTCTCATAGCCTGCGACTCTGGCCCTGAGCGCTACAGAAACATTGACAGAAGAGCATGCTTCCCCTTGCTGCCAGTCATTCAGCCTGGCCCGCCACATTCCCTCGTGAAAGATGACCAGACCCAGTTTCCTTTTTGGAGAGCTGACGCAAAGCAGCCAAAAACCAACAGAGCTGCTTTTCAGCTGTCAGACCTTCTTCTCAAACCAGGAGAATGAGAGTCTTGCGAGTTACATTGTGGCATGACGTTTCTCTCGGCATAGTTTTGCTATTTCATGGGTGACACTTTTCACAAATCAGTGTGATCAATTCAATTGCTCCTTTACATAGAGAATAAGAGGAAATGAATCGTTTTGTCTGAATAAAGCTTTCAGTCTTATTATAATACGCTCATCTCCTTCTTACCCAGGTCCTGACTCTCCCAGGGATAGAGAAGATCCGGTGCGTGGACCCTCTCCACCACCGCCACCACCCCTACCAGCCCCAGTTAGAAATATAGAGGAGGTGATGCTGTCCCCTCAAAGAGCCCCCACACAGCACAGCCTGGACGGAGAGAAGACGGACAACAGGGCTGTCAGCAAATCACCCTGCATTACACCTGAGCCAGCAGGACCCAGGTCAGCACACTGTGCAGGAAGAAACAAGAATATTGTCCTTTTATTACATTCAAACACTCACAGACAGATAGGTGAAGCTAAACAACTACAATGCTGGGAGAAAATCTGCAGAATTCATTAAGAAAAAGGATGCTTTGTGATCTCTTGCTCAACATTGAATGCAAATATTTTAGTTTCTGAATTCTCACTAACATGCATCTTGTCTTAGCACTGTAGTTGTTTAGCTTCACCTATCTGACCTTTCACAACTAACACAGCATTAGAGTTTGTCCCTAAAATATGTTTCCGGTAGTCCATGTCCATTGTGAGGTGGCTATAAATAGACCACAAAGTGAACATTCTTTGATCAATATATGAACCATTGCATTTTCAGTATCTCTTTAATAAGAACTGAATCAAATTTGTGGTTTAAAAGAGGGAAGTAATTTACCTGCCAATACACCACAGTGATACTTTAATATTAGCTTAAAGGTCAACTGTATGATTTGCGTAATATCTCGAAAGTAAATAAGACAGTAATATTCTTGAAAGTTTGAAATTGCATCCCTTGTGTATTTGATAATTGCATGTCAGAATGTGACTGATTCATTTGTGTTGCCCAGATGGGAGTTTAATAAGACCGTTTCTAATGAACTGTTGTCTTTTTCAGAGGAATCACAGATGAGGGCACTGGGAATTCCAAAGTTAGTCATGACACCAAAAAGCAAGTCCCGTTCCTGGATAAAGAGAAGAACATTGCATTCCTGTTGAAGGAGCTGGACTCGCTCCGAGACCTCAATAAGAAGGTAAAACTAGGCTTTTTAAAGTAGATTCACTGCTTGTGATTAGATTGTTTTCACAGGCCTTTTACATATATTTGATTTCTGGCAACACGTATATACAGATGGGTCACAACATAAAAACCAAAATAAAGCATCTTAGTAAGGTGATGTGTCACCACGAGCTGCCAGAACAGCTTCAGTATGTCCTGGTATAGATTCTACAAAACCTCTAGAACTGTTCTGGTGTGATGAACACCATACTGCCAAAATATATCCCCCTTAATTCATGTTTGATGATGATGGTGTTGGAGAGCACTGTCTAGCACATCAGTCCAAAATTACCCATAGGTGTTCAGCAGGGTCAGGTGATCCTTTTCATCCTCATCGCACCATTCATTCAGTGAACTCTGGTAATATGTTGATACATTGAACTCTTGTGATATGTTGTCGTCCTGGAAGACACCACTTCGATCAGGATAGAAATGTTTCATCGTAGGATAAAAGTGATCAGTCAGAACACTGAAGTTCTCAGCTTTAAATTACTTTTAGTCCTTAAGTGGTCATATAAATAGCATACTTTTATATCTTAAATGGGATTATAACTGTTATCTGATTTCAAGAAATAGAATCACCTGGATTTTAGACCAATTATCATGTACATCCTTAATCTGATATCTGTGCACAGACAACCAAAAAGATCTGCATGTAGATCGCAGCTTAAGATCGGCAGCTTGAGAAAAGACAATATTAGGTACAATATGCAACCATAAAAACGTACAGTAAAGCAACAACTTCTTCTTCTTTTTCTATTTTGTGCCTGTTAGAAAATGAAATGAAACAGGTTATTCATTTTACAACACACACATTTTGCTATTTCAAAGTACATTAATATCGTCACTACTTACAGAGACCCTACCAGAAAATACATTATTGACACATTGGTGAGGAATTTTCTAGTTTTCGCATTATTTAAGTGCACGTAAACACATTGATCAGCTTACTGCCAGAATTGCCAGGTGTCACGCAGCTCGTTGTTGTGTCCTGCGGCTGTCACTGTGTCCATCTTTGCTCATCTGGAAACTCACCCATAATGGGCTGGACTGGAGAGGCCCACTGACACAACTGTAATTGATGTCCTGGGTTTGCAAGTGGCTGTGACTCCTGACAGAGAGGCAGGAACATGTCCTGAGAGTGTTTTCACTGGCAGGGATGTGAGAGAGCTCTTTGAGGGTTCCAGACCTGTCCACCCGTGTTTAAAAAGTGGAGTTGGGACAAAAACAAACTGGGAGAAAAATATTTAAGACAGGAGGTTAAATCTATCATTTAGAAACCTGTAAAGTATCACTTTCCAATTCAGATTTATCGCCACGACACAGCAGTTCCTCTTTTTTATTAGTGACTGAAAAATAATGTGCCAGAGAGGCTAGTTCTGCAATTACCAAAGAGCAAACGGGAACATTCTGAATGGGTGTATGGGATTCACTTTGTTAAGAGACCCCAGACAGAAATGTAGGCAGTTGCCAGAACATTATTTCATACTACTGTATATCCATTCCTGAAGGAAGGTGACATTGCTGTGTGTGTGTGTCTGTGTGTATAGCTCCAGGAAAAGCTTGCCCTGAAGGAGAAGGAGCTTGAGACTATACGACTGGACAGCCAGCTTCAGGAAGAGAAACTTGGGGCCCATGCATGTGAGAGAGCTGCAGGTATGGAGGAAGACAATGATGAAGAATGAGTATTTGATGCAGCCAAACTGAGGAACTGCCGTATTTACCAAGAGACTTCCAAACACACATCGCTGTTGTGAATTGAATTTTGTCTGACATTTATTAATTGTATATGATTTAGAACAAAAGAGGCTTTCATTCAGTGTTGGGTTTTGTATTGTATTGCTGGGTCTGTCAATATGGCAGAGAGACATGAAGACTTTGACTGTCATAGCAGTTATCCATTTGTTATGCATACACACAACTATCAGAGCAAATCAGTCTACAATGTCGCAAATTATTTTAATGGAATTTGCTTGCTGCTCGTCTTTGCTAAACAAATATTTAAATCTGTTCATGGTTCTTTTTTTTTTTTTTAACCATCCAGAAAGCTGTCTATCATACTTTGGTAAATAAAAGACACAAGACATATAGAGCACAATTAGGCAATCAAATGTTCATTTAATAATCACATGAACATGCATGTATTTGCCATCCTCATTTTAATATAATTTGCATGGTTCAGGAAGGCAATGTTTAAAGAGCAAATTCTACCAAAAATGCAATATTGATTTCCTTACTGAACTTTGGCATGACTCAGCTGAAGGCTACCTGTTTATCATTAAGCCAGCACAAAGAGGGGAATTAGATGTTAATGGATGTCAGTACTACATTCAGTGGGCTTCAAAAGAAAGTAAGGGTTAGTGCGATGATTCTAAAAGCTTGTGGATCTGATCAGACAGTCTCAGTGTGTGATTATTTTAGGAACAGTATGGAGTTGGCCAGTGTATACTGTGTGAGGAATGTAAGCAGGGCACACTTTAAGCATGATTTATTCTGCTTCTCTGTAGACCTCAAATTCTACAAAAAGATAAATATCAGAAAAGGGATTTTTTTCTCTCAATTCAAAGCTTAGAAAAGAGTTGCGGCATTATGGTCAGGTAAAATTTGTTAATTCAATATATATTTAGATATATTAAATATAAGGATGTTGGATACAAGTTAAAGTTTTTGTTAAAAGCTTCAGCACACATATTGCTTTCCATCTATTTCTCAATGTACCAGCCTGGTACTGAGGTCTTCTGGTCACAAACAGTATACCTCTCCTGCATATGGGTAGTATGAGATGGTTCCTGACATGAGCCACATATAATTGCTTGCTCTCCCTTTAAAGTAGTGGTAAACCAGGGTGTTTTGATGCTGATGCTTATAGAATGCCACTCCTGGACATGACTCTGACTGCAAGGTACATCACAGCTGCTCTTTTTATTACTCTGGGCACATGTGAGTCAAACCTGAGCAGAGGCAGCCATCTCAAAATGAGGCTCACTTATAGTTATTAATACCTTTGCCACAGTGTTTCAGTAGCAATAACCTTTTTCCCGAGGAGCTTAGCCTTGTTATTGTGCAGCTGGAATGCTGGTTTTGGCAATACAAGAGTAATAACCACCCATCTCTCTCGTAAACTTTCTCTCTCTCTGTCTGTCTTTCTTTCTGTCTCCGTCTCTCTTAGCATTAGTGGAGGAGATTTATAAAGCTCAGAGGGAGAGGGACCAGGCTGTCATGGCCAGACTGCGGCTAGCTAATGAGGAGCGGGATGAGGCTCTTCTCCGAGCCAAGAAACTTCAAGAGGCAGCACTTGAGTATGTTCTTATATTATATTGATTCATGCCACCTATTTAGCCACTTTGCCGAGTCTTTCTAGAAGATATCCAGGTATGGATATGTATCTGCTCACATTCAAATAGTCTTCTCATTTGTCCAAGCCTATCGAGTCTCCAAAGAGCACTGGGGTCAATTCAGTCTCCTGATTCACTGTTCTAGCAATGATTTTCATTTTCGAAATTACGCAGAGTGTATAGAACAAATTACTGAGCTGTTTATTGTCCAATTAAACCTCTGATTGGACTTAGATTGAAGTGGATGAGGTAATAGAAAAGACCAAGAAGCAGCTGTAAAATGTACAAGAGGCTTTCCATTATGTCTTTCACTTCAACCCTGTGTTACAAACCAATCTAAAATTTTCAGGCCTTTTGTACTGATGCTTTAGGGCTTTGTGAACTGCACCCAGGGTGTGGGTTTACTTGTCAGCCCTATGGGAGGCTGCTTTGTTCCTGCTGTTGCAGGACAAGCTGGATGAATGGACTCGGGGGTGAAAAGGGTGAGGAGAGAGAAATCCAATATCGACTGGTTTGGAAATATATCAGACGGGTGTGACATTTCATAAGAGTCCCTTCACCCTAGTGCTGGCTTGTCAGTCAAAAGTTGCACTGCATAGGAAATCAATCAGGTCCTTCAGCTCAGTAGATATTTACCGTTAACACCCTGCCTCAACTGCCCTAATTAATGTGATGATCTTTTTCTGTTTGTCTAGTGTGCAGGTGCAGGTAGTTATGGGGTGACAATGCTGTTTTTAAATAGTGGGACCGTTTAAAGCTTAAAGCTGATTTGGGCACCTGTAAGAGATAACGATAGATATAATAGCTTGGAAGTAATTATAATTTTACTTCAGGGTATAAAATTCAGTGCATTGAATTCTATGATTAACATGCTTAGCAGGCATATTCCACCCTATATCATCCCATACCTGAATCCTTTTTTTTCTGTCCTGCTTTTACATATTAATTGTATTGTATGCTACTTAATACATCACCCACACTCATGATTTAATTATAATTCCTCATGTCACTCAACTAGGCTGCAGTAATTGAATGGCATGAAATGCTTTTTCTGTCATTCCTTTGAACGCCAGATCACGCTTCAAAATCTAATTATGCAAACGTCTTTCTCAAAGCAGAATTGCAGTGCCCATATCAGCCTCCCTCTAGAAATGGTAATTGATAGCCAAGTATGTAGAATCCCATTATCACTGGGAATCTTGCGAATGGGAATGGGAAGGCACGTTTTAAGATCTTATTTTCACAGGTCACTGCTGGGTCTGTGTGTGAATGAGTATGTACCTTTATAATGGGCGGTGATCCATGTAATGCCTTTGTAAATGATATGAGTGGTTGTTGTTTTTCTGCCAGAGAAGGTCTGGAACAATCCGATTTACTCTCAGAGGAGAGAGCCACCTAACCAGGAGGATTACTGCAGTTTCTCAGGAAAGTTATCAGGCTCTGAAAGTAGACACATAGCCATCATGCTTACTTTATATATCAGTATGTATATTACAGTTGAGAAATGTTCATTTTAAATTGAAATAGGTGCAATAGATGACTGGGGTTTGTATTCTTGTGTAGTGCTGTAGGTTGCACACCAGGCTCCTCATACACATGGGAGATAAAGCACACAGTGAAATATTTTAAAGTTGAGTGTGTCTGTGATTCAGCAGGCACTGGGCTCCGTAATTAAAGTTGTCTTTACCTTATAAAATGCTCTGTACTATAAGGGTCTAAGCAGTTCAGTCCTAATATGTTTCGCTTCTTTTCTGCACATATGAACATTTGATCCCCGTGGTCATATAGTGTAGTAAACATTAATATCTTAACAGTTCACTGTCAGTGCTGAGCAGAATGGGCATTATTGTGGAATAATAGCAAGGGCTGGTGGCACTTTTAATATGCTGGAGTGTCTTCTGCACCACACAGAAAAACCAACAGAATGCAATTACTGGCTTTAGGAAGTGATCTCATTTTGCAGGAAAGGAAACTGATGGAAGCTCACTACATTTCATTTCTGTCTTTCTCTCACTCTATCTCCCCCTCCCTGCCTTGCACCCTTCTTCTCCAGGCTGGAGAATATTAACCCAGAGGAAACTGACATGGTAAGCCCTTTGGAGAATTTCATGTGGTCTTACAGTTTTTCTCCGTACCATTACAGGGAGATTGTGTTATATGAGAAAACGACCTTAAGAAACAAAGGATTGGAAACGCTGCTTAGAAAGCTGATATCAAATTTAAGTGTAATTCTTTGTTTAAAGTTAGACATGAGAAACCTTTTAACAAGAATCAAATGATGAATGTTAGCACAGAATAAACATGAACATGATCTCTGCCTTCCTTTTCTGTCCAACTAATAAAATCCTAAAATAGAATAAGTATATTTTTGTTCTATCCTGAAATTTGTGTCCTTTCTGTGAATTAATGAAGTGTGTATGTGTGGGCGACCTTGTGGGGACAGTTGGCTTGGCAATTTCACAAAAACTGCAGCTTTTATTTAAAAACTAAAACAGTCAAAAGTTTTTCTTCTGGTTACTGAGGTTAAGGTTCGGGTTAGAGTTAGAGGTAGCATAGTATAATTAGCTGCATTAATAATTATGTTAATGGAAGGTCCTCACAAGCCTGTAAAGCCTCACAAGGATAAAACGATGTGTGTATGTGTTTTCTTTGTGTCTTTGTGTGTGTTAGGATTTGGAGGAGTTGCTCAACAGGGTGAGCAGTGCGGATTCTGCCTTGAGCATTGAGCAGAGTGGTATGGCCATCATGGAGCGCATTCAGAGGGCTAGGGAGCGCCGCTCTAAGATCATCTCTGAGGAGATGAAAGCTGTCATAGAGGAGCGAGACAATGCCTTAACCAGGGTAGGAATCGGTATCACAGTCAACACACACATCACGCTCCAGTCAGGGTCAGCCTTAACACACTTAGATTCTCAAGACTTCACACGCACTTGTTGTGTACCAAGCCTGAAACCTTTACAACACAGAAGAAGATCAAACACCTTTATTTAAATATTGACTGTTCACCATTCATACTGCATTTTAACAACTCTGTAAGATGGTTTTGATAACTAGTCTATTATAGCGCATATTATAGTGTATATAGTGTTTATTCACTGATCCGACCCTGATTTAAGAATCAACACAGCAACTACCTAATTCACATGTAGTGACAAATATTGCTGCATGACCTCAAATATTTGATATACCATTCCTACACACATATTTCAATCAAATGAAAACAAACAAGCAGGTAGCCAAATATTGACATCCAGATATTTTACTTCATCGCAAAGTTCAAGCGTGGGCCAGTGTATTTGTTCACAATTCTTGGTTGATGGTTACTGTCTATATTACATAATGTCATATAAAAGTTCATTTTATTGTTTGAATTATCAGGGTCATTTTTTTTCTGATGCTTAAGGTTGTGATTGTCACAAAATTTTTGCATTAGATTATTTTAAAGGCACTGGAAATGTTGATTCTTATCAGTGGTTATTAAAAGACATTGATTATCACTATTATCTTACATTCTCAGAAGAAAGGGTACTAAACTGTACAGTCGCTTTATGGTACCCTTAAGCGTACACCTTTTGTACCTTTATTGTGTATCTTTTCCTAGGACGGTGCGTGTAGTGTCCTGTTGTGTCCCATAAATCTTTTTTTTAAAGGTACACTCTGTCCACTTTTCTGGGTGAAAGATAACATGTTAAAGGTACAAAAGAGAAAGGTACATTTAGTACATTTCGTATTTCTGGGACTGTCGCTCTTATTATCACAGATCACTTAAATAAGCCGTGTAATGTAATGGAGAATTTATTCATTAAGTGTTCTCCATACAAGCCCAAATAGAAAAATATGCAATGAGATGACAACTTCTAAACTGTTATTTGCCCTTCCCAATAACAGTTTAAGAGTCCCATGGCTCATCCTTGATTCAGTTGATAATCTCACTGGGATTTGTACCTGTTATGAACTGCTGTAACCATAAAGACAGCCCTGTGCTCATCACAGGATTCTTATATTATTATCTTATAATATTCTCATACTGAACATCATTTCAAAACATGTACTGTTTGTGCCTAGAACTGTATACTGTAATGATTTATAATCACACTATCCGGCGTCACCCAGAAGAGGATGAAATTGGTTCCACTCAAGATTTCTTCCTCATGTCATCCCAGGAAGTTGCTGCCTAAACGTCTATTGTTAAAAGTGAAAAAAAAAAATAATAATAAAAAAAGAAAAGAATTTAATTGAATTAAAGAGCAAGTAATGTATTACAATTGCTAAATCAGCATACGTAAAGGGAAAAAATCCTCAACATGGTTAGAAATTCCTCTTTGTAGGTGGTTGCAAACCAAAGTCTAAACCTTTTTCCTCTGCTCGGACATCTCTGGCCAGAAATTTCGAGGAATATTTATTATTGGGGTCCTTTCTGCAGCATTCCCAGTGGGAGACCTGCCAAGACAGAAAGGCAGGCATAAGACATGTGGAGAAGAAAGGCAACACAGCAGACTGAGTCTATGCTGTGCTGCTTCGGCACCTCCAATAAAGGAAAGCTGTCTCTCTTTCCGCACACATCCTCTTGCTGTTTATAGAAACTCACATATGGATGATTACGGGGTCTGGCACATGAGAACACTCAGTATTTCAATCACTTGTTTTTTTCTTACATAGACCAAACTCTGTTCTAAACTTCACTGCTATTTCTCCATATTCAGTCTGTTAGCATGAAGTCACTACATTCTACAGACAATGTGGATTTAAGCCAATTTTATAACCTATCTCGAAGTTTCAAGCATACACACATTATATATAGTATACTTGTGTCTCAGCTCGTCTTATTGTGTCCTCTGTTTTAGAGATAAGTGAACCTCATATTATGAGTCTCAGTATATGGAATGATCTCGAGTCTGGAGAAAATGGTAGACTGGGTAAGCAGAGTTAACCTCTCCAGTGCCAATGCAAGGCCAGGTGTAACCTGTCTAACTCTACCCAAACCCTACCACTCTATTACCGCAATCCCCCAACCGATCTGAGATTTCTATGAAATAGTGCCCTGATTTTTCAGCAAGGCCAAAACCCATCTACAGGGCAATTTCAGAAGTATGTTGCAAACGCTGGCCTAATCCCTCTGAGGCAGAGATGGGTCCCCTCTCTATCCTTAAGGATTTCTCTCTCCCCTGCCGCTTCTCCCATCCCTCTCTTCATCTCGCAGGGATTAGCCACCGGCAGCAGGCAGAGGGCCGCCACATCCCTCCGGCCTGCTGGAATATGAAAAGCTGGATAAGTGTTGGGAGAAATAAATCTTATTCTCACTTCCCTCCTATCCTTGAAGTGAATGCTCAGAATAAGATGTGCTTCGTTATGTCCCTGCGCCTGATATGCTTATTGAATTTCTCCTGATATTGATAGAGTGCCGATGTTAAAGTAAGAGAGGAAATGAAATCGCCTCTCTAGATGATTTAGGCCATTCTGAATGTTCGTGAAATCATATTCTGTGGATTTGCCCCCTCACTCAGTATGCTATTACGTGGCTTTAATGGCCTTACACTGACTGTAATTGTCTATCGAAATTCAGTGATTCAGAATCGACTGACTGACTGATTCATGGTGGTAAGTTTGAGAGCCTAACTTGGTTAATGTGTCTGCTCGTATGCCTCATTTCCATCGGACTGTGGCTATTTTTGGGGGGCTAGCAGCGGGATAGGCCTTTGCGTCAGAACAGAGGTGCATTCTGATTTAAATACGTTTCCCCCAAAAAACATCTGTTGCCTGAGACCCATAACTCAGGCTGACACTAAAGAGGAGCTTTGTGTTTTGTCTGGCCGGCAGCGGTATTATTTTAGTCTGCAGAGGAAAGGGCTGGGAGTGGGCTCGGTGGCTGAAAGGCTTGTTTGCGTGGACACTGGGCTTTGTGGCAGCTGGATGTCGAAACACTGGGACTTGTCAGGCAGCGAGGATGGTTTACATTCCTAGTAAGTGTCCTTCGGTCTTGGTATGTGCACATGGAGAAGAGCACATATGGACCGGTCTAAAACAACCCAGCTTACAATAATACTCAGCAAGGGGCTGTCGCATCACAGTGTTTATACTGTCTGTTGCTCAGTCTGTCTGTCAGTGCTGCCTTCAGTCCTATTTCTGTGTAAGAAAAGAGCGAATGGAGCAGAATGTATTAGGGTTAGAATTTCACGAGTGTTGTATATTGTTGATCATTATGTAGCTTCAACTGTTTTTCCCTAATATATGGATGGTATAGCTAAATATTTTACCACACACATCCATACCTTAAATTGTGTGTATTTTCTCATAATATAGTTTTATTATATATTATTTTGAAATATACCACAAATGAATGTGTTTCTCTAAGGATTACATACAGAGAGAGTAATATCAGTGGTGTGTGCTTTACAGTAAATGTAATAACAACTAAGTCTGAGGGCTAGTATCCTGCTGAGATTTCACCTCTCATTGAACAGCTTTAGTTACACACTGTTTCACTGCAACATGCTCTTACTGAGTCTGCAAGGCCCACTGTAAATATTAGTTCAGCTCTGTATGTTAAATAATAATAGCGTATAAACTGTGTACAGGGTGCAAAGTTTATTTATTTTACTCAAAATACCAACAGTGGGTAAATAAAAAGGCCAGATCTGGTATAAACATGAACAATGCATTGAGTTTGACCTTTTCTTTGTCCATGCATGCATGTATGGGTAGGTGATCAGTCCAGAAAGAAGCTTCAGATTGAATGAGAAAAATGATGGAGAGATACTGGAATAAAGATGAATCATCAGAGAAGGAGAATTCCAGAAGTGCTGCTTATGTTCTCCCTCTCCACAATTGTTCTCGTTACCAGGTTCAGTTATACTGTGATGTATTCCAAGTGCTTCCTGTCTTAGTGTCTGAATGTGCCTCTCTGCAGTGCAAGCGCCTGGAGCAAGAGCTTCTTCACACCAGAGAGCTGAGCCAGACCAGCAACACCTGTCACTTGAACATGGCAAACAATCAGGAACGGGTGCGCAAGGTAAAAACCATAAGTATACACACCTTATGACACTTTCTGCACTCCTTATTCTTAAAAATGGACCCCCAGCCCAGATTAACGCCCATACACTGATCGCCCTCAATCATCAGCCCATTAACTAATCAGGCCTATCATTTATTAACTCGTATTGATTTAGAGCTGGACTGGCAGTGATTAGTGGGACCATAACGGTAGTGTTACCCACGGTTTTAAGGTGACTGGGTGCTCAGCGAGCTGCGATGCCTCGCTACATGTCTGTCGGGGAGGAGCAGGGCAAACACAGGCCTGTTTGATTTGCTGTATTTATCTGATGCAGCCGGAGCCCTTGAGTTAAATGCAGAGTGCTGTAAAAGGGCCGTCATTAGATAGAGCTGAGTAAACACACTCTGAGAGAGTGAGAGAGGACATTTCACCAGGGGAGCAGTGTCAGGGCCACGACCTGGTCCTCTGCCCTACGCACACCAATTTCACTTTAACTCACCAACACACAATGGTAGGATGTGCATGAGCCACATTCTTCTGAAGTATAATGTGTTAACCCGCTATTTATATAACATAATTCATCTTCTTTCAGCAAGCTTCATGGTGCAGTATGTAGTTTTCACCTTTTACACAGTTTTAATTAAGCTGTACAGTACAGTTTTGAGCAAAAAACCTCCTCAATGTATAGATATTAAATTTACTTTATTTGATTCACATATGTATAGAGTCATATTTTTAATAGTGTAGTTGTATTGGTTTCATAATGTATCATACACATGATTTACTGTGTAGTCTTTGCATGTATGCAAATCATCCTGTGTTTGCACATAAATATTTGTAGATGGATTTGTAGATTATGTTGTTTGGTAAAGAAAAAATCATTTGAATTCTGAATTCAATCAGTGTAATCCATTGGCCTGACAATGTAATGGCATTAGTCAATTTCAGAACGCTCCATTTATTTTGAATTGTAGCTAAAAATTGTTGGATGTGGTTGTGACATGGTCTTGGTTACAAATACTAAACATATATGAAAATATATATCATGAAAATCCAAGGTCCTTTCCAAGGACTTCCGACATGTTCTGATTTACAATTAAGGTGGTTAGAAGAATGGCTTATTAGGAAATATATTAAATTTTGTTATTAATGTAGCACTTGGTTTTTCTTTAAATCCCCTTAATTACAGATTGACTCTTGGGATTACAGAGCGGGATTTTTAATTTAAAATGAAATGGGAACAGCTGTCGAAAAATTACTCAACAGTGCTAGGAACATATCCACAAAACAATTTAAAAAATGAGCAGGACTTCTACTTATCGACTGACATTTTACTTAAAAAAAAAAAAAGAGAGAGAGAGAATAGCATAGAAAATGTTGTACAAAACCCCTATTCAAAAATCTTTATATCAAATTTGGAGCACATAAGCTTTTAGAGATTTATTCAGGATGAATATTAAGAGGTAGGTTTTAAACTGTCACTCATATCGTTAACACTGTTAACTGTAATTTTTTTTTGTAATTATGGAACACGGAATAAGAAACTTGACAGATGGCAGGATGTTATTATACTATATTTCGCAAAGTAAGCAGGTTACTCGCCAAGAAATTGTCACTCTGAGTTTCAGTTGGTGAAAACCTGAGGCTATTCGCTCTGTTATCTCTTATTACATCTCTGCTTTATCTTTGCATCTGCACAAGAACCTGTTCAGCAGCCATTTCAGTGAACTTTACTGAATAGATATGAGTGTGTGTGTGTGCGCGTGCGTTCGTGCATGCGTGCGTGTGTGAGGCTTTAGGGAGATCTAAATGCCTAGGGTGGAGTGCCGGTGTGGGGGTTGAGAATGGGCTTGAAGTGGCTGCGGAGGTCAGTAGAGGCGGGCTGTTGTTGAGGGCTTTGCCCTTGCCCTGAACCACCTGTGTTTGCTCTGCAGCTTTTCTCTCGGAGCACTGATGGCCACACAGTGATCACACAAGCCTGCGCTGGTTCCCAAGCTGCTAACACACTAAACCGTTATTGCTGCTTCCTCTAACCCCTCAGAGATCTACCACCCCATCTAAATGGAATTCTTTTAAATAGCTTTATTTTGATTAGATTGGACAAAATGAACATTGAACACTATTTGTCTTCTATTTAATAAGACCTTTAATAAGACTTTTTTAATAATGTGAACATTTTAACAGGTGTCTCAGGCAAATATTTTGATTCTCTTTATGCTAAAGGATGCTTGTGCATATAAGACACTCCTAACAGGCCAGGGATCTTCATTATACCCTTCATACTCTTCATTACACCCTCCTGATTTTCTTCCTGATCTATGACCACCACTTTGCTCAGTAACTAATACTTGGGCATTAGAACAGTCGTATACTCTACCAGCTCTTCTGTATACATTACTGTTTATCTGGATTCTGGCTCTAACATGTGAGCATGGAGACTTGTTGTCTCAATGAGGGAAAATTCTCTTTATCAGGTGATTCTGAATAAAGAGAAATGTGGATTTTAGAGTAAATGCAGAGTGAATGTTATTAAATTGCAATACAGAAATCTGATAAAAAATAAGTCTCATCTCTACATTAGAGAAGATGATTGATTAGTAAATGAGCAGTGAAAGTGGTTTGCTCTCAGAGTGCAGTGCCGCTGATGGTGTGTGTCACTGCTGACTCTCCCCACTGGGGCTGAAAGGCCATGCTCTGCCCAGCACTGCCCTACCCAGCAGCCTCTCCTAAAGGTCAAGGCAGCCACTCTCCTTTACACGGAGTAATCTCTCCAGGTTAAAACGCCACTCTGTGGACCTCATTTGGATAATATTATAATGAATGCTGATAAAATACATATGATTAAAAGAATCTGGCTTTGAAGTTGAGCTCCGCTCCCTGCTGGAGAAAAGTACATATTGACTTTAGAGGTTAGCGTCTTTTTGATGTTCTCTTTGACTTGCGAGACCTGCACTCCAGTAATTAGAACGATTGGGCTGCAGTGGCAAAAGCTGCAAGCACTTAGGGCAAACGTGTTTATAGCACTCACCAGACAGCAGTCATTCTGCAACTCCACAACATGTGCCAGCTTTTTCCTTATGTACATAGAACCTTTCTGAAAATAAAACTAATAGCTTAATTGTGTGGATAGTTGCTTTTTTTTTTTTTTTTTTTTTTTTTTTTTAAACCTTTTTACCTTTTCAGAAAGAATGTAGGTAAGAATATATACTCAAATTACATGTCATGTGATAGGTTAGATAACATGCAGTGCATATTTGTGACTCGTCATTGACAGTGTACAGTGATATTGGGCAATGTTTTTTCTGAAATAAAATGTTCTGGTGAAATGCAGCACAAGCTACAGCTTTTAAACAGAGACAGCTCTTATAATTATTTGAATGCTGAAATCCTACTGGGGAAGTCTGTACATAATAGGATTGCAGGTTAAGCCGAATGTGTTATCACTCTAAGTGTACGGAGTAATACAGCACTCCTTTAGTCTGAAGTTAAGGCACAGAGAATCCTATTCACCTATTCTATAACACAGGGGAAATTTAGCTCTCAACTCTACACTCTAGCGCTCACCATAACAATAAAACACATTTATAAAACTGCTATCCAGCAACATAAACTTAATGAGTGTGACCCTGGGCTTTTTTTTTTTTTTTTTTAATTCTTGACCCCTTCACCTTAGTCTCTCTCATGCTCTGTATCTTCCTCTCTTTATTCCCCCCTCCCTCTCTTCCTCTCATCATAGAGATAGTTAGTCAGTCACAGGCATTTACAGTAGGGCAGGTTGTTGTGTTTGTTTAGACAACCTCCATTGTCTGTCCCTGCGCTCACAGCTGTTGGGAGGGTGAGAGCAACAATGGATCTGTTTCAACGGCTGGTCATTAGCAGGAGCTTTAGTACTGGTCAGGTTTAAGCAGGGGACAGTGTTTACCCAGCCTCCCCTGCAGCCTGTGTCACCCAACATGCTGTCTCTGAGTAGGTGCTGAATGGGAAGACAATAGAGTGAATTAGATTCCCCTTGGAGTGAGTTCCTCACTGTGTGTGAGTGAGAGGAAGGGAATGAATGAGAGGGTGTGTGTGTGTGTGTGTGTGCGTGTGTGAGAGAGAGAGAGAGAGAGAGTTATGTGGGGAAAGAGTTTGGCAGCAGAGGTGGCACAGCTGAGTTCCTCTGTCTGTTCTCAATGAGCAATTAAAATTGGCAGTTGAGATAAGAGAGGTGCATGTGTAATCAAATTACAGTCCATAAAGTGGCATTATCAACACTGTGATGGCTCCTAAATGAAACTGATTCAGAACTGCACAGTGTGTAATTACCAGCAATATTCAATTATGGTTCAAACCGGTGTTAATAATAAGACTTTATTATTTTATAACCAGCTAACTAATAAATAGCTCATTAGGTCATTGCTTTGATATTCCTGTGCATTGTCTTAAAACACACACTGCTCTGTGTGTAGATTCAGGCAGAGTTGGAGGCTGTACAGAGAGAGAGGGATATGGCCGTGGAACTTGGGCACAAACTGAAGGAGGAGCTCCAAGCACTGCGCAGGTGCCACAGGTGGGTCATCCATCCTTACAACACACACACACACACACACACACACACACACACAACACAGTTCTCATATAGCAAACACTCAGCTCCAAGCATGCTTACTTCACTTCATGCCCAAGTTTGCATTAGTGATTTAGCAGACCTCTGCTAATTCCACAAAGCATATCATATGATAAAAGCCCAGCTTAACCAAAAAACTTTGCAATGCCACTGAATTTTTTTGTTGCAAAAGGAAATTCATACACTATAGATTATAAAGTCATACCAACAGTATTTAATACTTTTTTTATATAAATACACACATCTCAAGCAGTCCTCCCAGTGGAAATAAAGTTACATATACCAGTGACTTCCCTTTGTCTGTTACACTTTGCTCTTGCTCTGTCTCTTTTATTCTGGGTTTTTGTTTGTTCGCTCTCTTTTGTGCAGGCTCTCTCTCTTTCTCCACTACTATCTCATTCTTTTGCTCTCCCTCAGTTGTTCACACTTTCCTGAAAGAGTTAGCCCATGCAGTGCTCTCCAGTTTAACTTCTTAATAAAGAGCTCTATATGCCAACTCCCATCATCCCCGTTCTTCTTATTAAAGCTGGCAGGAAACATTTATTGAGCCAGCTCAGCAGCACAGTCTAAAAACAGATAATAAATACTAAAACTAGCTTTCATATGCACTGTGTGCCTTGATGTGGAAGAGGGAAAAAAAACCTGAAAATAGGTGAGGTGAATCATTGCCATGGAAATTCACCATTCGAATAAGTGAAATGGATTTGAAGATGTCATGCCGATCTGTTTTCCTTCCAGGGCAATGCTTTCCCATGCACTCTTGTGGACTGTCTGTAGAATTAAAGGGCAGGGATTATTATTATTATTATTATTGCTTTATTCTGACGTTTGGAACTTTGTAAGGTATTGACCACCGACATTTCACTAGCGCCTTGACTCAGATTGTTTTTGCCCCTGATACAATGCATCCAAGTACTTATTTGAGACTTTTGCGCAGAAGTTAATCTCTGAGAGAGAATCAAGGTCTAAAACGGGTGCAATAAGATAGACTCCCACATGTCTAGCCTTTCCATCAACATATATACTAGTCATATACTTGTGTTTTATCTGTCAGTCAGTTGAAGTTTGAAAGTGGATAAATACATTTGGCTCCTAAACTGGTCCTTCTGGTTTGGAAAGTTGTATCCTGTTCTAATAAGACACACATCCTACTACTTCAAGGATCCTTTTTTTTTTTTGGTTTTTTTAGTGTGTACATGCATTTGCAAAGATGTGACTGTTCATGGCACATAGGGCAAACCGTCTAGCAGTTCCCGCACACCGTCTGGCTAGAGGAGGAGAAGGCTGACATTGTATTCACCCACACAATCTGTATTGTGTGAGACAGGGGGTTCAGTCCTGCTCCCGCTCCCTATCAATGTGGCTTTGGGGTTGGACCTTTAAAGGGAGAATTCTCCAGACCCAACAAAGGCCAGAAGATGTGTTTGCTCTCAGGATTGCCCGGCCAGCTCCATTGTGCCTTTTAGGATAACAGACAGTCCAAGTCAGATGAAAGGCCAGAGAATAGATGAGTACAAGCAAGATGGAATGTCAGTGCTCTGAACCTTCGGCTTTGGCAACTCCATCTGCTTTACCCAGAACTATACTGTTAAGAACAACACAGAGGTGATTTTGTGCAGTCACTTTGGTTTAATGCGTTGTCATTGGCTGGACTATGCTTAGGAGTCAGGCTTTATGTAAGTATAAGGTGCTTTGTTTGAGTGTAAGCCAGGAGCAGAGGGAGTCAGAGCTGGGGTGGACATGGATTAACACCCTGGTCCCCATACGGTCCATCTCCCCAGAGATCAGTCATCATCACTGAGAGCAACACCCCTGCCTGTCAACACCTCAGCTCAGCCGACATGACTATATGCACTAAATTTATAATGCTGTGGCATCAGACTGAAAGCAGAAATTATTTGGCCACATCACAGTTTCTGTATTAAGTCTTCACCAAAAGTTGATTAGACAGTTATTTAAATTTTTGAAGCTCTGGATTTGAATGGAATGCTAATTCTAAAGAACGTCTCTGATAATACTCATATTCATTGCATAGTGTTCACACATCGTTACACACCAACCTGCTATGCTAGACTGGTTAGTTATGCTAAGGAAAGAATTTTTATTTTGTGAATGCCTGAGACGTGAAATAAAAACAGGATTTGGTCTCAGTATATGTGTGGATTTGTTTTCTTTGCCATTCTGTGCTACAAAATATATTTTGTGGATTTTCTAGAATGCCTCTCAGCAAGTGAGCTCCACTGAGGACACTAATTCAAAACTCACAGCGGTGCACACTGCTAGTGGTGGTGTGTGTTGAAATTGTGTGTATGAGAAACCATCATAGCCTTTATCCAAGAGCTGTTGGAGTGATATATGGCTGATGAGGAGGGGTTGAAGATGAGGTGTGGTTGCATGTTGGTTTCTGTCCACTGAAGGTTGCTGTGGATACCTGCACTTAAAGAGGTGGTTCCTTCTCTCTCTCTCTGTCTCTGCTTGCACTTGCTTCTCTGTGTTAAAAAGTTTGCTGCAGGTACGTCTCCGTTGAAAGGCTATTTTACATATCCTCTCTGATACCATGTTGTGTTGATGTTAATATTTAACTCATTTCCACAGTCATAGAGGCAGGTTCATTGGGATCCGGCCCCTTTGATTAGTTATCTTTTGATTCTGGTTAATGTTTTACATAGTGCTAGACCTGATGTCTGCTGGCCCGTGTAGAAACTAGAGCAACACACACAAGCCATTAAACCTTAGGCAGGTGTAGACAGGCACACAATGACATATCAAAGATAAGAACAAAACAGGAGCTGTATAAACTGGCCTGCCAATGGCTACATTACTTCTGAGGAACTGAAATGTGGTGTACTATTTCAAACTATTTTTAGTTTAACTTGCGTGGACGTTTACAGTTAGTGCAGTTAAGGAAGTCATGCTTAGAGATTTTGTATAACCTGTTGGTTACCTGAATATTTCCTTTAGTGATTAATAAATAAGCATCATTCTGAATACGAATGTAAAACTTGTAGAAGCTCACAGCCCCCATGAGAGACAGCAGACTGACCACACGCTCTATCTCCTCTAGTCCTCAGTGAACAGAGTATCTGTTTGTGCTGCTCACTTATACTGTTAGCAGGCTTCCCCCTACTAAATAAAACAGGCTTTGGACCATTTAAGGATTATTTATTTAATTACATTTAATGGCTATTCATAAAACACTTGGAAAGGGGGCTGGGGTTGAGAGGAAACTGAGTCGAGTGTACATGTTTGTGGGTGAGAGTGTGTGGGGGGGGGAGGATAAGATAAGATAATCCATCGTAGGCATTGCTTCTCTGCCCTTGTTTGTCACTGTCATTGGACCTTCGTACCCAATATGTTTGCATTTAATTAAACAAAGCACACAACTTTACATCACTTCCTTGGCTATCAATATCACATCAGAATTGATTGCCTCTTGCTTTAAAAAAAAAAAAAAAGGAAAGGAGAAGCATGACATGGAAACCTCTCTGAAACTAATTAGAAGGACAAGAGGACAGAATGAGTAATATGACATTAAGGCAAAAACACACACAATGTCGAGGCTAAATGACACAGACCAGTGGCAATCAATCTAGCTTCATTCTGTCAGGAAAACCACAGCAGCCCTCCTCTGTAGGAGAAGCAGAAAAGAGGTTTAGATGGCATTGTTGTCTAACTGTGTGTATTATGTGATGCGGTTGTTTTGTTTGTATTGGGTCTTCCACCTGCCCAGGTTATTAATGACATATATTGCATAATAAAAGACCTTTAAGACCTGTAACCAACAGGGGTACCACATGCTATTTATATGCCTGGCTTGAAAGCAGCAAGCTATTCCTGGTATTTTATGTATGATCTCTTTCTTTACATTCCCCTTTGCATTTTGGTTATTTATGTTGACCATGGATCTAAGGGATGATTGCTGCCTTTTAATGCAGGGAGTAGGTAACTAGTCCAAAGGTTTTTCGCTGTTTAATGAACTATTATTAGTTTCTGTCCGAGCACAAAGTATGTTGGTATGTTTTCCCTGAGAAAGCCTAATTTGAAATGAACTGCCATGTCAGCTGGGCTGATTCTCTCTCTCTCTCTCTCTTTCTCTCTCTCTCTCTCTCTCTCTCTCTATCTATCTATCTATCTCTCTCATACACACTCCCTCCCTCCCTTTTCCCTTCTTACCCTGTAATTTTTCTGTTCCTCATATCTCATTGAAAAACGCCTATCGCCTATGTGAAACTCACTGTGTGAGTGCTGCAGCACAGTGATGCGGGCTAAACTATAATGTATTCCACTGCCATTCTGCTGCATTATTACCCCCAGATATTGTCTCATGTACCGACCTTCTGTTCCAATATTAGATATGTCAGTTGGCTCACGGTGTTGATACAGAGTTACCATTTCTCACCCGCCGATAAACTGGGAGCATGCTCTTGCTGTATGGGTCAAGTTGTGTGTTTGTGTAAGGAACTTTGGTATGGTATTGGCCATTGGCGAATGTGGTGCTGTGAAGGAAGCAAAAGGCAAACCCTTAGGTGCACGGTTAAACAAATATACAGTGCTTACGCTTTGATATTTTTTTGAGAATGTAGTGTATCACTATACTGGTAGAATTAGTTGGATGAGACGTGTGGCCTTCAACGATTTCTGTCTGTCTATCTATGTGTCTATCTCCATCCCTCTGACTGTCTCTAACTACTGTATGTCTATCACTGGTACAACAGTTTCCAGGGTTTTAATAATAACACAGTGCCCTTTCTTGTTACCTTTTCTCTGATTATCAGCATCATAAGTGTTTGGGTTAAAAATGGATAAAGAATGTTCTGAAGCAATCCTTATCTGTCTTATACATTAAAGCTTGATTTTTGTCTCAGTGCACAGCAGAGCCAATCAGATGAGTCTAATAGGAAGGAGACTCCATGCCTGTCCTCTCCCACCTGTGTTAAGGACAGCAGCGCAGCCCAAGGACAGAATCTGCTGACCCGTGTGCAGCAGCTTACATCAGAGCTACAGAACACTCAGGCTCAACTCCGAGTGACACAGGAGTCTGAAAGAGAGGCCACTGAAAAAGTACACAAGTAAGTACAACCAGAAGAACCAGCCATTAAATTTTGGCTTTGTAATGAGCTCACCAGTGAGAGCTTTAAGCTCAGAATAAGTTTTGTCATTTGCAATATAACATTGTTTGTGTTAAGCTGTTTGAAACTGAAATATATCAAATAAGTAAAGACAGATTACAGCTCCAATTTGTTCATGATAATTTGAAACAAAAGCAGATGATTATTTTACAATAACAGCCAGTCCCGAAGTCTTTTATATTTCTGTTACCACAGAAATTTGCCAATTGTTATAACTTTTAATTTATTCAAGAATGACACACCACACTTTTAACATACATTTATTGTTACTTTTAATGTCATGGAACATTCACACGATAAGTTAGTTCCTGTTATCACTTACGCTATAGGAGCTATAAACAGTCATTCCCTTACCAGCCTCTCTCTTTCGGCCTCTTGAAGTAAATAAGACAAAAAAAACAGCTTGTCGTGTTGACGAGAAACCATAAATTGCATCGTCTTCTCTCCTGGAGGCTTTTCTGAGGCAGAAAACGTACTAACAGTTACAAAGCACCAACACCTGAGCGTCCTGCCATAAATGTAAAATAAATGTCTCTTTACAGAAAGCTTCATCATGTCAGCAACTATAGTTTTTATATAGAAATGATAGTGTATTAGACGAAGCGCATTAATATAAATCTGGGATTTGAATTACTGTCAGAGATGCTGTTATAAAAAAAAAAAAAAAAAAAAAGGTCAACACTTTCTGACCAATCAGAATATAATTCTCACTGACAGTTTATTAGTGTCTTGTTAATTGAGGTAATAGAATGCAAATGATTGGGAAATTCATAAATTCACATTGCAGAGCTCATTTTACAGTTCACTGTAATGCCTTGCACTACTGCTCTTGTTTCCACATTGACTATAGCTAGCTTCTGTGAGTTCGTCCCTCTCCCTCTCTCTCTCTCACTCACTCCTCTCTCTCTCACCGGGGCTCCCCGCGAAAAGCAAACATGCCTTGGCCTGCTGATCTATTTACACGATGAATTAACGAACTGGGGGGTGGGGATGCAAAGCTGAGGGGTGCTCAAAACCCTAAGAGAACCCCCATCACCCATCATCAGCATGAGAAGCCTGAAAAAGAGGGAACTTTAGCGTTGTGTTTAAACAGGGGGGCTCCGAAATGGCCCTTTTTCTCTGTGGCAACATCACACACACACACTGCTCACTAATGTGGGACTTTAGACCCCTGACGTACTCAGCCATGCCCACCCCTAATGTTGTTTTTTAACTCCTCAAGAGCTTGTGTTAATTTTTCGATACTTGAAAGAGATAGATGAGTTTTTCTAGCACATATTGGTGGCTCATATAATAATGCTTTATTAAGGTGTGCTGTAACAAATCTATTAATGTTTAAATGATGAAATATAGCACGCTTATCTGTGCTTAATGTCTATATTGTGCTTTTTACCTAGTATTTTACTTTCACAGTGCTGAGTCCAGTGTGGGTGCCTGCACTACTTGTCTGTTTGCATTTACACACTGGTTTAGAGGCATGACCCAGCCATGTCCACAGTGCAAGGTTCAACTATGTGTGAATCACAGTCACTGCTGTAAAGGGAACATCTGTCTCACCACTGTGTTGTGCCATATTACTGGAAGTAGAAACAAGCGAGTTCCTTACATTCTGAGAACCGTCATGTTATTTATTTCCCTGAATTCTGAATCAGTGCCAGTATCCTGGCTTAAGCCTTCTCATTGCCAGACGCTCACATTGCCACACTTTGGATCAGACTCCTTCTTCTTTTTTTCCCCAACTATAGTTTTGTTGGCCAAAGAAGAGGCCTGAGGCTGGGAGGGGGTACAGCTGAGAGAAAGGGGAAAGTTACATATTTTGCAGGCTGGATGTGAGGAGGGATAGAGACAGACAGGACCAGCAGCATGAGCGTGCAGGGCAGACAGTGGCTCAGAGTGGGGAATATGAACTGCTCACACCTGAACGCTAGCTGACATGCTGATGGATATGCCACAGTCGGTGGAGTCCGGGCGGCTGTAGGAAGCAGCACTGACGTGGGCCTAGTCACACAACGGTGAGAAGAATGCAAGGCTGAGACAGCACATTATACTGGGGGAAGGAAACACTGATCAGACCCAGAATGTGGCACCTGAGTGCCGGCCTTACAGTCTCCATTGATGGAGAGAATGAGCTGAAAGTCTGATGACCTGCCGAATCAAACTTGACCATGAGAAACACACAAAGGCCCTTTTCATCAACTGCCTGGTCCAAAAATGGGCTGTGGCTGGCATGACTCGTCAGGCCTTGGGCTAGAAGGCTGCTGTGCGAACATGAGCAATATGATGTGATATTGGTGTTTTGCTAATTAAGCCACAATGCTGAGAATGCTGAGAATATCAAAGATATTGTCAGAATCCAGTGGCTCAAGGTGGAGGATAATTTTACACTAATCAGCATCGTTACTCACAGTAACAATTTTTAAAATCTATTTTTGTAACTTTTTCTTGTTTTGTTAATGTATTTAAATAGACACTAAATAAAAATTCACTCACCGTCCACTTTATTAGGAAAACCTGCAAACCTGCTCATTTGCGAAGTTATCCAATCAGCCAGTCATGTGACAGCAACAAATTGCATAAAATCATGCAGATACAGGTCAAGAATTTCAGTTAACGTTCACAACAAACATCAGAATGGGGAAAAAGTATGATTTCTGTGACTTTAACTGTGGCATGGTTGTTGATGCCAGATGGGCTGGTTTGAGTATTTCAGAAACTGCTGATCTCCTCGGAATTTCACACACAGCAGTGTCTATAGTTTACACAGAATGGTGCAAAAAAACAAAAAACATTGAGTGAGCAACAGTTCTGTGGGTGGAAACACCTTGTTGATAAGAGAGGTCAGAGGAAAATGGACAGATTGGAGCTGCCAGGAACGATATAGTAATTCATATAATGACTCTTTACAACCGTGGTGTGCAGAAAAGCATCTCAGCATGCACAAAACATTGAACCTTCAGGTGGATGTGCTACAACTGCAGAAAACCACATTTGGTCCCACTCATGTCAGCCAAGAACAGGAATCTGAGGCTATCATGGGCACAGGCTCATCGAAACCTTGGGATGTAGGTGGTAGGGAAGCTCTGTCTCTTTCATCAGTGCCAGTAATGCAGAAACAGCACCATTCTGTGTTAGGACACTTTTTTCCAGGACATGTTTCTACACTCTATAGAAAATACAGTGCTGTTTTGTATTTATGCAAGGTTGCTGTTTACTCAGTCTTATTGGAGCTGTAATTGTTGGTTTTTGCATCTCTGAATTCTTAATCAGGATTTACGTTTTTTCTGGCTCTTCCCCAGCATTTATGTTTGGGTTTATTGGCCACTCGGTGCAGACAGTGTTTCCAAATCCCAGACAGCACACCAGCATACAGTAGACATTCTGCTGCTGACCTGCTAGTTCTGCAAACGTGACAGAGAGGCTAACGAATATATTTAAAGTAGAAAAATATACACCAGGTGAGAAAAAGGATGGGTGGATGATGTATGTGTTTGAAAGTAGTAATGAGGAGGAATAAACCTAGTTTCTATATTGCTCTTTGTATATTTATGTGTTCAGTTCATGCGTCTGATATATTCAAGTCTTGCCCTTAACAAGAGTGACCTTTTGTGAATATTAGTCAGTGTTTTAGTGCTGTTTTCCCATCCTTAGTCGATGTACCATTTCTTAGGCAAGTTTTATTTGTCTATTTATGCAAACATGTACACAGAGTGTACGCTCACAGTCTGTAACCACGCTCAAATCTCCTGAGTGGAGAAAACAGGTGTAGGCTGCTGAAGAAACAAGGCTTGGGTCAGACCACTCCCATATGCTCTGCGATAAGCAAGAACAAGCTGAGTAGCCATGCCCAAACACAGCCAATTTTATTAGCTACTCTAACACTGTGCTTGTGTTTGGTAGTCAGTCTAACTGCCAGAAACTGAATTCAGCTCCTTGATTTAGTATATACCAGATAGCCAATTATGCTGAAGAATATTTTGTTAAAGGGGGACACACACAAACAAATGTGAAACTGACCACTGACCTCTGAGAGAAAGTTTTGGATTATTTTCCACCAGAATATATATTTATATATATATTTTATATATATGTTTATAAAAATATATTTATTTTTTATTTATTTAACTTTTCTCAGATGACTTCTTGTTTGAAAAGATGCAGTTGTTTCACACATTTCTTCTATAGTACTTTGGATATTATTTTTTAATTGTAGTATGTAATTAATTGTTCTTGTGCCCAAAATGTTAGGCCAAAATTGCCTTTGTTTAATTATTAAGATTATTTGATGTCTTTACCTCAGAATTCATTTTCTACAGAAAACACTGTTATTTGGAAATTTAAACAAACACTAAAGTAACTTTAGTGTAACTTTACCCTTCCACTTTATGAATGTTCCCTGTATACAGCACTAAGCCACTGAACCTTCTACATACTTTTTAGACTGAGGTCAGAAATAGAGAGAATTTTTAAATATAAGATATTTAAAAAAGATCTTCACATGAGAACTGCTTGTGTCCCGATTTCTTTCCCCCCCTACAAGACTACACATGTGTCGGCAAGAACACCAAGTCAGTTAAGACTTTCTCCATCTGTCTTTTACTTTTACTCACTCACTCTCTCTCTCTATCTCTGTTTCTCAGGCTAGAACGGTTAGTAGATGTCTTGAGGAAGAAGGTGGGCACAGGCAGTGTCCGTACTGTGATCTGACTGGCCAATGGTTGACTGGAACAGACGGCCACATCTGGTGACCAGGCTGCTGTGTTTAACTCTGAGCAAACAGTCGAAGCCCTTCCTCGGCAAACACGAGCTGGAAGTGCTGCTTGCTCTCACCCTCAGCCCTTCACTCCCTTCACATAACCTCCGTACACACTTTCTCACTGTTACGGTCTCTGATTGATGGTACTGCAACCAGCCATTTTTATCCCAACCCTGTCTTTGAAGTGTTTATTTTTTTAATGTATTGATTTGAGCAATGTGTTCAATGTCCAAGGATCCGGGTACATTTAATGGACGCACAGATATTGTGTGACAAAAGGGATAAATATCCCTAATGAGGTCTTTACTTCAAAAATGTAAAATGTTTAGCTGGCCAGTTTTGTATGTTAAATGGTTTACAGACTAATATCAGATGTACCAGACAAGTGTTGGGTATTTTTCAGTAGCAGTAAATAAAGGGACCTTGATTTCAAGACTATGCTTGATGATAAAAAAAAAAAAATTCAGCTGACAAGTAAGAAAATATTATATAAGACTGTTTATTTTGTAAATGCAATTGAATTTTTTTTCCTGACAGTTTTTTTTTTTTTTTAGAAATATTAAAATATTACTAATGTAGGAGTTTTAAGTATAAAATGCAGCCTTCTGATGATATATTTTAGACAGAGGAGGTTATCGGCGTTATCTTTGAATATGATAACAGATGTACTGCTGTTATCACCACAGCTTTTCTTTAGCAAGAAAACCCTGTCTGCCCCTGATAGGGAACACTGGCCATATTAGCTGAGATTTTTTTCATTGGCAGACATAATCTAGTTTAAATTAAAATAGCTGCTAAGTATTTTTATGTGATCCATGTGATATAAGCTGAATTTTCAGTTTCAGAAAATTCAGCCACTCATTATCTTTATTGATCTGTTCTTTATCCCATTCATTCATAACTCAAACAGAATATTAATAATTATACTAAAGTCTCGCAATGTTGTGAAAAGTAATATGGAGATGATTTTTATTTCCCAAATTTATATTTTTCTTGCACAATTTACGTTTACTCAAAAAAGCCATCAAATTACTTTGAAACTGTTTATTTTGTGCTAATTCTAAGGTTATGGACAGACATGTCACCGGTGATGTCACTGGTCATGTCACTGGCTCGCCTTCATTAGACCAGACTTATGGGATAATATTAATGATAAGAAAACAGCTGAATTTTAGTTCATTAAAAAAATAATAATAATAATTCTAGCAGACAGTTGAAGCCTCTCTTTTTTTTCTCGCATGGATATGTTGATAATTTTTAACCATAAGCAGACCAGAGAGATCCCTCGACTCCTACCGAAATCTAATCTACTAAACAATTCTATGGAGGTGGTTTACATTCCTGGTATTGACGATATGCCCCTCATGAGCCCTCTCCAGTCCTCTCCATCCTTCAGCTGAGGTGGCCAGTGTCGCAGGGGCCCGTGTGTGTTTTTGAGCATGATCGATTATGTCCTCAGAAGCATGTTGCATGGCCCGTTGGTCGGAGTGACAGAGGAAAGACAGGAGGAAGTGTGGAGCTCCTGTTCTCCTGCGCTCCGGTTACCGTGGAGATGCCACAAGCCGGGAGTCCCCTCTCTCACATCCCTCTCCCACAGCTCTCCCTCTCTCTCTCATTCAACCGGCCAACTTTTCCCTTCAATACGAGCAGAAAGTTAGTGATGTTTATTCTGAGCAGAACCTGCGTGCACATTGCAGTGATGTTAGACATGAGCACAGTCTTTTACACTACAGTGCAGGCTCTGTGCGCCGACGCTCGCGCTCGTGTGGATTGGGGTGGAACTAAAGGCAATCCCGATTATCCTCCCTAAAATCGCTAGTATGATGAGCGGACTACAAAACAAGTTTTTATACGCTTTAATTAAAACCGTGTTTCGACAGCCTATGCTGAATGACCCTCAGAGAAAAGAGTGACTGATCCCGTTGCTATAACAACACGAAAAATTTCAAGCTTTTCTCTTTTTTAATCCCACCTCCTCTTTTCAGTCAGACATTACAGGTCACTTCTAGTCTGCTGTCCATTACCTGAAAATAAACCACTGGGACAAACTAATGAGCAAATACGGTTTTATTTTATTTCTTATTTTCCCAGGCATTTTTTTTTTGGTGGTAATGAAATATGATGTATATGATTTTGTGATATGACTCATGACTTTCCTGCTACAGGCTGCACAGGCTCTCTGCACTGCCTAATATGCCGCCAGGCTTATACACTAAAATACTTGATCTTGTTTATATACAGAAATAAAAGAAATAACGCAATTTAAATATTACTTTTTTTTAAAAATGAAATTACATAATTTCAGTGGTGGTGGTGAATTTCAGTTGGCTAATCAGCACAGATCTCCTGAGCGCCAGGGAGAAGACCACCAACCTGACATGGCTGATGCATATTAGGGGGCCACAAAGCCCTAATAAACTTCTCCTGTATAAAATGTAATGGAAAAGCAGCTGCTTCTAAAGCTGATTTCAGCTAGGATCTCTCCCTCTTCTCCCTCGCCCTTTCAAAGCTTCTTTCATTTGTGTGTGATTCTGGAGGGGTAATGCTTTGCTCTTTTCGTTGGCCAAGCACAATTGTGTTATTGGAGATAATTAATTCAATCCCCATCAAAAGGTATTAGAAGCGCCTTGGCCCTGTAGTGGCTTTCTAAACTAAGAATGAAAAGAGGGAGAAGAAAGGTCTGCGGGTAGACCCGCTGATGGCCGCTTCTGAAGTAAAGGGCCCTGCGCATTGTCGCCCAAATTTTTGTCCATAAGGCTGAAGAAAGCTCCGGAGCTTTTGATGGGGGAACGAGAAATGCCACATGAGTTGGAAAACAAGGCGCTAGTGAACTCTCCGTCCTCAGCACTGCCCGCTGATAACATATGTTACGCATTAATAAAGCCTGATCGGCTGCACTGTGCGCGCTTCTGTACGGAGCAAGGAAGAGAAGAAATAATCCTAGAACACGACACATTTATAATACGGCAAGTTTAAACAAAGCACATTTAGTCTGATAAAACTGCTACTACTACAAGCAATAATAATAATAATAATAATGATAATAATAATGATAATAATAATAATAATGATAATAAATTATTATTATTATTATTATTATTATTATTATTATTATTATTATTATTGCTAGTAATAGTAGTGGTAGTAGTGATGCCTATATTATTATTATTATTATTATTATTATTATTATTATTATTGCTAGTAGTATTAGTAGTGGTAGTGATGCCTACATTATTATTATTATTATTATTATTATTATTATTATTATTATTATTATTATAATTATTATTATTATTATTATTATTGGTTTTCTCATACACCGTACGATGCATCTTACACACAGTGATGTGTTAATATTGTAGCTATAGCAGTCATAGACTATTAGACTTCTCTATGTACATGTTTAAATACAATTTACGGAATAGCTAAAAGTAGTGTTTATACACTGCGTGACTTTTTTCTTTCTTAAAAATCTTACATCATTCGCTGTCATTTTTATTTTAAAATCGCAGCTCACAGTGATGTAGGCAGAAGTTTGTTCAGTTGACCACAATACAAATATAGACTATAGTAAAAATAACAGCATTTTATGGCAAACTTGTTGAGTGTTGAGGAACTTTTCACTTTAAGAAAGTGTTGTTTATGCACTCGTCCGAACCATTTGGGCAAAATGATTGAAATGTCAGAGTTCTTTATTTTCTCCCAACATTCATGCTTTCCAGTTAAAAATTGAATGTAACAAAATATAATTATGGCAACCATCATTTTAATCATGAGACATGTGAAGAGCTACAATCCAGGAAGCTATAGATAGAGTGTAAATATTCATACATGGAATATTTTTCCTTTGATGAAGCAAGCTACGATGTGTCTGGAATATATGTGCTCTGTTAATTATAAAATTGGTATATGGAATAAATAATAGGTTTGCCGAATGTTGGCAACCAGTAACACCTAAAACGATCAGCTGAATGACCTAAAACGAAGAAATGTACAAAAAATGAGCTACTAGTGTATGCTTGAGCACTTTTATCCTCTCACTGCTGTAGTAAAGGTAGTTATTCTAAGACTGAGAAGACAGTGGAGAGTGACATGCATGTTGGTTGTCCTTAAAATAATATAATTTAATTGCACACTTACATTTACAAATCTGTAAATCTAAGGATTGTTTCGTTTGTTATAAGTGTGGAAAATGACTTCTATAATAACGCATGCCATTGCATTTGGGAATTTTTAAGCCACTTGAAATACTATTATCCGCCTTATCGCTCCATCACAGCGCATCACTTTAATTTCATTCTTCTCCATTGTTTTGATTTTATCTTATCCCTCTTAAAAGTATTTTATCTACTTCAGCTCTCCGTGGCTCTCGGGAGCTTATCAGAAATTGCTTAATATCTTTATAACCTTTAATTTAAGATTGGTTTAGCAACAATGAGGCGGTCTATTTTTGCATTTAAGTGCTCTGAAGCTAATTTATTGTTTTGACAATTAATTTTGACAATTAATTATTCTTTTTTTTTTTTTTTTTTTTTTTAAAAAGCATAATTAGTAAATACTTAAATGAACACTGATTTTTTAAAAAAATATCACCATGATGATTAGATGTGTAAACTATTTCTGTGTCCGGGCCGGAGCGCGTGCCGCTTTTTCCGCTTCACGAGCGCGTCATGTGGCCTTTTGGCTCCTGACGCGTAAATAAAATTTTCCACTTTATTTACGAGTCAGGGTCTATTGCACGATGATGAAACGAATTTCATGGTTAGTCAGCCAAAATGCCTGTCTACAAAATACCACGATCAAAGTCAAATCTGTTCAGGTTCACGCGCCCGTCATGTAGGTTACGCTTGACAAAAAGATGATTTGGCCTCCCTATGATATTGTTAAAAATCCCATTTAAAGAGCGAGCAGAGCTTTTATGGCGAGAAGCTTTGAGGCTGCGCTTGTGTTAGACTTGGATTTTCTCTTGGTCTTTTACCAACACAAAGTCACAGCAACACAGACTCAGCCAATGCGCACTGCACTGTGCACAAACCTGATCAAAAAATGGTGTAACACCTAAAATATTCATTTCATTCTTATGTTGCTTTGTGAATTCTGTTTACTTACTTTATATTTATTCGAATTTATTTTACTTGTGTGGAAAAAAGGGTCTTGCACTTGCTATTATTTGCCGCATATTTCCTAATGACCAAACTGAACCATGCACTGAACCTTAAAAAGGGGATAATAATAATAATAATAATAATAATAATAATAATAATAATAATAATAAAAACACAACGATCAGACAATAATTAAACACAAATAAAATAAAGAAAACCACGCATATATACTTTAAAACTGCGCCCTAACATTTCCTAAAACCCCGCATGAGACCCTGAGAAATGAAACCCAGTCACTGACTCCTGCAAATACAATTTGGGCAAATAATCCAGGAGCTTGTGCATCACATAAACATGCAAGCAAACACTAACTGGCGTAATTAGGAAATAACGTGTTTTATTCGCAATTCATTTTCAGGTTTGATTAACTTATTTCAATACAAGTTTGGGATTAAAATGTTTTCATCAAACGAGGTAAATAAAAACCCAGAAAAGAACAAGGAAAATGACAACATCCAAATACATCTGCAACAGACAGTTACTTTGCTTTTACCTGCAGCACACATTCCACAAGACCATAACTGACCTTCATTTGCACACACTGTAACACATGGGACATACTGGTTTGGGGGAGTACATTATTTTACAAGCTCAAAATCGTTTTAAATACACTAGCAATTATTTATAGGTGGGTAATACAATCATTCAGGGAAACACTTTACAATAGTTTATTATACACATACACATTATTATACTTTAAAGCAACAGTCCTTAATGCACAGGGTGCATGCAAAAATAAAATAAAGTTTATCTGTCAGCAATTGTTGAGTGCAGTAAATTATAAGACCAAACTAAGAAGTGTTAAGAACTGGCCTTGAATACACACCTTGGTAGTAAGACGCCTCTAAAGCCGAGGGGTCCATGCTTGCTCTCCCGGCCATAGAAGCACTGCCGAGAGGCAGGCTGGAAGACATACCTGAGCCATAAGATGAATATTGCAACGCTTGTTCATATGCTTTCAAGTCCAGTTTGTGTTGTTGCTCCGAGGAGGACATTAAATTATTGATGGAAAACGGGTGGTTGAAAGAGTAATGGGGGTCTCCCTTTAGGTGCAGCTGAGACTCGTGGGCCATAGAGTGTGGGGGCAGAGGGAGAGAGGAGAGGGACGTGGCTGAGTTGGCCACGGGGTGTATCTGTGGGCCACTGCTCTTTAGTTCAGAGTTGCTGCTACCATTTCTGTGGTCCAAGCTCTGAGGGCTTGCTGACTGGGCTGCGCTGCTTATTGAGTTGGAGTCCACGGGCCCGGTCTTTGTGCTCGAGCTGTCACTTGAGGGCGAGCCTGACCCGCTCTGCTCCTTCCTTCCGTCTGGCCCTTTACTTCCCACAAGCTTTTTATCACATTTGAAACGCTTCTGTCTGCGGAGGTAACAGCCATTCTCAAACATATTTCCAGAGTCAGGATGCAGGGTCCAGTAAGAGCCTTTCCCCGGCTTATCTGGCGACCTCGACACTTTCACAAAGCAGTCATTGAAAGACAGCGAATGTCTGATGGAGTTTTGCCACCTTTGTTGGTTTTGACGGTAGTATGGAAAAAGATCCATTATCCACTGATAGATCTCACTAAGCGTGAGCATCTTGCTGGGGGACTGCTGGATAGCCATAGTGATGAGTGATATGTAAGAGTATGGAGGCTTGGCGTGGGGATAACTTCTCCTGAAAGTCTTGTTGTCCCGTGCCCTGTTAAGGTTAGGCTGGGCGTATGTCATAGGGCTCATAGTGGGGCTGATGCTTGAGTAAGGGTTCAGTGCGTTCATAGACGTGTGTTGAGCTGAAATTGCATTCATGTTTGTGGGACTGAGCGCCGTGCCCATGGACGCCACCCCGCCACCCATTCCGTTCATTGCGCTGCTGCTCGACTGCATCCCCGCCATAGTTCCCGGGCTTAGTCCAGCGCCCAGAGCAGGGTTCGCATAGGACATGTTAAAGGAGCTAGAGGTCATATTCCCACTGGTGGACATACTCATATAACTGTTCATACTGTTCATGGAAGTCAGTCCAGTATTCATGCTGCTGTTCGTCATGGGCGAATACACCTGAAATAAAACAAAACATACACTTTATTATTTCATAGGCAATTCTGAGATTTTAAATCTGTCAGTTGTTTAAAAAAAAAAACTGCGTATGAAATCCTAAAACTCAATGCGTGTATATTTTACATGAACTTTAATCTCCATATTTATATTATAATACTATAGTATAATACAATACTAAATAATAATACTCAATATTTACTTCGATTCTGTATATTGTTCCACCATAGAGGCGAAAAAAAGAAAAGAAAAAAAAATGCAATAAACAATTACAATAAACAAACATGATGACCAATAAAACAAAACAGGAAATATCAGTAGTACAGCAGGATTTCTACTGACAATAATTTGATATCTCAACTACAATAAATAAATAAATAAATAGACAAATAAATAAATAAAATAAGAATCAAATATAATAGAATTATACATATATTGTAAAATGTAATATAGAAGAGTAGTATTCAGTATAATTCAGTAATTGACGTTTAAAAGTGTTTTAAAACTTAAAAAAAAAATTATTTAAAGTTCTTCAGAATATCACTAACGAATATCTATATTTTAAATTCGCGTAAAATTATATTTAAGAGCATTTCAAACGAGCACATTTCCACAGATTTCATTAAGCAGTAAGGCAGGACCAGGCGCCTGACAGCGGGAACACTACCGCCACCATGCGGGACAGCCGCCTCACGCACTTCCACATTAAAATCTACCAACATTCTCATGTTTAGAGCTTCCAATCTGATCTTGAGGAAGTGATCCAGAAAGAAACATCGCCTACTATTTTCCACTGTACCGTGAGCCTATGTCAAATGCGTTGCATGCTTGAGTTCAGTGAAATAGTTTTAAAACTAGTTCACATCACCCACGCTGGAATACACAGCCCTAACCGTACATACCTCCTGTGCATCGGTGTAATAGCTACTCCAGTCAGGAGTTTCGTGTCCTTCCATTTTCACAGCGCCCAGCATTACGGTGGAAACGTGCAGGTCGTCAACATGCAGGACCCAGACCTGGTGTTTGCACAGCTCGCTCCAGCACGCCGTGTGCAGTCAGTGGTGAGGGCTTTTGCGCGTCGGTGTTGGATAAAGTGAGGAAGAGGCGCGAGCGCAGTGACTTGAGCGCGCGGTGGATCTTCCCCTCGCTGTTACGTAGAGAGCGGTACAGCCCACTGCCACGAGCTCATTTGCCTATTCGCCTTACCATGCAACTAACACCTAAACACTTCTTAAAGATTTTGGACAGAAAACGTTGATGCTTATTAAGTTTATAACAAAAACAACATTCATCTAGGCTACATTTATCCTAGGTGAAGAAATAAAAAGCAGATAAATTCTTAAGCACTCTAAAAGCTATAGGCCACATTTAAAATGAGACTAACCATAACTCAAGAAGAGGGATTTTTTTTTTTTTTAATAATAAAACCTCAAGCGCAGTCTTTCATTTCTGTAAATCTCATGTAATAATAGACATTTTTTATAAATAAAAGAGTGGAGTGCAGTATTGTGCTCAGCTCAGTGATGTGCACGAGGGTAATTTAGTGTGACCTATACAGTGTAAAGTTGAAAGAGCTCGTGCAGCACACTCCCTCCCCACCCGCGCGCGGATAAACCCAGCGCTGCTCTTGCCACTGTACACCTGTTAATGAGCGAATAACAGCACTGATCAGCCACTTACACCGGATTATCTCCGAGTGATCTCTAACATCATTGCAACACAAATCGATTTTTCACGGGGCGAAATGAAAGGACTCTTGAAGCAGAGCAGTTAAATGGTTGTTTTTTTTTAAAAGAGAGAGAGAGAGAGAGAGAGAGAGAGAGAGAGAGAGAGAGTAGTCACACACGAAATAAAAAAAAGGATTGAGCCATGAATAAAGATATTCTCCATCATTCATGTGCACTAAAATGACTTGGACAAATGGTGCATGTTGAAGCAATGCCATCTGAAATGTCTTATCTGAGCATGTGTAATGTTTAATTCATTACACGCTGCGTTTAATTTAGCACAAGGCCATTTTTCTGCAATGATTTTCTGTCGTGTTTTTGCATTTGTTTATATCATATCATACATGCAGGCGTCATATAGCTGACAGCAGTAGGCTCCAAATAACGAAAGGGAAAAGAATATATTTGTAGATTTACACCGAGGACTAAAGCAATTATTAGTTAATAATTATTAGAAATTCCTATTAAACGAACACACATGCCTTTGCAGAGTAATACTGAAATTCTGCAACTGGAGGGTTTTGGAGCGCGAGGCGATGATATTTTACACAGTGCAGTTAGTGAGATTATTGCTGCATGTCTAAAGAGTGTAAAAAAACCCCGAAAAGGTTGCTTTACACAAGGCTATGACCTAAGATTAGCTAAGATTAGATTTTAAGCATGCAGCCTACCTAATCCCTGTAAGTTACAGGACGTTTGGACTGGCGGTGAGGTCCTGAGAGAAACTGTTTTAATGGTGAAGTTTAAATGTGAAGCACAGAAAAGCTCCCTAGCCACTTTAACTAACACTGTAAATTAATGATAAGGATAAAGATAAGTCTAATAGCAGATTATCTGTAATTTCTGCTCATTTCTGGTGTTACTATAGGTGGTCAGTATACTGTTAATGAAATAATATTTTCATGAAGAGTGTTCCACATGTAGTTATGCTTCCTTGGAGCTCCAGCTACCAGGGAATCCTGACAAATGGTCAGCATTTTTTAAAAATGACATTATAGTGGCTAAGGTTAACCTGAATCCTGAATTTAATTGCAATTTTATTTAAAAAAAAATAATTTAACACACACACACACATACATATTTGTTAATGTTTGCTACATTTTACAATATCACAATTTAACTCTTCTGAGTTCTGTGATTGATACATGAATAAACCATTTGCCCAAGGATCTGTTTTTTTTAAGGGTTTCCTGGTTGCAAAAAGAGAACCACTGATCTATATTGTAGACATATTGTAGTCTCCTTAATATTCCAGTGTGTCTGTGAATCCCTCCAAAGAGTATTATTATTATTATTATTATTATTATTATTATTATTATAGTGTTCTATACATTTCATGTTCGATACACTGTGAAAAATTCCATCCACAGGCGAATGAATTTATACCATTTCATGTGACATTACTATGGATTTAATGTATTGAAAAAAAAAAAAAAAAAAAAAACAAGTCTCACCACCTAGATCTGGTGAGACTTTCCCAGTATTACTGGTTCAAATGTAAAACAGTATTTGAACAGTATTTGCAACACTTTTTGTTATTTTGCTTGTGTACACAAGCAGTAGACAAACATTCAGTTAGGAAGTCCTGTATAATGCATGTATCAGGTATGTAAAAGGACATCCTGAAGGCTGGTAATTTGATATTTTAGTGTTATCTTGTCCAAAATCTGTTGCCAGAACTTTCTGACAGTTGTTTCTGTTTATAATGGGAAATGTATGTATGCTGAATTTAGATGAGGTGATTCTTCCTGTGAAGAGCATGGTGATACAGTGGATAATGCTGCTTCAGTGTTCACGTGGGTTTTCTCTGGGTTCTCCAGTTTCCCCCCACTGTCCAGAAATATGTAAGTAGCTGAATTGGTTGCATTAAATTGCACCTAGGTGTGAATGATTGCGTGTGTGTGTGTGTGTGTGTGTGTGTGTGCATGGTGCCAGGATGCATTCCCCTGCCTTGTGCCCAGTGTTCCCGGGATAGGCTCTGGACCCATTGTGACCCTGGCCAGGATAAAGCATTAACTCAAGATGAAGGAATTGTTTGCCCTGTCAACCTTTTCCTTTTCAACCTTATAAATAGTTTTGTAAAATATGTAAAACTGTTCATTTTTCTTTTATTGGCTTATTTGTGTCAACAACTAGCAATGCTAGTAATCAAGTGTGACCTGTATCCTTAGATATTCATCATATACAGTACTACCAGTACCTGATTTTTTATTTATTTTTATTTTTGAAAGTTTTATTTCTGGATAACTCCAAGCTGATCACCTGTCACCCTTCACCAAGACTCCACCAAAGCCTATAACAGACTGATAAAATTATAAACATAAAGCTAAAATTTCTTGCACAAACAGACTCATGTGCAAAATTGTCAATCAATATAATTCTGCCTCAGAGGCAGAACGAAATTGATTAAGACTCATCAGCATAACTTTCCAAAAACTGCCTCTGAGTCTGGATCCCATTCCACTATTTAATAGCTGACACTAATCTGACCAGGAGAGGGAGCCACAGAGATGTTACAGAGGAAACGTGGTCACAATGTGAGTAAGATTTCTTATTCACAGCCTCAGGAGAAATGAGAAGCTCTTTAATTCAATTAAAAAAAAAAAAAAAAAAGCTGACCAAGGGAGGTATGCAGTGATATAAGAAGGGTGAGTGCTGAAAGTCACATCATCCATGTGGCCATTAATAAATAAATAATGACTCACCAAGCCATAAAAAAATAAAATAAAAAATGTGAATGAATAACATACATTTGTGTATTTTATTCATAAATGTATGACATGTTTATTAATTCAGATCAATTCAGACTATGGTAAGCTTGTGAGTCCCATACTGAAAGATATATTATTACACTTTCCAGTTCATCAGTTAATATCATATATTAATGTTTACCAGTAAACTGCTATTCTTAATGTGAATAAAAATAATTCAAACAGAATAATTATGTGTCTTATTTGGATGGGTGGAATACTGCAAAATCTACTAAGTAACAGTAGTGTTACTTCTGACAATGCACTCTTAGCAAAATAAAGTACATCTATTAATAAAAACATATCTCAAAATACTTTTCGGTTACTTAAATATTATTAAAGCTATTAATAATTTATCAATGTAAATCACATTTGTAATGAATTCTCACTGCTCTGTCAGAGAGAAAAGGAGCCAAAAAGAAATCCAGCAGCAGTTTTTTGCTTTTGTCAAAAATATTGTCAAATCTCTAATTCTAATGTATGTTTAAAAACATAAAAACTGAATACAAAATATGTACCAACATCTCATAAATGAGCCCAGAATGTGTCATTGAAACTTAAGTGCTTAGTTCCAGTTCCACATTATACTGTATGTTATCATAGGTAACTTGGATACATGATAAAACTGAATCCTACCTCCTGTCCTGTCACCACTCTTCGCTTTTATTCAAAAAGCTCTTACAGGACCTTTCTCCACACACTCCTTCAAAATCTCCATGATCACCAGTTACTGCCAACATTTTAGTCTTCTTTATAATGGTCCCAATGCTAGAATTTGTACTACTGCCATGTAGTGATGATTATTTATTAAATTCATATCATTATGTTATAATTGTTATTGATGATTATAACATTAAGACTCAAATTTTCAGCTGAATTTTACTGAACTGTCTAGGTACTGTCTACGTAAGACACAGAAGAACTTAAGAGGAGAATAAAATGGTCAATACTTGATAGTCAACATCACGGAAGAGAAAGATCCTTGAGCCTCTGCATCATCTACCCATCTACTCTTGTTAGAGAGCCGTAAGATAGACACACCTTTCCACAAACAGATCCAGAGCTCAGCTCTGAGCCTCAAAGTTCCCACAGTCTCCCCTCTCTTTTAGAGCTACTCCTTGTATGTGAATTAGAGAAAGATGACAGCTTTATCAATCTTGCCATGCGAAGCAAATTCATATTTACTATGCGACACTGTTCAAGCTATAATCTCCTCCAATATATAAAATATTAATTACAAAAATAGTTATAATTTGGTATTGTGGTGTCTGATATCTGATGTGGATTTATGAGAGGTTTAAAGGTGTCTGCTGTGAGTTTAGAAACCTTAAAGGATGTTCCAGAAGTCATTCTCTTGGTACCTGGACACCTAGCACAGAGTACAGTGCCCTCCAAAATTATTGGCACCCTTCATAAAAACAAGCAAAAAAAGATTTATATAATAAACATTAAAAACAATTTTTTAAAAATTCCACTCAATCAATAAGAGAAACTTTTTTTTTTTTTTTAACCATTAATCTAAAAAAAAAAAAAAATCATTTTCATTATAACTATATGAGAAAAATATGGCATTTACCATTTAGGAATTACAGCCATTACAGACCCTGAAGTAACAAGGGAATGGACCGCACCTGGTCAATTAACTTCCTTTCAGTCAATTGTCCAAATACCTTTGAGCCCCTGAAAATGGAGGTACTTTGTTGAAAATGGCTGTTATTCCTAAATGGCAAACTGCCATATTTTTGTGGAACCTCTTAAAATAAAGCTGAAAGTCTACACTTCGATCACATCTTGACTGTATTATTTCAAATCCATTGTGGTGATGTATATATATATATATATATATATATATATATATATATATATATATACACATTGTATATATATATATATATATACACATTGTATATATATATATATATATATATATATATATATATATATATATATATATATATACATTGTATATATTGTATATATATACAAAAAATATTGACTCCCTTAAGGAATATTTTATGAAAATGCAAACAAATTGCCATTCTTGTAAAACCTTTATTACATTTCAGCTAAGTTTCCAGGAACTATGTTGCTGCCATGTTCTGTTTCACTGATCTATAAATATGGGGTTGTGAACATTAAATCCCTTTGTCATTCATTACCTTGGGAAAAAAAGAAAGAAATTTCAGTGCAAAAGAGAAAGTTGGTTGTTGACCTGCACAAATCAAGTAATGAATATAAAAATACCATTAAGGACAACAAGGACCATAACAAAAGTTCCACATGAATTGAAATTTTGCCAAAAAAATTGGCATCATGTGTTGGGGTCAGATGACACCAAATTCAAATGTTTTGGTCATGCACACCATCAGCATATTTAATGATGAAATGGAACTGCACCTGATACTTGCTGTAAATTATGGAGGTGGATCATTGATGCTTTGAATCTATTTTGTGGTTGGTGGTTCAGTGACCCTTGTGAGGATTGATGCATCATAAATTCTGCTGTTTCAGGATATTTCAGCCCAAAATCTGGTTGCCTTTGCCAAGAGGTCCAGACTTGGCCATTCATAGAGCTTTTAAAAAAGTGATAAGCCAAACATGCTTCTAAACACAGAAACACAGAAACTGATCAGAAATTATCCTGAAAACCTGTTGTCTAAATTGAGGATGGCCACACACAAACCTAAGAATATAAAGGAGCTTTAAAAATGTTCTGCATGGAGCCAGAGAGGACCGAGATCCCTCTACAAATATCTGCTACCTTGCCCAACATTACAGGAAGAGACTCTATGCTGTTATACTCTCCAGGGCAGACATCACAAAATAAAGTTTGAACTGAATTTTGAGTTCAATTTGCTTGTGTTTAATATGTGCTTATTTTCATGAAGGGTGCCAATAATTTTGGGGGCACTCTAAATCTTAACTAGCTATTATAGATATACACTGCCAGTGGAATATTTTTGAAAACCCTATATTAGCTTTTTTTGTTGAAAGACACCTTATTTTAAATACTCTTGAAAATCTAACCAGGGAATAGGTATAAGTGAATCAAGAAATGTTTAGTGTTTAATGTTTAGTGAATTAAAGTGAATTGAGAAATGTTAGAAATTATTTTGCTTGAACAATCTAGATTGAATCTAATTGGAAAAGGCTAATATCTTTATCCCTTTGATTAGGCAATTGCAGCACACCACATAATTATGTTTTACTGTTAATATCAGGACTGTCTGCCCTGTGATTGGTTGGCACCTCATCCAGGGTGTCCCCCACCTTGTGCCCCGAGTCCCCTAGGATAGGCTCCAGGCTACTCTGCGACCCTGTGTAGGATAAGCGGGACAGAGAATGGATGGATGGATCAGCACTGTCTATGTTTGTTCTATAGGATTAACAAATTTCACTGTCCGAGTGTGACTTTAATAAAGCACTTATTTAGAGCCCCAGTAGTATCTGAAAGTGACCAGTTAATAAGTTCTACAAAGTTTCAGGTTTATTTATTTAATTGCTGTTCTGTATTATGTTTGATCTTTGGCAGTAATAGTGATTAAACTGTAATGCAAGAAGAAACTCCAGGTGTTTGGACATATAGCTTGAATCCATGCCTTCTCACATGTTTGTTTAGTGTTGTTTGTGCTTGAGTCTTTTCCTCACTCTTTTATCATGTGGCAAGTTCGTACCTCTTCATCTCACAGTATGTCATGTTGCTTGTCTCTCCACTGACAGTAAGGGTGGCCTCTGGCTCAGATGAAGTCTCATTTTCAGGCACCTGAGGTAGTGACTAGGTTGTCATCATCTCCCTCAGGGCCATTTAAGAGGCACTGACACAGCAAGTAATTACTCTTCACCTCCCCCCCTTCAGTTGAGTGCCGGGTCAGCCTGGAGCCTGCAACCTTGCTTACTCCCCTTCTTAGTAGCTTGTTCATTCAGATCACTTCAGGATTTACTACCTGCAAGTGCAGAATTGGACTCACTCCACTCTTCTTTCTTGAAAAATATCTCTAAAACGAGTTCATTTGAATGAATAGCTTCTTTCAGTTTGGGAAGTGTCATTGAAAAATTCACTGTTGGATGCAGCTGAGAGGTTTTAAATGAGGGCAAACTGCCTCTAGGGTAGATGGATAGAGAGTGGGTTGGAAGTTGCCATTCACAGCTTAGGAATGTTTCCTTTCAGAGAAGACAGGGTCGATGACTTTGGCATGACCTTCCAGGTCTGTCACTGAGGCTTATCCCTGCCATATAGAGGTGATAAATCTGTGACATGCCAAAGAGAATAGATAAATTTGTAGCTGTCAGTGGAGCAGGACGAGGCGACGGGTCCTCTCCTGCCTGACCAGCACAATGAGCCCACACACAGAGACAGGCACAATTTCACCCTTCCCTGTCTCCAGTTCAAACAGTGGTGAGAAGTTATGGAGCACTCAATCTGTGTAAATAGACAGATAAATCATCAGCTTAGCTATAGTCTTGAGACTAGTCCCTTTTAAGAGCAATGACAGCAGTTTTCAGAACAAACTCTCTGAACTTTCATATTATTAATGAATATAAATAGTCAATATCAACTGGTTTTACCTCCTACAACTTCAGAAGCACTTTGTTTGCACAGCTGATGAAGGATTTTAGTCTGAAACATCCTGTTTCTCTGGAAACTTTGCACACTGTGCTTAAAATTTACTACGTATACATGAAAGCATGGATGTAATTTATGTCACTTGTGATAAGTAACTTTTGTGTTTCACGGTACAAGAGACATTAAAATGATCCACCATTTCTGTATTTCTGCACTACTCTGGTCTATCAGGTCTATCATGCTCATAGTAACCCTCAGTTTCACCAGCAGAGGCCAGCATTCAGATGCCTGGCTGTCCAGTCTCACACTCACAGGTGCACAACTTGTTTTCATTCATCCAGATCACTGAAAGTAGTAGTATGTCAAGACTGCTGAATTTTTGGCTTACTTCTGAAGCTTTACTCATCTGAGGAGCTTTCTAGATTATCCACAAGTCCAGACTCAGTACTATGAGAAATGTGCAAAGCAAACATTTGCCATCTTCACCTTTATTTAAAATGTTTGTGGTTTTAGTTTTGTTTTACTTTGTTTTAACCAGATGTTTTTATTGCATCAGATCATTTTAGAAGATGCACCATTTACTATAATATGACTGCCTGACACTCTTTTGTGTACATTTCCAATGTGTGTATGAGGCCAGTGCTGGGAGATGCTCAGTGCTATACTGGGTACTGTAAGGTGATATATGACAGAATCCTGCACCATCTACTGCATGTAAGTTGATCCATGGGTTTAATTATTCATGCATTTTGTGCTATGCAGTGCAGTTTCATCATGCTTTTTGGGCCGTTTTGCTTCCCCATATGCTTCTCTGGTGCAAGGAGGAGATTTATAGAGCACACAGGTGTGTAATGAACCTTCCTGCACTGTCATCAAATGCTCTAACAGACTGGAATAGCAGATGGATAAGCCACCAGACTGCAGTTTGGAGCTTGAGGTTGAACACCGCTGCCCTTAACCCAGGAAAATGTTTCAATATGCTGGAGTAACCAAAGATTCATTTAAAATGAGGCGTCCCTTTTGCCTCTCAAGATTTGAAAAAGCCTGCTGAGGTAAGGTTAGCTAATTTGCTGGCTATATTTAACCAAGGCAGCCTGTTTTCTTGCTAATGCCAGGTTAGACTAGCATCAATACCAGTAGCTAACTTGGCTAAGCGGCAAGTCAAATTCTTGCTAATGGTAAATCATGCAAACTTACAGAGATTGAATGATGTTTTCAGACACAACGGCATAGTTGCTTTAAAACAAAAATCATCTAACAGTTTTAGTAAATAAAATATAAAAAAGTTACTTTTCACTTTTTTAATTCACGAGTACATTTAAAAGTAGCAGCTTTTTAAATTTCACCTGGGGACATTTTTTTGGCAGGATACTTTCAAATCTATTTGAGTAAGACTTTGACACATTATCTGTATATATATTTCATGTTCACTTAAGCATAATTTATCAGTATTTTTTCTACCCCTAGTGGACATACTGTACATAAAGACCTAGTGATCAGTGACCAGTGTATTGTGAAAACAATAGTTTGAACTAAAATTAAACATTGAGGGAAACTGTCATAATCTTTATGAACAATACTGTCTCTGTGTTGTTGGTTGTATCAGGTCACTAGGTGGCATCAGATACACATGCAGCTTCACATAATTGCAAGTAGGCCTGTGGAATAGGACAAAGAGATCTGTTATATAGGACAGAGTAGATCCACTGCTCTTCAAAATGACAAGGCTTCTAGTGCTCAAAGTTTATCTAATCTAGTCCATGAAAGGCTTCATAAATAGCTGATAAGTTGGTCCAGTGTGCTAAAACTGTGCAGTATATGAACCCAATCATGACATACATGATAGGCAAGTAAGTAACACATTGCACTGTTTTCTCATCAGTACTCAGTCAGTATTATTTAAAATGCATTTAACCTGCCATCTTTTCCATTTGCTCATTACTAAAAATCAATCTAAAATATGTAAGTAAAATCTATTTGTATGTCATTGCAAAAGTGTTGCTGTGCTACACTGCACACAGCTGGTTCTTAAAGGTACTGGGAATAGCAGATTTGATTGGATATTGCCACAGCACACTAAATGACACCCCTTTTTACAATTGTGCCACGTCACCCCCTTCAATGGTGGTCAAAGTGATCCCAAAACTAGGTCTATGTGCTCATCTTATGCCTTGCTTTTACAGTACGACAATAGAGTCCCAGAAATTCTTTGAGTTTTTCAGTGGGAGTATCGACAAGAGAGAGGTGGTACCAGTTCTTTATATTAAAACCACTGAGGCCTGTTCGGTCAGTAGAAAGAAACAACCCCCCCCATACTTTCACAAAGACGAATCCAGCAGAAGCTGGGATATAGATGCCCTGATAATCCACAAATTTAGTTTCAGCAGCTGAAAGAGGATAAAGTGGATAATTGTTTTGTGGAGGGCTAGTGACAGCCAGAAACTCTATAGCGCAATCCTCTGGTCTACGAACAGGAAGACAAGTGGCTTTCTATTTTGCTACATATCTCTTTTGAAATCCTTGTAACACTGAGGAATTATTGTCTTACTATGAGTGAGGAGTCTTTCTACAGATGTGGAAGTACATGTAAGCAACATAACTTGAGAAGACCAGATTACTATCTCTCAGTTGGAGATAGTGACTTATATAGTCACATATAAATAGTGGAGTTAGTCACAGATGTGATTAGAATCACACTGTCTCATCATGACCACTACCCAACATATAGTGCATGCGTTGGGAATGCTGGACCTGGCTCATTTGATGAACAAATACTGGTCATTTTAGTGCTTGAGTGGTGCTTGAGTTGGACTGCCACATGCTTTGCCATTATGTTTCTAGCTGCTCCAGAGTCTTTGAGGGCTAAAATTGATTCTGGCAATGAATAGAATTTGATTGTGGCGCTGAGCTTTCAATCAGTGAGAATTTATTTTTGTTTAGTTGCTAGTTTGACTTACCACAAATGAAGGTGCATATCATCACAAGGATATGGTCTTAATAATTTATATGGGACAATAGTGGTATGTGCTCAGCTTTATGTGCCTTTAACATCCATCAGACAAGAGATACAGTATATGAACCCCATTTGCATAGTGATCACTACACATCAGTCTGATTTGAACCAAGAAATGGAGTGTTTTTCCCAAATACAGTGCAAAAAATACAGGTTCATTCTTTTGCTGGCAAGAGTGCATAAATTCAGAATGATACGATTTTTATCATTTGTCTATCTTCTTTCCACTATTCTCTCCATTTAGCAAAAGAGATCACAGGGGCTATCTTTGAAATGTCTAAGCTTGAGGCACCTGCTTAGTGAATCAAATACAGAGATCATCACACTTAGAAACCCTAGCTATTGTTAAATTACCATACCGGTCAGGAGGATATGGCTTGATAAGCCCAGGCTGTGAATTGGGCCACAGATACAGTTTCCAGTGCCATTGTCAAACCACTGAGGTAATCTTGTAGCTATTATGAAACTGTTTCACTGAGTTTTTTGCTCTATGCTTCACCAACATACAGAGTGCCAGAAATGACAGAACTAATATAAAAAAAAAAAATCAGCCTCTTCCTTCTGTTGCTGGAAGCACAGTATCTCATTTTCTGTTGTTTAAACCTAGAAAACTGGACCAAAAGGATGTTTATTGAGGGTGCAGTTTTTTTGTTTGCATGTTTGTTTGTTTTTTGAAAGATGGTAGTTAAAAATATGTGCTGTGTTAGGACTATATGTCTTAATAGTAGGTTAATATTTTCTAGCATTTTGCAGTTTTGTTACTTTCAAATTTCTGGACTTGCTGTGGCCAATATCTTGCTCTACATGCTACAGATGGACCAGAATTATGATGCTATAAAAATATTTAGTAATGCTACAGGGGTCCGTATATAATAGGATATATAAATGCTGAGCCAGAGCTTATCACAAAGTAAGGGAATAAGCTGTTGTTATACGTTATTGCCCCTTTTCAAAACTGATTTTTAGCCATGAAAAATGTTCCAATCTTAGGCAGGCAAAAATATTTTATATGTATAGCCTACAATATCACTTAAATCATCCTCATTATTATTTAATGTGCTAACACTGTGGTGCTGAATCTTCTACATGAAAGTAGAAATAAAAGATATCACCTTTTAATCTTGTTACAGGATAGCATTTGTGTGATATGGAATAGTTTGTCCTGGCAAACATCAATATATGGCATGCAACAGAGAGGAACAAGGGAATTGATTCACTGCTGGGACACGTGACCAGTATCCTCTGCCTCTGAACATCTTTTTTAGCTGCTTCAGGTATTAGTAGAAAATTGCCTAGTCCTAATTATATTTTCATTATGGAACTAAAAGAAGCAAATCTAGCTGTGCAGTTCACACTCAAACATTTCTGACCAAGAATTGATGCTCCATGAAGAGATTAGCCTGTTACAGCACTGCATGAATTTTAATAACTAAAATAAAAAGACCCACATGTATTTGAAACGTAGCCCTCCTTCCTTGAGCCACACAAGAGTAATATTAACTTGAAGTAATTGTGATTTTAGTAAAGTTATGTAAGAATATCTGGAACTTTGGATATGCTCTTTCTTTCTTTGCACAAACTTTGATGACGTGGTTGCTGAAAGAGTTGCTACTATATATTGGTGATGTTGGCAATGTTTACTCCATTCTGGACACTGTTCTGTCCAGAATTCAGTTCTGGGCTTGTCTCTGCTCCAGCAGGCAACCACCCAGTATTTCCTGCAGAATGTTGCCAAAGCCATTGCTTTCCTGATGGCAGCCTCCAACACTCAGCCCACCCCTCCCATCCTTATCCTGTCAGGAAAAACTCAGATGATGGTACAAAGTGTTTATGGAATATCTGTGACTTTTTAAAATGTATTCTCTATGTTAATTTTAAATGCTATACCAGAAAATATCCATATTCAGTATTCCTTTACATCTCTGACATCTCTGTCAACAAGGGACAGATAGTTGACTGTCTCTTACAACCATGAATATGAATCCATGCAAAGCTATACCAATATAAAAACAGACTATATAAAACAACATAAAAAATACAACATACGTTCTATGTTGTGTACATAAGAAACAGTGGTCAACTGTGGTCAAAAATTCAACTGGCCTATAAACTATAAGGCCAAAAGTTTGTGGACACCTGACCATCACACGCATATTGTGATTTTCCCAAATGTGGCGATCAGATCACTGCTATTAAAGGACAGTTACAAACCCCTCCCCTGCCCTGTTTTCGGCAAAGGTGACCACATTAGCATATAGCTGTTAGCTGCCTACAGACAATGCCTCAAACAAGAAAGTCTGGTTTTTAGAGCAGTTCACAAATGGAGTGAGGATTTCCAGACTCCAGGACTGCTTTGAATCCACAGACTGGCAAATGATTCAAGATGCAGCAGGAGGCAACATAAATGAACACACAGACTCTGTGATATGCTACATCAAGAAAGGCACAGAGCACGTTGTTCCAACAGTCAAAGTAAAGTCATTTCCCAACCAGGAATCATGGGTCAATGGAGAGTTGTGCATCAGGCTGAGAGCGCGAACTGTAGCCTTCAACTCTGGGGACCTGACTGCCTACAAAAAATCCAGGTATGACCTCCAAAAGGCTATCGGATCTGCCAAAAGAGACTTCAGGGACAGACTGGAGTCCGACTATCCCTGCTCTGACCCCAAACACATGTGGAGCAGTCCGCGCACTATAATAAACTACACAGGCAGCAAAAGCAGTGATGTGCCTACGTCTGCCTCCTTACCAGACAAGCTCAGCACATGCTCGCTTTGAGGCAGGCAGTACCTTCTCTGCTGTGAAAATACCAGCTGACCATGACACCAGCCCTCGGGGTCTAACTACACTTGAGGTGAGTAGGGTGTTTAAGAGAGTCAGTGCTCGGAAGGCATCAGGACCTGATGGCCTCCACGGTCCTGAGGGCCTGTGCTGACCTATTAGCAGATGTTTTCACTAACATGTTTAATCTCTCTTTGAGTCTGACTGTGATCCCCACATACTTCAAGCAGACCACCATCATCCCTGTCGCCAAGAATACTGCCATCTCCTGCCTGAATGACTACCACCCAGTAGCACTGAGATCAGTGATCCTGAAGTGCTTTGAGCGTCTCGTCAAATCCTACACCTGCTCCTCTCTACCAGACACCTAGGTTCTAGTTTGCTTAACGCTCTAATAGATCCACTGACGATGCCATTGCAATGGCCATGCACTCTGCCCTGAAACACCTGGAGGAAAGAGACACCTATGTGTGGATAATATTTATTGATTACAGATCTGCATTCAATAGAATCATCCCTACCAAACTCATAGTCAAGCTGAAGGATCTGGGACTTAACAGTCACATGTGTAACTGGATTCTGGACTTCCTGACGGGTAGACCCCAGGTGGTCAGAATAGGCAGCCACACATCCTCCACTCTCAACACTGGTGCCCCACAGGGATGTGTGCTCAGCCCCCTCTTGTACTCCCTGTTCATCTATGAGTGCTCTGCTATGAACAGCTCCAACATCATCTTCAAATTTGCTGATGATACAACCATCCAGGGACTCATCACCAATGGTGATGAGACATTCTACAGAGAGGAGGTCAGAGCACTTTCAGTGTGGTGTGATGACATCAATCTCTCTCTGAATTTCAGCAAGACCAAGGAGATGATTGTGGATTACAGGAAGCCACAGAGAGGGGGTCGCGCTCCTACATCATTGGAGTGGAGGTGGAGAGAGTTATGAGCTACAAGCTCCTTGGTGTCCACATCACTGAGGATCTCTCCTGGAGCCTCTACACAGACACAGTAGTGAGAGCAGCATCTCTACTTTCTGTGGAGGCTTAAGAGGTTTGGCATTTCCTCTGACATCATGTTAAAGTTCTAACGCTGCACCATAGAGAGCATTCTGACCAGCTACGTCACTGTTTGGTACGGCAGCTGCTCTTCCTCCACCTGCAAAGCTCTTCAGAGAGTGGTGAGATCAGCAGAGCTCATCACTGGAAATAAACTCCCACCCTTACAGGACATCTACCAAACATGTTGTTTGAGGAAGGCCCACAGTATCATTAAAGACTGCTCTCACCCTGCTCATTATCTGTTTGCGACACTGCCGTCTGGCAGACACTTCCACTGCATCCAATAAAGGACAACCAGACTGAAGAACAGTATTTATCTCCAAGCCATCAGACTACTTAACAGCCTGTAGTCCTTCATCTAGCAACACTTTATTACAGCCACTTCCAGACAGTTAGATATTTACTATTCAGATTTACTGTGTACTATTTATTGTACGTGTATGTACTGTTCAGTCTTATTTAGTAGCACACGTCACTTTTACTCTGCCATTGTAATAATTTAATAGCACATGGAACTTTTACTCTGCCTTTGCATACCACTGTTTCATTTACCTTATTACAATACAGTGTCATCTCAACCATTCATGTCCAAATATGTGTTTGTACTGTCAGTGTCTAAATCTGAGCCTCATCACAAGCATATCAATGCCTAGTGTACCCAGTGTAACTGTGCAAATGACAAATGAACGACTTTTGACTATTGACATATGTGCTTGTTGAACATCCCATTCCAATGTTGAGCCCCTTTTGCTGTTATAATAACCTCCACTCTTCTGGAATGTGGAATGTGGCTGTGGATATTTGTGCCCATTCAGCCACAAGATCATTAGTGAAGTTGGGCACTGATGTCAGGTGAGAAGGTCTGGTGCACTGTCTCAAGTTCTTGCGTACCAAACGAACCATGTCTTTATGGACCTCGCTTTGTGCACAGCGGCGTTGTTATGCAGGAACAGATTTGGGCCCCTTAGTTCCAGTGAAGGGAAATCTTAAACCTAGGGCATACAAAGACACTCTAGATAATAGTATAATTCAAACATTGTGGCAGCAATTTGGGGAATATAACATACGGGTGTGATGGTCAGGTGTCCACATACTTTTGGCCATATGGTGTTTCATCAAATTTTACATTTAAATGAAACATAAAATGAATTATAAAATTCATAAATCATCACAGAGACATCATAACTATTTATATCGGATTATTCTGCTCAAGATAGAAATGTATGAATGTATGAAAATTTTTGTCTAAAAGGCTGCATGTCTCACAAAATATTGATGTTAAATGAATAGATGCTGAATGTGTGGTGCTTAAGTGGAAATTCAGCAGAGGGCACTTAATGTAATATAATCTATACATCCAGTATGCATATATTCTTCTTCCTCCCAAGTCATTAACAAGGCTATTATTCATAATAGAATTGAATTCATGACTAATGGGGGGTCCATTTTTTTCATAAGAATAATACATTCAGGCACTTTTCATTGATGTTGCACTTAAAGGTATTATTCAGTTCTGTTATACACTTGTCTTCCTCACTCACAATCAATTTCCTTTTTTATTTTTTTAGGGTTCCCCAAGACTATAGTACATCTTCCCTGTCAGAAAGAAATTGACCTCAGAATGCTAATAGACTGTGCTTTTGTGCATGTGGAACTTAATGACCATTAGTTGTAATTTACTACACTTTTCTGGCATATAGTGCCATGCAAACTGCATTATTTGGATCAGACAGTGTAGTGCTTCTTCATTAGTTTTTCTTCCCAGTTATTCAGTAACTACTATTTATTATTTGGAATCTACATTAAAATCTTAGGAAAGGTATATAGTTGCTAGAGTGAGGGATGATGGTCTGGAGAGGTGAAGTGGTTAAGGGTTTATATTTAATTGATTTTAAAAGCCATTTTTGTACAATGTAAGGTAAAACCTCTTTTGTGTTTGGAAGGAGTTTAAAGATGTGGTTTCAAAGCTAAATATACATCACAGCTCAGAATGTCACTTTTTAGTTTTCTGTACTTCTGGCCCTTTTACAAGTGTATAAAAAAACTGGTTACTGACATCCAGCAAATATACGTCTCCCATCTCATGGAGCTGCATAGTGTGGGTTTAAACACTGGTGAAAATAGAAGGGTATTTGTGTCATTCATTCATTCATTATCCATCACTAACTGCTTTACCATGGTCAGGATTGTGGTTGATATGAAGCCTGTTTTGGAAACACTGACCGCAAGGCAGAAATACCCCCTGGATGAGATGGCACTCTATTGCAGTGCACCATGCACACACATTCACAAACTCATTTACACCTAGAGGTGTGGATTGTAGACAGTCCACCTACGGGCATGTTTTTGGAATGAGGGAGGAAACCAGTGAACCCAGATGAGACTCATATGCGAAACTCTGCACAGACACAAGCTTAGGATCGAATTCAGGACCCTGAAACTGCGAGGCAGCAGCATTACTGTAACACACAAGAATGTTCAGAAATGCTTTGAATTGGCCTTAATAAACAGTGAAGAGATTCAGCTGTTTCCATGAGAAGTGAAGTTTCAGGGGCAGGATGTGACTGTAACAGTTAGAAAAAGCTATTAACAACATAAATCTGTTTTCTGTATTCTCTTTAAAATGTATGTTCATTTTCATTGCTTCTCATAGTCTTAAAACATATTCTCATGAGCGTAGTGAAAAGACTTACAGAGCCTAAGGGCTAGAATGCTGCATACAAATTGTTTGAATGACACTTGATTAATAGTGATGTTCTTTCTGAACGCTGCATTTTGTTATTCTAATCAGAACATAATCTATTCTCAATGTGCGGCCGTCAGAGCATTCACTATCCATTCAGTGTCAGCAACTGATCACCATTTGAAAGGCAAAAGCATTCCACCATGGATCTAGAGCAGCTTTAATCAGCCTGCTATCAGAATGACTAACAGCACAATTCAGTATGAGCCACATGCATGGTGCATATTAGGAGATATTTCTCAATAGCCTGGCGTGTAGGAATTGTTTGGTCTGCCTGAATTCATTGCTCAGTAATGAAAGAGCATTCTCAAAGCAGCATGGATCCAGGTTAAGAATACAAACATATTACTCTGTCTGACAGCATCACAGCATGTTCAGATCAACGGAACTAGGAGTGAAAACAACATGGAGCGCAAAATAGGTTTTAAAAATTCTTTCGTCAAAGTGTTTTGGGGCTAGCATATAAGCACTGTTTAGCGTATAAGGCCATGACTTGGCACAGAGTATATGGAAATAATATTATTGTGTATTTTGAAGGTTAGGCATAGGGAAGCCTATCACTTAGCCCCTTCCTGCTGGATGCCTATGTGGGACAAGTAATGTTTTCATGCACTGTGGCTATGCTGAGGACAACAAAAGGCCAAGAGAGATTTCCTACCTACCTAGCTTTTCAAACTTTGCTGCTCCAGGGTCTACAATTTCCAGGTTTATTTTCATGGATAATTCACTTTATTAAAAGTACATGATTTGTATGTATGTACGTCTGTAGAAAGTGGAATCAGTTTTATAATAAAAGCTATATTGTCTAATTAAAATTTAATGACCTCAGCACGTTGACATGGGCATGCCATGTTATCTTGGAAACGTAAAATGAAAATCTTGCTCTGTTATTGCAGAAGTTACATGTCAACATCCTTATCTCATTTATTGGGCCTTAGTATATGCCTTCTGCCAATGAAAAATGTGCCACTTATGGGGAGATAACAGCAACTTCAGCCTGAGAGTCATTCAAAATGAATTGCCCTGCACATTGTGGAGCACTGCACTGACTATTCATTTACAGTTCTAATTAAACTAATCAAATCACTTTCAATTGCTTTCATTCATTTTCAGTTTTAATTGCAGTTTAGCATGTTACAGTTCACACTGCTAGTGGCCTGCGTAATATGACACAGGCCTTTGTCCGAAGTAATATACAGATAAGGTTTGCAGTCTGAGCTAGGGGCCTGGTTATGTGTAAGTGAACCCTGAGAAGAAAAATAGCAGCTCTTTATTAAGCACTAAGTCAACCTTCAGCACAAGCAAGGTGGCAGAGGGGTGCATAATTTAAATCATATTACAGTATTACTTATATTTGTGAATTCCATTGACCCTATTATCCATCCACGGCAGCACGGTGAGGCAGTGGGTAGCATTTCTGCCTCACAGCCCCAGGGTTCAATCTTGAGTAGGGGTTACTGTTTGTGTTGTGTGGAGTTTCACATATTCTTCCTGTGTTTGCTGGGTTTCCTTTGGGTTCTTTCCACTGTCCAAATATATGCACATAGGATGACTGCCTAATCTAGATTCCCCTTATGTGTGTATGAGTGTGTATGTGAATGGTGCCTTACAATAGACTGTTACAGGGATTGGCTCTGTTAATGTTGACGACATTTGACATGCTTCTTCCATATATTTGTATCCCTGAAAAATGTGAGACATCATTAGTCAATCTATTCAATATATTTATTCTTTATTCTGTTGTGCTTAATGTCATTGTGACACTCTCTTTTGATCACTGTGAGGAACTTAAAATAAAAATAAACTCAAATGTCTCAGTGGACTTCATATTTTTCCATATGGCAATGATAAAGTGTTTGCATCTGGAAGGTAATCCCTAAAAAATGTAACAAATGAAACTGCACAGTTCTTTATTGTAATAATTGTGGTATTGGAATATTGGGTAAAGCTCAATAAAATTAATTTCTAATATTGTATTCATGTACTCTGATGTGATCAAATACATACAAATAAAATAACTCTCCTCACTGCAGCTTTCCATTTTGAACTAAAACCTGCTAAGAGTAAATGGGAAAATACAGCAGTAACAAATTATTACAATAAATTGAGGTTCAGGCTACTTAATTTTAACTGATCCCTGTTGATATCTCTTCTCTGTGCTAAATTCTTGGAAGGTTCCAAGCGAAAACTACTAAGCAAAAAATAAATAAATAAATAAATAAATACATTTCTCTCAGTAGTCCTGGTAAATGGACTTGTTATTCAGTCAAGAAGATGTTTCACCTCTGGCTAAGGGCTTCCTCAGTTCTACCTGATGATGGGAAAATCCTTACCATTTACTCAGAGTGTGAGACATTGGCATTGTGAGACTGACATGGCACTGGGGTCTAGAGATGTGAATCAGAGTGAAACCAGAGAGGTAAATATGTCAGGATGACATTGTAGGTAGGTGATAAGTGCTGCTGTAGACCTTCTTCAATGGTTATGGTCAAGTCTGTATTAGATAAAGTCCTTTCCAGAATGTGTACATGGTTGTCCTCAAAGCAGTGACACGTGTTCATTAGTTGTAGGCAGACAACTGGGTCCTGACTTGAGAAAGTACTTGATAATTAGTTGCCTTCTCCAACTTCTCAGTCTTAGCAGTAAGCTTGCAATTTCTGTTAAGCAAGCATGCATTTTAATTGCATTATTCTAACAGCTAAAATTAGTCTTGGCTTCGTATTTAGCTGACTATAGCTAACTTTGGTGGGGATAGACAATGCTATTTAAAGTCTGATGTGAGCTATCTGACATTAGATACCAAATATCAATAAATTTAAGTAACACCACTATTGAACAATAAATTACAAAATCAATGCTTGTTTCTATGAGTCAGAAAAGTAATTGGTCTAGCTAACCAATCCTATTAGAAAAACAACAGACCTTATAATAACAGACCTTAATTAAAAATAACAGACCTTAAATTATACCTTAAAATAATAGGTATAATTTGCCATGTATTAAAACCAAAAACACAAGGATAAAGTGAGAAATATGGTGTTTATGAATTTTCTCTCAGTGGTATGCTCTCGGCAGTCAAACACAACAAATGTTGTGTTTACATAATATAAAATAGATATTACTCAGAAAATCAGATATTACTCAGCTTAATCACTTAATCATTCATTCATTTATTAATTTTCGGTAACAATTTATCCATGTTTAGAGCCTGAGTGTGAGGCAGTAATACACCTTGGATGGGATGCCAGTCCATCACAGGCCACTTGAAGCACTTAGCACAATCTAATTTCTGTAAAAGGGTGTGTTTATGTGCTTGACATCTGTTTATCTCCCTGTCTATTGCTTTACTTTACAGTACAATCTTCACTCAGACCAGCTTCACACAAACCAGCTAATGGCAGACTATAAGAGAGCCATTTCTCTTGGCTTTCTTCATTACTAATAACCTTTTTTCCCTATTACAGTCAGTTTGAACAGGTAAAGTCCATGTGTACCTGCCATTTTTATGTTGATTTGACTTTGAACGATAGAACATTATGCCAACAAAAAGAAACCTGCTATGCTGTTTCTTCTCTTTTCCTCATATGGGTGAATGAAATTGGCTCAGGTATTACATACAGGCTGTTGAACTGGACCCCAGTGATGAGTTGAACATATCTGATTCAACCCACAATCAGCTCTTGTGTCCAACAGAGCCGTCCTGTACTGTTCCCTCAAGTAGTACAAATCAGCAGGAAGCGATTTTACACAAGGTGAGTTACAGAAGCTGTTTTTGCCTCGATTCCATATTACAGACCAATTAAGCATGTTCACATTTGACTTGATGGACTCTCAGAAGCATTGTTAAATGAAGTACACAGTTGTTTTGACCTGTTTGCTCATCCTCTATATATATGTATATGTATGTGTGTGTGTATATATTTGGAGAGATGGGCTTGTGGGTTGTTTTTTTTTCTGACTGACAACCTTTTGAGATTGTACCTTGTTTATAGGACACAGTACATAAAGAAAATAAAAACACATTCCAGCTCATGTAACCAAGACACTCTTTAATCTTTTGTGCAAAACAGGAGACAGATGGTTGCTATGGTTACAGGGTAAATGCAATGCTAGATTTCTACAGCATTTGTTCAGTGACCTAAAATGAACGTAATATCTGCTTTAAATGACTATATTTTAAAGAATTTTCATTATAAGGATACATAATTTTCATGATTGGAGATATCAATGAACAAGTGGTGCTGTAGTGAGCAAATCTATTCTCCATATAGTCATTGCACACTTCACCATTTTTAAACTCACAATATTTCAATTTGATCATAAAATACACTTTATTGGTGGGACGTTAACATAAATATTTTCCCTGATACATTACTTCCCTCTATATACCCAAGCAATCCTGAATTAATGATTCACATCATGCCACATTTGTAAATGTACTGACAAAGTGATGGTAATTTATGGAAATGTGGAAGGCAAAAGGGCTTTAAATGATCCGTCTTCTCCTTCATCTTGAAAAGCTTGATATTTTCCACTACAGCACTCCCTCTCTATTTAGAGAAAGATAACATTTAAGAGCAGCTATGTATTTTAATTAATAAACATCTCAATAGAGTATAACAAAACAGGGATATAAAGTCATATTTTCCAGTTATAACAATAGTAATAATACATCATATTTAGATAATATACACTCACTTTGATGACGAAAAGCATAATATTTCATTCAAATAATACTCTTTTTTGCTCTCCAGCTTCAGCCTGATGATGCTCTTGTGTGTGGTCATCGGGCATTTAGGATGATTCAGGCCACAATGTAACATCCTCAACTACATTTGCACAGGTGAGTATTCCTCTGCAGCACAGTACACTCACTGTTTGTTTTTAGTTTTGTTTTCAGATTTGATTTACTGTATGTACTTTTTTTTTTATTTTTATTTTTTTTTACTGTAACTGTATCATTAGAATATAGCAGTATATCTATTGTATTCAAAACTTATCTTTGCTGTAAGAGTCATCTATGTTTACCATTATTTAAAGACATTTTAATTTATTTGAAGTTCAGATTCAAACATGACTCACTGCAATTTCAGTTTAGTCTGTAGTGTATACTATATGGTCAAAAGTTTGTGGACACCCGACCATCACACTCACATGTGCTTGTTGAACATCCCATTCCAAATTTAATCCCCCTTTGCTGTCATAATAACCTCCACTCTTCTGGGAAGGCTTTCTACTAGATTTTGGAGCGTGGCTGTGGGGATTTCCTCATTCAGCCACAAGAGCATTAGTGAGGTTGGGCACTCTGAGTCCTGACCTCAACCCCCTGTGCAGGACACTGAAGTTCTTTCACTCCATACTGGAACATATTTGGGCCTCTTAGTTCCAGTGAAGGGACACTGTAACACTACAGCATACAAAGACATCCTATACAATTGTGTGCTTCCAACTTTGTAGCAATAATTTGGGATGCACATGTGGGTGTGACAGCCAGGTGTCCACAAACTTTTGGCCATATAGTGTATGTGTTTTTAATTGGTATTATTATTATTATTATTATTATTATTATTATTAGATACCCAACAAACTGATTTAAGAACGGTTTATTTTCTTTCTAAACAAATTAATATGTTTTAGTAGAAATGGAGTATCATTTATTGCAACAGCACAAACATTTCCAATGAGAATAAGTTTAACATATATTGAAAGTCCAGGGTTGAAAGTCCATATTGTGCTAAAACCACCTGGACTAATCTGTACTCTCAAAGCCAACTTTACATTCATCCATCTGTTTCCTGAGCATCTGAATGTAACACCTTTGGCCTCCTCTGATACACTAGATGGTGCCAGAAATAAGCGTGGGTTTCAAATATAACTTGAGTTTCAAATACAGCTTCAGCTAGCATACACCAAGAATCGCACAAGGCATCCAAAGTGGAGTCGAAATAGCTTACAGTGCATTAAGAAATGGAATAAAGGAAGTGTTTTTGTTTGCAGAGACAGTACAATTGCTCAAATGCCTCATATGACTTATTTTCAGAAGGAATATGATACTCATCTTAATACATTAGGTTGTATATACTGTATACGATACAGCTATGAATATAAACAGTTTATATTATAATGATTAAAAAGACAGTTGAATACAATAACATAGCTTAAGGATTTTTGACACATTTGATCCCCGGCGCAGGAAGTGAGCCATGCAGTGTGTGATGCACTGCTATTTAGAAATGACATTAATTACAGAAAGCAGGTGGAAAAGTTCGTCGTCATTGTGTGATGTCTAAACTAACGCAACGCTTCGACAGACTCATTTTCCCAAGCAACGTCATTTTGCAGCGTGTGACGTCGGGAGCCTGAGGCCGGCGCGAGCGGAGCGGAACTCTGCGCGGCGGCGGTGCTGGTGCGCGCGCTGCGGCGAGAGCGAACAACAGAGAAGATGCGCCTTCTGCACTTAAAAACAGCACGACCGGAGATCCGCTGAGGTCTCTCTCTCCCTCTCTCTCTCATACACACACAAACACTCACACACACTGTCACACACTGCTCTGGCACCCGGACCTGGAGACTAGACTGAATATCAGCATGCTGGCCAACAGCACATTCCCGCACCTGGAAGACGACTTGTTCTTCAATTCATCCGGCAACGAAACGCACAGTGAAGCTCACAGCAGCGCGATCCTCATCTCCTTCATCTACTCTGTCGTGTGCCTGGTCGGACTCTGTGGCAACTCCATGGTCATTTATGTCATATTCAGGTATGCCAAGATGAAAACTGCTACAAACATTTACATTTTGAACTTGGCGATTGCGGACGAGCTGCTGATGCTCAGCGTGCCCTTCTTGGTTACATCCTCGCTGCTTCGCCACTGGCCGTTCGGCTCGTTCTTGTGCCGTCTGGTTTTAAGCGTGGACGCCATCAATATGTTTACCAGCATCTACTGCTTAACCGTCCTGAGTATCGACCGGTACATCGCCGTAGTGCACCCCATCAAAGCAGCCCGGTACAGGAGACCTACAATTGCCAAGATGGTCAACTTGGGCGTGTGGATGTTCTCGATCCTGGTCATTTTGCCCATCATTATATTTTCCACTTCCACACCAAACTCGGACGGCTCGGTCGCGTGTAACATGCAGATGCCCGAGCCGCAGCGTCGGTGGATGGCCGTGTTCGTGATTTACGCCTTTCTCATGGGCTTCCTTTTCCCCGTGCTGGCCATATGCATGTGCTACGTCCTGATCATCGCGAAGCTAAGAGTAGTGGCACTGAAAGCAGGCTGGCAACAGCGCAAGAAGTCCGAGAGAAAGATCACGCTCATGGTCATGATGGTGGTCACGGTGTTCGTGATTTGCTGGATGCCATTTCACGTCGTGCAGCTCGTGAACGTGTTCGAGGAGCGGCACAACGCCACGTTCAGTCAGCTGGCCGTCATTCTGGGCTATGCCAACAGCTGCGCTAATCCCATCCTCTACGGCTTCCTGTCAGACAATTTCAAACGCTCCTTCCAAAGGATTTTATGCCTCCGGTGGGTGGACAGCGCTGCTGAGGAGCCCATTGACTACTATGCCACGGCGCTGAAAAGTCGCGGCTACAGTGTGGACGAGTTTCAGCCGGACAACATGGAGTCGGACAGCGCGTGCAGGAACGGCACGTGCACGTCCAGAACTACAACACTGTAGTGAGCTGCACTGCTGAGGCAGACTGCTGACTTGAACACACAGATAACACACAGAATATGTTGCTGCCATGGTCACTGGTATATCTATTGATTCAGTATTTATTTATTTATTTATTTATTTATTGTGCGTGTGTGTGTGTGTGTGTGTGTCTGCAGGAATCAGTTATTAACCTTTTTGGCACTATCTGTTTTATCAAATAGGTTAAGACAGGTTTATTCCTGTAGACACATGAAAGATGACACTGAAGCCTTGTGAGTGTATTAGATTATTACCTAGTGTAGATTTCAACCTGATGTTTGAAACAAGAGATTCTCAAAACTGAATCTGAAACAAATATGCAGAGTATTTATATTAAAACACTGACAATGAGTAATCTTTACTAAGTTGCAGTTATTTTAGGAGAGCCAAACTAACATTTTCTCTAACCCACTCTTTTCTACTGGAGCTTGTTAAAAGATTTTTGTTACTTTCAGTAACTGCCACCACCAAAACAATCTAAATAAACATTAATGCTTAATATGACATTCAGGGTGGTTTCTGCCTCCTACGTCTTTAATGCAGTTTGTGGGAGTGCCTGTAGCCAGTGAATCTGCATGTTCTGATTAGTTTTGTGTTAATTTCTTGCCCACTGTGCATTAAAGAAAATGCGTGCAGGAAAATGAGTGTGTCCACTAACTTTCCATACTTTGTCACTCATCTTATTTGTGGCATACCTCTGTGTTTATATACCATGATATGCATTTCTTAACTTTGAGTTAAAAGACTATTTTAGCTAAAAGTGAAATTTTCACAATTTTCCTCATACCCACAGTGTAATCGATCAGCAAAAACATGTTTAGATGTATGAGACTAATGTAGACTATTTTTTTTTGTGTGTGGGGTGGGGTGGGGGGGGTGGGGGGGGTTGTAGACATCATGATAGGTACAAAACTTCAGACATAAAAAAGTAAATCACTTTATAGATCGTTGCAAGACCTGTGAACTTTCATACAAACACATTCATTCTAAGGTAGCCAACTCAAATCTCTCTCAAATTACACCTCTCATAAAAAACTTTTGAATTTATATCTGCCTAAAACAAAGCTAAAAGCATGATTTCAGGAATAAAAAATAAAATAAAAGCAAGCATTAAACAGAAATGGTAAGCTTATATATATATATATATATTCAGTGCCTTTTAGGTATTTCCAGTGAGACCACTGAGTTCTTTCACAATATTTTATGTTTCTTCATTCCTTCATCTTCTTTAGCCTTTTTATCCCGGTCAGGGTGGCAGTGGATCCAGAGCCTATCCTGGGAATATTGGGTGTGAGGCAGGAACACACACACACACACACACACACACACACACACACACACACACATATATTTTCACTCATTCATACCTTAAAGGGGCTATTTAAACTAGCCAATCTACTAGCACGTTTTGGGATATGGATAGAAACAGGAGAAACCCAGAAAAAACCCATGTGGACACAAAGACATGTCTGTCGTTTCAGTCAAGACATTTGCTTAGCCGATTATTCATTCACTTTTTCCATAGAGTCTGATCCATTTAGAGCAACTGATTCTTTCAAGGCTGCTGCCCTTTTCTTTGCCTGTTTCCTAGCACTTCTCATGAGGCAGTATTTCACAATGGCCACAATAATCACGACCAGCACCACAAAGATCAGCAAAGCTATAATTAGAGGGAAGACAATATTTGACAGGTCTCCAGTGCTTTGCTCAATAAGAACTGCACTTTCAGTAGTACTGTAAGTGGCTGGTTGAGATGAAGGAGGATACTTCTTGTCCATGAAATAGGAGGTTGGTTTATCCTGGACTTTGTTAGTGGCATCAGTGGCTGTTTGTGTTTTCTTGAATATTTCTGAGTCTTCACTATGAACATTGTTCATATCATCAACATACAAACAGCTATAGGAGCCTTGTGTATTAATGCAATTGAATTTACAATTATTGGATTGCTTACATTCATCTATATCCACACAGATTCCATCTTTATTTTTTTTGTAGCCTTTTTCACATTCGAGACAAAGTCCTTCTATGTCTGTCTCTGATCCACCTACCAGTTTCCATTCACCAGTACTCTTTGAACAAGTCAGCGTGAACGTGTCTGTGCCATTGCAAGAAACCCAGAGCGTAGACGGATCCATCATTTTGTTTGTGATGTCATGACGGCCGAATATCAGTGGTTGAGAAGAACATGCGATATTCTTACTCAATCCTTTATGTTTGCAAATAAAGGGAAATTTCTTGGTGCAGGACTTAGCAGCTAATCCCCAGTTGGCTATTGTAGAGCCTCTGTACTCCACAGAAAGTATTCCACAAAGTGCACTTGTGCAAGTACCACTTGGTTCTTCTTTCCATTCAAGATCAGATTTAGTGCTGTTATCTACAATCCAGTGGAAACCCTTAAGTGGAAAATCTTTCTGAACACACTTTTTCTTGTCTTTTTTCAGGCCAATCCAGAATGAAGTAGAGGTGTTGTCTCCTTTGCCCTGAATGACTTTCAGAATCTTTGAAGTTTCTTCACTGTCGGGCATGTTAGCCAGAGACCCATCAGATGCACATAAAGTCTGAGCAGCTTCAAACGGATGCATGTCCAAATCTACAGAGTAGAAATGAGTAGAATCAGGGGAGCCGGAGACAACAATCAGAAAGTTGACAAAACATAATCCAGTCCAGTAGTCCATGTCTCTCTCTTCTGCCTTGTGTTCATCAGCAGTGACTCTATCAATGTCCCCAGCTCTCACTGACTCGTTAACCCACCACCTATTTTCTTAGCCACCCTATGAGGTCCTCCCAAGACAGCATGAACGGGAAATGTGCTCAGTCTTGATACGGCTCTCCACTTCCTCTTGGGCGGTGGTGGTGCTAAAGCAAAACAATAGCAACACTAAAAGAAATTAGCCGCTCGCATAACCAAAGCTTTCATAACTCGCTCCCACAGACACACTCCCACAGAAGAATAAGAACAGCAAGGAAAAAAGTAGTGTGCACTGCCAAAGGTTAGCTAAGCCTTGACTTCAACAAACACAACACAACACCCAAAACAGCTGACTTCACATTTTCTTTAAGATGTGATTTAGAGCCCCCAGCAAGCTCAGTCCTCTATCAACACATCTGTAACAGGATGCACTGAGTGGAAGACAAAGGATTCATCACACTAGAGAATTCTGTTTGCGGTAGCAGTAAATTCAGATTACATCACACACTTAAAATCAAAATTTCAAATGAGTGTTGACTTCAGTTGGTTTGTAAAACCTACTCTCTTGAGACCTAAAGTGGTGTTATATATCTAACAGCAGCTGTACTATTCTATCTCACTGATGAGCTTCTTTGTGAGCCAGTGCCAGATGCTTCCTGAAGGAAATGGCCATGAAAGGCAGGAAGTGAAGTCACAATTGAAATGCTGGATGCTGTGTATTTCATTTGGGAGTGTCAGGGGGTGGATACCATTGTAGAAGGGAAATAAAGTTACAAGGGACAGGAAAAAGAGTCACAATAACAAAATGTATGGTAGCTAATAATTTCTTGTTTGGCAATTGTCATAGGTTGTCTTGACTGAGGCTTAGGATCATTATTGCTCTACTGTGACCACACTTGATCTTAGCTGGTCACAGTAACTGACACAGTTATTCTTGTAATATCTCATAAATTATCTTTTGTTTTTGGTGATCAAAGATTCTCAGTCTGGGAGGATCAGACGTGGTTAAGGTGGTTTTGTGTGTATGTACTCTTGGTTACACTGTGTGTGTGCAAGGAACATCCATGCAGTTGTAGAAAAAAATGCATAATTTCTCATTTCTGCTAGCTTGCTGGTTCCTATGACAAAGAGATCTTTAGCACACAAATATATAGCTTCAGATATAACTTGGAAAAATGAAAATAACTAAAAGGTTAAAATTAAAGTTAGGGTCAGGATTAAGTGATGATATTGAACTAGAGTTAAATATCTGTAATATATAAAATATCCCTATAATGTTGTAGTACATCATGCACACATCAAGCATATCAAGACCTTTTACTGATGCCTTACTGATGCTTTTTGGACAGCGTATATCATATCACAGGTTTATTCTACTCTGTTCTACAGCCTTACCTCTAGATAACAATATATAATGTAAATGCATAAATAAATAAAGGTATTATTAAATAATATTAAATAGACTTTTGTTGCAGGATGTCAGGGCAATTAGCAAATGGTTTTGTTTGGTGTTTAATCATGGCAGGTGTTGGTTATACATTTGTTCTGTAATATGGCAGTAGTTCTTATTGCTAGTTAGTAAAGGAACTGATTCAACTATATGAGCAGAAGGTGCACAGAAGCTGAGAATCCTCCGTAACTGTATAATGAATGATGTCAGTATAGTCAGCATGATCAGATGTGTAGGTGGAAGTGCCTGGGTGGCTTAGTCATAGCACATGCATGGACACAGTGTGTCTGTTGTGAGCTGTGTGTATACAATCAATCTAAGTAGGCCACTCCATTAAGCTCAGATTATTTTCATGGTTCCTTTTAGTGTATTAATATCTACATATAATAATCTACACAGGATTAGACATTTACATTTTATAAGTATATATGCCCACAGGACTGTCATTAACCAGATGTTATTATTTGGGTGTTGGGCCATTTTCAGCACAACATGTTTCATTGTACCAACACATCACACACTACCATGTCACGACAATGTCAGTGTCACTGCTGTGATGAGAATGCTCCACCATCCAAGCGGCCCTACGTTTAAAAAGCATGATGTTAGGCTCATATAGTAGGCTTAGTTACACTTCAGGTGTATCTGTGAGGAAGAGCAGTGCAGAACACAACTTAATGTAGCCACAAAATGCATCTGACATTAACAAAACTATGTCTGCTAAATGTACTCTGCATGAAGCACAAATTGCAGTCTAAAAGCCACTGTGAAATGATGGAAATGGTCTGCCACAGAGCAGTTTAAAAGCTCTGGACTAAAGAAAAATGCAGGTTCATTAACAAAGAGATGTTAATGTGTTACTAAATGGAGTTCCAATTAAATAAAGGCATTCATGTGGATGATTTGCCATTTGATTACTAACTGTTTTTTAAGTACTGACTACATGGTTCACTGTAATGGTACTTTTTTTAGGAAAATTAAATCATAATACTTTTTTCAAAAATAAAATATACATTTATTATTGATCATCATTTCCAAGTAAAACATTATTATTATTATTATTATTATTATTATTATTATTATTATTATTATTATTATTAATAATAATAATAATAATAATAATAATAATGCATTTAATCCTAGAAGACTGTAAGCCAATTAAAAGAGGGTATGGGTAAATTTTAAACTAATTCAGTTTTGTGACTCAACAAAAAATAAAGCAGTTTCCTATTGAAAGTCTACACTTTAGGCACCAAATGCATAGTCAGAAGCAGCGATGTCTGAGGCAGTGGAGACAGCTGAGCATCCCTGGCCGAATTTATCAGATATCTACAGTTTTAAATGCTTCAAAGGAACAGCATGATAATCATCTACAAATTACTCAAGCTAAACCTGTGGAGTTATCGGCATCACAGCTCAATATACAACCTGCAGAAACATGTACAGGTAATCCATTAGCTAGCTGAGTGAGCTAGACAAGCTAGCTAGAACTTTTGATGTTTTACAGTATGAAAGCTCTGTATTAAACTTAAGATGTCACTTTCATGTGATTTTAACTGCTACATCCTACAGGTAACACTCAGGATAATGTGCAAGGGGCATCTTTACTAGATAGCTAACTATGTAGCTAGAACTACTGAAACCCCAACAGTATTTACCATAGTATTTACCATACAGTATTTTAGTAGGTAGCTAGCCAGTTAACTGTTACCTTTCTATATGTCCTGTTGATAATCAAAGTGGTGTTCACTTCAGCATAGCAGTTCAATAATGCATTCCTCAGACATAGAACATTTTCAGATTCAGTTTGTCAAACGTAGACATTTAAAAATGTCTTACTTGAGTAATTTTCCTGATTACTACTTTAACCCTTTTAATTACCACAGTGGCAGTACTTTTACTTTAGTCAGTATGTTTTATACCCATTCCACCACTGCTTTTTTGATGAACGAGCTGCTGTTTACAGAATAATCTACAATAAAAACTTGCATTTAAACTGTGTTCCCTATTATTTTTGCACGGTAGGAAACAATCTGCAAACTGTCCTCTGACTTTTCCTTTCATTTTTCGATAACTTTATTTGAACCTAGCACAAATCTTTCCCAGATCTTTGCTTACACCATAGGTGCATAATGCTGCACAATAAAATTTCTGCTTGCTGGGATGTATCTATGATGTGAAGCACATGCATTTTTGTTCATTTTAAGCTTTGTTAAACTTTTCATGTTGCACAGTGAACCAAAGTAGTTTTACCAAAGAATGCATGAATGAGTAAATGAAAATGACTGTTTACTTGTAATAGAAGAGTGGAGCAGGATGGAAAGAGAAAGCAAAACAAACCAACCAAGCTGAGAGGGAGTCAACAAGCTGAGAGGGAGTATGTAAGTAGATTGATAACTGCCAGCAGCTTCCTATCTTCAGTGGCACAACCTCCATGAACAGAGTTTAAAAAAAAAAAATGCAATGACCCCCTTTTCATTGCATATGGAGAGTAAGTGTTTGCCAGTCTAAGGAGAAAGTACCCCTGTGTGGCTTTGGGGAGCAGTAATTGATGTTCATTTCAAACCTCTCACATTTTTAACCTACCATATCAGCTAACATTGTATATTTTCTGATGTAAAGATATACTGTACAAGCACACACACACACACGTCTTATTATCCTTATGAGGACCTTCCAGTAACCTAATTACTAATGCAGCTATTAAAAATGATCACCAAAATTTGACCCTACCCTTGAAGTTAAGTCGTTTAGTAACTAGATGGTTTTCTGAAAATTGTGAAATTAGCTGTGTATGCAATATGCCTGGAAAGAGTAAAATCTTTTATTGTGTTCAGCAGTGTATATATTCTCTTAAAGGGAAAAAGAATCTATCATAATAATAAAAAAATATTCACTACTCTGAGTACTTTTATTTAAGTAGTTTTAGCACAGGTACTTTTACTCTACTCTAGTAAATTTTTGGGAAGTAGTATGACTTTCAGTACTCATTCCAAAATCAGGGTAAGGGTCTCTGAGACCAGAGCTGTCCAAGCCCATTACAACAGTAACAGAGCTAATTAGAGTACACACTGCGCCATCACTTCAAATTCCTACAACACATGAATAAAATATGGTGACATTTAATGAGCTGAACACACACAAGGATACCATCAAGAAGTTCTAAGGAAAAAAGAAAAATCTCAATCTCATCAACAATGTAGACTCATTCTTTGAAATAGCTAACAAACATGGAGAGTACTATGAAAATAGAGTTTTGTATTTGTATTTGTAGAGTTATATGAAAATAGAGTTTTGTAATTTATATTATTTATTATCATGTTTGAATTCTGTTAGAAAGTGATGAGTTGTAAAATGGATTTAGCTTTTTTCACTGGCTTCCAGTTCCTTTTAAGATTCACTATAAGGTTTTATTGTTTGTTTTTAAAACATTGCAGATATACTTTCAATACAGTTCTTGACCTTTAAGATCTTTGTCCACTTACAGTTGACAGTTCCTCGATTTCAGCTCAAACAGAAAGATGATTGCTTTTACAGTCACTGCACCGAAGCTCTTGAATAGCTTACTAGTACACTTGGGACATGCTTCCTCTGCATCCCTTTTTAAATCAAAGCTCAAGACATATGTTTATTCCATAGCTTTTTGGGAATGATTGAATGCATATTATGTATGTAGGAATGAGTGTGTGTGTGTGTATGTATATCTGCATATGTTATTGTCTAAAACATTGAAGAACAGTAATTTACAGTGTTTTCATCAACAGAAGTTCTTGTAAATGTGTTTTATAAGTAATTTTTTACTTACTTAAATACCTGCTAAAACATTTAAGGATAATGACTAGCTTACATGGGCCAGTAGACTTCTTTAGCTGCACACTGCATATGCTTGTATTAACAAGAGCATCTAAATGAGAACACATTTAATTTCAGGCAGCAGTGACTTTCCCGAGTAGTGTGGCAAATTGGGGCTTTTCCAAATGTTTCCTCATTAATTCACTGTGCCATGTGTTTATCTTATGGAAGCTCCTCTCTTCCTCAGGCTGCTCATCACCATCGCACCCACATGATGGTACATTTACTAGATAACTGTACAGTGTGTGGATGGGGGTTTTCTGCAGTTTCATTTTTATGCATGTTTATTTGCATGTTTATGTGGCATAAATTAGGCTCTACTAATTTTAAAACTACCTTTTACCAATTTGACCTCAAAGCGTGCTGTGAAATGAATACTGCAGAGGCACTACAATGCTCTGGAGAAAAAAGGCATAAATTAACAGTCATTTACATAGTTCTTGTTGACATAGAGGGGTTTGGTGTATCTCTTTTGTTGTTGTTGTTGTTGTTGTTGTTGTTGTTTATACTGGACCCTGCAAGATCTTTCATGGATTACAGACTAAGAGATGTAGTTGTTTACTGCAGCATGTATGAAAATGATAAAATCATAGGTTCATGATTGTTCATCATGGGGTCATGATTGTTAGTAAGCAGTCCTACCTGTTCAGTAATTACCAACATTTCACTAGCCTAGGATATTTATTCAGTTTGGTAACCTATTTTCATCCTATATGCTCTTATGTTATTCAAAGTGTCATTTTACACCAGACAACTGTGGCAGTGCTGAAAAAAAGCTGGCATATAGTTTCTAGCTAGCAACTATGTCAATATTACAAGTTGTACAATAAGCTACATTTCAGGCTCTATCCTACTTGCATACTTCACAAGTATTCTAACCGCCACAGATTATAGGAGTGAAAATTTTGTTGAAATAAACTTGTTTATTAATACGTGTTTATACGAATTCTGTTCTACTCAATGAAGACAATGTGAAAATCTATCCATGGATATTTTTGCCTAAATTCCAACACACTGTGCAGCATTTCGATATAAAATTCATTGAAATGTCAAAGCAAGTGAACAAGCAATTACTTTTCATATAAGAAAGCTTAAAGTATATGTTTATTTATTTGTTTGTTTGTTTGTTTGTTTGTTTATTTGTTTATTTATTTATTTATTTATTTATTTATTGAAGGCGTTTATACAGGAGTTAAGGCAGGTTGGTGAGGTGATATTGTTTCATGTGAAGTTTGGTAAAATTAGTTTTGCAACTAGAGTCCCATGTACTTAGTTCTTCAGGTAGTGTATGTTTATTATGATTATAATGGCAACATTACTTCAATTTATGATGAATATTTTGTTGTAAAGGTATTTTTACATGATGATTATACTTGTGCTCTTATGTAGTTGTGTTATTGCTGATACTTCATGAATCAGCAGTGAATGCTGGTTATTGATGAATTTAATGTAGTATAATTTATTAATCTTTAGTCAGATTTATTATTTTATGTTGTTATTATTATAGTTGTATGTAATAAGTGTTAGTAGGTTTAAAAGTATGAATAGCAGTAAAACACTTGCTCAAGACAGGCAGGCCCTTGTGACTTCCCACTGCTTTGCCACAGTTTCCAGCACGTTTCAATTAAATTGTGTGAAAGCTGTATTTGTATTTAGCTATATTTGATGGAGCTTGTGTTTTTTTTTTTTTTAAATAATCTTTTGCACAAGGTGTGTATATACTGTATATTGACCCCAGTTAGCTTCTAGGCATCACAGTATAAAACACTACTCAGGACAGTGTAATTGTAGGAAAGAGATAACCTAGTGTCTCTGTGAGGTCAAGTTCTGGCATTCTGTATAAAGGAAGATATGGTTTCTAGAGATTGTATAAATTTACCATTCTGCAGTAATGATACTGCCACCATGGTAATTCCTTCATCAGCATTAGGAGCGAACAAGACAGCAAAAAGTGATGCACAGTTTCCACCCAGAGCTATTCATAGTGCCTATCAATCCTCTGAAGATTAGAACTGAATGTTTAATTACATCTCAGAGCCTCCTTGTTTCCCTCTGACTCAGTGTTTGCTGTGTGAATGGTGGGCTGAGCGAGGCGATAAGGAAGTACCATAAACCATTATTAGCAGATAGAATTTTCATATTTACATTGATTAATATTCCTTGTCAAAATCCTGGCAAAAAAAAAAAAGTTCATGAAGCATGAAATATCTAAATTTCCATCTGAATATGCCACTCAAATATGAAATAAATGTCACAAACTGGTATATTAAGAATATATTAAATGTGGTGATTGTTTTTGTTTCCTTTGCTTTGATTGATATTTGCTTGTATTCCTCTTATGAAACTCAAAAGAAATTCAAGGCTCTGAATGAGTTTTCATTTCTAATGCAGTAACACTTGGAAGGATTGATTAACCTTTCCACTTTTACTGAATACACAATTGTAATGGTAGATCTGGTCTCGCAATCAATTTGACATGATTCAGCCAATCAGTATGTTAATATGAGTAAGAGAAAAGAAAAGATTATAAGATTAGAATATTTAAAAAAAAACAATGTTGAAAAAGAGTTCCTGGGTTTGATAATTGAAAGTTGTAATTTTGTAACATTCATTCATTCAACTTTAGTAAGTGCTTTATGCTGGTTAGTGTTGCATTCACACACTCATTCACATCTAGGCTATTTACTGTATCTAAATCCACCTACATACATGTGTTTAGACAGTGGGAGGAAACCGGAGAGCCCAGATGAAACCCACACAAACACTGGGAGAAGATACAAAACACCACAAAGTCAGTAACCTGAGCTTCCTACAACTACACACTGCACAACCATGCCACCCAATTCAGCTACATTACATAACATAACCTCTAATTTTAGAAAAGCAAAAAAAAAAAAAAAAAATCAAGGCCAACTGTAATCTTTACAAGGTACAACTGTAATCTTTACACATATAGTAAGGAGAATTTTTGGTTTTATGTGTAAGACTGTAGAACATTATCTTTAGATTAATATTGTATCTTAAAGTATATTCCTTATTACTTAATGTCATTCTTTGAACAAAGTGTGATGCCTGACACTGAATATAGTTCAGAATCATGATGTTTCAGGACTGCAGCCAGTGCTATCTAGACAAGCACAAAAAAACAAGTGTGATTGCACAAAGAAGGGCTAGACAAAAGCAAGCAAGGCTGGAGGCTGAAATTGCACAACCAGGGGCTACATTCTATATTACCACAGCACCTGCCGAGGGGAGCCCACCGACCCCGTGGTGGCTCCTTGCTCGAAAATCAATGCCATTATGAGACTGGCTAGACTTATCACCTGGGAGGACAAAAAAAGGGTGAAACATACAGTGGCTACTTCTAGGAGAGGTTCCATTAGTCATTGTCAGCATGTCCACCAGGTCCAGTAGAGAACACCTTTAAATAGGAAAATCTGCAGTAGCACAAGCATGACTAGTGCAATAACAGGGTTGCAGACACATCTTATCCAGCATTATTCCTGACAACGCACATCTTATCCAGCACTGAACACACATCTTATCCAGCACTGAGATGAAAACACCACCAGGAGTAGTAGTGTAGCAGTGGCCCTTTTGAGTACCATCAGGGAGGAGATGGGGAAAAATATGAGAACTTGAAAACATAAAGGAATGTACCAGCTTATGGTCTAAAGCTGGATTACATGCTTCAGTTCTTTAGCAACTTTCAGGAACTAAACAATGTGTCAGAGTTAGACACCAACCCCATGCCCAGTCTGGACGAGCAGCTGGGGAGCCCATGGTTGGTTTCCAACTAAGACCTAACAAAGGGGTACTGCCTATACAGAAGATTTCATGGCTGGAAGCTGATAATGCACTTAAGGACCCACAGCTGGCAGCATAACATAGAAGAAATAAAATTGCTGCATGGCATGCCCAAGAGGAAAGAAATTGGATGAGTAAGGAAGTACCTTGCTAAAATAATCTCTCTCTTTCTCTCTGTTGTCATGTCAAACTCACCTCATAAAACTAGGCTTCAAGCCAGCTGGTGTGTCAACCATCCCAAGCAGCACTACCCCTCAATAGAGGTGTGTACTGAACTTTATTTATTTATTTATTTCACTCCTGCTGGCTTTCAAAGTAATTCTGACCAATGGCTGCTGCTCCCACAGACAAATTGAACAGCTTGACCCTGCACTTATTACTTTGGTTCTATTTTCTAAAACGTAAACAAATTACAATTTTAAACCACATTGACCCTACCCAGGATAAACATTTACTAGGCTAGAAAATAGTCAATCAGTAAAGAATGAAATGAATGAAATGGGAAATGCATTGCAAGCGTCATCACATCACATGCATCACATCCAGGTCCCTCAAATGTTAATCAACATGCCCTTGCTCTCTCCCTGGAGGTTCGTATATGACCATCCACCCCTGCCCACATGAAAGCACAAAACGTTTACCCAGTGTCCCAATGCTCACCTCTACTCCACAACACCTACTAATTCTTTGAATTCCACCACCTCACCATGCAGAACTGACCATGTCAATCACCCCTTTTACCTCCCCTCCCACACGTTAATTATCTTGTGTAGAATGTTCAGATTTAGTGAACCAACATGTCATTTAAAAAAAATCCATACTAGCATATATAGCATATAACCAATGAGTTTGGCTGTTTTTCTCATTGCATTGAGCTAAAAGCATAAAGCCATGAACAAAGCCCTTGTACTCAACAAAAATCTCCATTACTGTCAAGTATTGAATTATTTTATTCATGCATTTGCTAATGATATTGGTGCTTGTTAAGCCTGGCTAATAGTAGTCTTTGCTGCTCTCAATTATAAGAGCTCATTCCTTCAGTCTCCATCTTTTTCTATACGTTTTGCTGGGTAGAAATGAATAGTACCTCTTTCATTGAGAATGCAAAGTGGTTCTGTGGAAGACGCTTCATCTCTTCTATAATAATTGACAGGACTTTCTGAGAATTCTTTACAATATACAATAATTACACTAAACACCACCTCTTAAATTTTGAAATGGCATATTACAAAGTACAACTTGTACAAAGTAGACATTTGTCAAAGTCAGTGCATTAGATATTACATTACAAACATCTGACTGGCCTAATTTGGTGCTTACACTAAACTAGATCAAGGCTTTCTTCGCATTCAAAGGGGAGGCTGGCAAAATAGATTTGAGTCTCCAAATGAACCATAAAAATGTATTATGTTTATTATTAAAAGGGCTGGCCTCAACTGACTATTTGCCTGTGCCAAATCAGACCTCTCTTTCCATCTCTCTCTCTCGCTGTCTCTCTCTCTCTCTCTCTCTCTCTCTCTCTCTCTCTCTCACACACACACACACAGACATAAACAATGGTGGCCAATATCAATTGTTAAGGTGACCTCCTGGCTCTGGAGAATCTAGAGTCATCAAATGGCCCATAGCACAGTAATTAAATCCATAATTCCAAATTACCTCTGAAGGTCATCTGTCAGGTAGCTCACAGGTTGGGCTTCAGATGTGGCGCCAGTGCCCAACAAAATATCTATCTAAACTGTCTCACTATGTATTTAATATTCAGTGTCCCTGCAACAAGTCAGACATTAATAACTTTGTCTCCTCAGCTGTGGAACTATACATCTATTTCAGCTTTTAGCGTTTATAGTTAGCACGTTACATCAACAAAGGCAACACATGAATATTAATGCATGGGTAGAGATCTCTTGTCTTTGTTCAGCAAAGCAGAGAATGAACTGAATGAAAGAAATAAAATGATAAAATATGAGATGGTGTATTGCAAGGGAGAGCGGCCCATTCAGAATCAGAGCTAAGGAGGTAAGACAGTCTCTCCTGAGACTATTTATCACCTCCTGTTAAAATCCCCAGGCATGCTCTGCGCTTCATCAATTACTAAATGTCAGCTATGTTTATTGTACCAGGTGCTGAATACAAATGGGGCCATTTTTGAAACACTGATTTAAGCAATAGGTTTTTGTCATTAGGTAATGCAGTGTATGCGCTATGTGCTTTGATAAGCTCCTAGGATCTTCTCCTATTGAAATTTTATCCATGGATTAGCCTTACTATATCTTGTGTCTGTTCAGTCAGTGAATGTCTACAACATTTATTCCAGATACCGCAGTGATTTCTACTGCACTATAATGCCTGCGTACTTGCATATAATTCAACTCCACTTCTGTAATTGCATTTCATAAAGACTGTTGTGTCTTAGTGCTGTTTTGGTTAAACCAATTTGCACACGTATACCACATGGGCATTGTTAAAAAAATTAAAATAGAACGAAGTCAGAGTGTCAAACTCAGTCCTATAGAGATTTGTGCTTTCTCACTCTCTTCTAACACACAATATTCAGCCTATTAACATCTTGGCAATTAGCTGATGAGTTGAATACTGTGTGTTAATGAGGTAGAATGCTAAACTCTGCACTCTCCTGTAATTGTCTAAACAGAACATATTGCGCTGCGGTACAGGTGTTGAGATTTGATGGCTGTGTTTTTCTCCATTAACAGTAGATAATAGGGACAGAATGCATTTGGTGTTTGTGCACTCATTAATCCATTAACCTGCTACTATATTTGGAGTAGGGTTCAGCTGTGATTGATGGTTATGCGCTGCTTAGCACTGTTAGTCTTGCTGCATTTTCAACAGTGGCTAATAACATGCTGTATCTAGCTATTCATAAAGCCACAGACATATAATAAATAATGTTTTGACACTGTTTCTAGTTAAGCCTTTGCCTTTGACCTGTCTTTATACCTTACAGGTTTACCTGAGTAGACATTTATTTAGATGAAATATAGCTGTAGGAGCAGCAGCTGCTGTGAGGATATGATCGGTTAATGCAGATGGCATATGCATTGAAAGTGACCATGAGGGAAAGAATGAGGCTATAAAAAGGGTATCAGTGCTTGGGGCAAAAACATGGTAAGGTTTCCTTTCTGCATACTAATGATAATGATGTCATTGTCAGAGACAAGGGCTCCATGTGGAAAAACCTTGGCTTTGATTGAGTTTCCAATGACTTTTTTCATTGTACGTTTGCAAGCAAATGGGATGCTGGTGGCTGTGTAGTTATATTCTGCACTGGAATTATTAACACTGCAGTACACACAGATTAATGTCACACACTCTATAATGTTAACAGATTACTCTTGATCAAAATTAAAATACGACGTGTGGAATTTCTGTTGCTTGGTCAACTGCTCACATAGTCTCTCTCTCTTTCTTGCTCTGAATATTCTGGGCAATCTGAGCACATATGAAAACTAATTATGAAGAAAGGAAATGATATTTCAAAGTCCAATATGCAGGTAGATGGCATTTTTATTCATTTCAATTTCATCATTCAGAAATAATCTTCAGTTAGTGATAATGGACTGTAGCCTTTCATAATCTTACAGAGGCATTGAAGTGACAGGTATATTTCTAAATTACATTGTTCATGGACAATGCAGAGTGCAGAGGCTGGCCATTTCCAAATCTCTGTATCATCCAACCAAGGATCTTTATCTCTCTCTCTCTCTCTCTCTCTCTCTCTCTCTCTCTTACACACACACACACACACACACACACACACACACAGAGGCCAATTGTCTGTTTATGACCCACTGATGCTTTTATAACTGCCTTTTAGGGATCACTAGCTCCTTACTGAAGTCATGAATATAAACCCATTTGTAGATAAAATGCAGAATTAGATCAATGTTGCCTGTGTGCTTGGCACAGAAAATACTTTTGTTGGATGGCAATACTCTGTTCTTTCATGCTGTTTTATTTACAGTAGAATAATGGCCCCAAGTAGAGCATGGTCCATGAGGGTTAGAATTGTGAACTGTACAATGCCTATATTGGCCAATGCTAGACATGGTAAAGTGTTCTTCCTCATGTAATATCAAATAATATCATATCATGTCTTTTAGCCGGTGATGTTAGGCTGAGGGTCTGCAATCAAATGACAACTGGAAAAAAACAACATTTGATTAGAAAGACAATGGAAAAACCTCTCAATATGATGTAAAGCTTAAAATGTTGTCACATGGCTGGCTAGACATCATTATCTGGCCTCATTTTACAATTGCTTTTGCCTATCTTCCATTAAAGTAGTGGAAAATGGTATTTTTTTCTGAATCTGTTTAATTTAGTTATGGAATAAAGCAAAGCAGCATTACCCTTTAGGTCCTCTGCTTTGAAATTTGCATTTACTCATTTAACTAGACACCATGGAGACAGAATGACAGAAATAGACTACAGCAGCTCTTTCAGCATCAGTGCAGGGTCACTAAGGCAATGTTTCCTTTTTCACTGTTAAATCAAGAATTAACGCTCAGTGTCTGAATAGCCATAGTGTTGACAGAAGATACAGGACTGCTTTGTGTGTGGTCTATGCTCCATGTTCACTGATTTGGAAATCAAACAACAGCATTATTTTGTGATGTTAGCACACATAACTGAAAGGTCTCCCATAATGGGCATCACCACAGAGACAGCTAGAGCATCTGAATCCCCTGCAGGTCACTTATCACCCCTTGTCTACAAATAAAGTCATATCCACTGCCCTTCACCTGGCCTGACCCTTTCTTCAGTTCAGGATTCAACACAATCACCCGAGGGAAACTAGTAGAGAAATTGGGAATTACTGTGCCTTGTCATAATCAAAATGGACAATTCCCCTCCAAACCACCAGAAGACACCCTCACTCACAATTTTTGAATTTTTTTCCTTTGTTGTCTGCCTCACTTCCTGTGTTTGTGCACACTTGTGTTCCCTTAATTAGTTACCCTATTTAAGGTCTGTGTTTTCCCTCCTTAGTCAAGCATTATGTTGTATTGTTATTGTTATGCTTTTGTATTTGCACTGTGTGTAGCTTTTGTGTCCTTGCCTTAGTCTAGTCCTTTGTTTTAGCTCTTTTCCTGTCTTTTGTTTGGTTATTAGTTGTTTATTCAGTAAAGACTTCTGCACTTGCATCCAACTCCCTGGATTCGTGACAGGCCTAAACATATCCCTCTGCAACATAATCAGTTTCTGACTGATTCAGGCAGAGTCAGACTACATCCACATTGTTGTTCCTCTTTCGGCTGTTCCTGTTAGGGCTTGCCACAGCAGATCTTTGGTCCGCGTATTTGATTTGGCACAGTTTTTATGCCGGATGCCCTTCCTGACGCAACCCTCCCCAATTTTATCCGGACTTGGGCTTTTACCCAGGCTTTGGCCCGGCACTGAGAGCGCACTGTTACATGCAACCCCAGTGGCTGGGGTTGCTTCCCTGGGTGGGAATCGAACCCAGGCTGCAGCAGTGACCACTAGTCCTCCATGGACTCTCAGACTACCCACATCTTTTTCTCTATGTTTTGGCCTTCTGTCCACACTGAGATGAAGGTTCTGTCCAGCGAAAACAGAGCTTTTCGAAAATGCTCTCAAGTGGATATATTTGAAAATGCTGTTTTTGTGTTGAAGTGTGGACTGAGAAAACAGAGGTGTTCATAAGCAATGATTATTTTTAGTCATGTGATGCAGTCATGTGTCCCATTCAACTCAAAACAAACAAGATTGTGGATGATGTCATACTGCAGTTGTTGTGTCTGCTATCCAGTTTCATCGCAATGTTAAAGATTAATTTCAATTTGTACAACCTTCAGATTGCATTTCTTCAAAGGGGAAGGAATGGAATTTTCAAATAGGAGACAGAATGTAAAACACGTCACGGAAATGATGCAGGCCAAAGCTCCTTAGGTTTTCACGCATGTGCAGTATAGGGATATTTTTCAGCATTTTCAGACATTTCAGTGTGGATGAGCAATTTTTGGAAAACATTTGAAAACGCCAGTGTAGATGGAGAGCGTTTTAACACAAAAATGCAGTTTTCAGATCTATCTAGATTAATGTGGACGTAGCCTCAGCAACAACATCTTTAGCCCAAGACATATATGACCATACTTAGACCCTAAACACCATCTTCCTCACCGAAAAAGCCCAACATCTCAGTTCTCCTGACTCTACAGTGAATAGAGAAAATGCATTCAAAGGGGAGAACATAACTGTGCTTTTCAGTTCAACTAGGACCCTTACCATTAGTCTGTGCATCCAGAAACAAATAAATATACTGCAGTTATGAGCCAACATCATCTGTAAATATGTGAATACAGTTAAATTGATAGTATTATAAGGAGTAGATGTGGTGGTTGGGGAGGGTATTTGATCCTATGGCCTGCGGGCTTGTGTCTATCCGCACTCTTGCTTATCCGATATTGCTTAATTATATACAGCAGGTGTAATGATGTGATAAGCAGAATTGGGCTAATATAATTTGAACAATTTTGTTATCCCATTATACCTGGTATGTGGGGTTTATGATTTTTTTATGCAGTTGTCCCTTTCACTGTCCTGTGTATTTATTACTGTTGTGTATTTTTCCCAACACTGTTGCACATTTTGCATTTGAAATTATTCCTATGTGTACTGTGCTCCAGTAGTGTATGTGTGCTGTGCCATGGTCCTAGAGGCACAATAATAGATCCCATTTTGTATGTGTAATATGTTGTAAATCTTTCTGGATCAGTTTCACCAGAAGTAAGATGGCTGAAGAATCAGGAGACCAAGAGTCAAGGTGTAATAAAAGAGATGGTTTATTGCGTGCATTTGGAAAGACAGCCAAGGTGCTCTATAGTCTAAACATGTGTTGGACACAGTTGAATTTTATACTAATGTTTTTGTGCAAAGGACACACTCAGGACCATATAGATAATACCCAAGGCTAATAAAAGGAAAGCACAAGAGAAAAACATATTCAAGGACAAAAACACTGTGACCCAAAAACAGATAGGTATACATTATGAATGAACAGACATGTAGACAGACAGACACGTATGCATCATGAGTAGTCAAAAATCACATTAAATTGATCTTAGCATAAGTACTATACACGTTTCACTTTGTTAACATGTGTATACATTTTTCTATCAGTAACTTTCTGTTACTGCCATTATGTAATACTGTGGACATCTCCATATTCTAAGACAATACAAATGTAAAGAAATAAAACCTGTACATCAAAAGTCAAAGTGAAAACACCCTGGATGGGACCATACACACATATATTCACACACTTATTCAACCTAGGGGCAATTTATTATAGCCAGTCAAGTTATCAGCATGCTTTTGAGAGGTGGGAGGAAACTCACACAAACAGTCCCTGTGTTCCTTGAACATGCACAGGATGAAACCATTGGTCTTGAGCTAAGAGGGAGCACCCTGCTTGCTGGGCATCCATGCCAACCAATAAGAGATATACACTACATGGCCAAAAGTGTGTGGACACCTGACCATCACACCCACATGTGGGCCTTCCCCAAACTATTGCCACAAAGTTGGAAGCACACAATTGTCTAGAATATCTTTGTATGCCATAGCATTACAATTTCCATTCACTAGAACTAGGAGACCTAGCCCAAACCTGTTCCAGCATGACAATGTGCACAAAGCGAGGTCCATAAAGACATGGCTTCCCAAGGTTTTAGTGGAAGAACTTGAGTCCTGACCTCAACCCCACTAAACGCTTTTGAGATGAACTGGAACGCTGCACCGCAGGCCTCCTCACCCGACATCAGTGTCTGACCTCACTAATGCTCTTGTGGCTGAATGAGCACAAATCCCCATAGCCACGCTCCAAAATCAAGTGGAAAGCCTTCCCAGAAGAGTGGCGGTTATTATAACAGGAACGGGGGACTACATATGGAATGGGATGTTCAAAATGCGCATATGGGTGTGATGGTCAGGTGTCCACAAACTTTTGACCATATAGTGTATATAACACATTTCTTCTCTCTTAAATAATGAAAGATGTTGATAGTGTTCAAAACCCATAATGTCTCATGTGAATAACAAACTGCCTTGGAGAGAAATAACTATTGCTCCTAAAATCCTTACTGCTAATGTTAAGTGTACTTAAGATAAAGGTTAAAGATTTGATGGTACTCAACCTGACAGTAATTGTTAGGATTTTAGCTAAAACTGTGGGCCTTCAGGCAATCAAATGCTAATTTTAGCCAACGTAGTCAACAGGAGCAAAAATTCACTATCATTTCAGGACTAATTAAGCACAGCATGTTCTTAAATGCCATGTCTTGCTCAATTAACATTTCAGAGTTTAATGCACATGTAAAACCCAATACAAATTCTAGTAAATTGAATTAACACAGAAATTTGCCTAAATGTTTGAGGGAAAAGTGGACACTGGTGATTAGAAATGCATTTGAATTCACTATACAGCACTACCAGTGACTGTAAACTTTACATGATTTGCCATGCTGAAGAATCTTCCATGGAAGTGCATGAAATATTTTAGTCAGATAATTTGCTGTGTTCATAAAAACTGAGAACTCTGAATTTTCCTATAGTGCACTTCTTACTTCCCCTCTCGGAGCATTCAGATGACCTCAATTGTTTGAGGCTGGACATAAATAGACAAGCTAGTGCTTGTTGTGTTGCTATGTGAATATAAAAAGCTTTCAAAGAGCATTACCCACAAACATCCAAGAAAAGCAGAGGAAGTGCATAGAGGCAGTGTTTATTTTCTAACTTTTTGCCCCACTATGACATTAAAGTGTACAATTTGTACTGAAAATATTGCACAGATCGATGCACCTTTTTAATTCAATTATATGTTTTCTTGTATTTAGCCATTTTTAATACATCAAATACAAAACTGATTAAAAGGCATAAAAGAAAAGTTTTTGGACTAGTTTTCATTAAGACTGTCACCAAGTCATGGAATTGCAAGTTGCAAACTGACCTATTACTGTACTCAAAAAAGGACAATCTTTGATTGTATTGATGTCAGTACAGCATTCTACACTATAGAGAGCAATATAATTTTATGTGTATTGAGAATGGTGCTCTCCTAATGTGTGTATAGAAGCTTAAAGACTGGATGTTGGATAATTATTTCCTACTTATGACAAAATGCTTTTACTTAATACAAAGGCTGCTAGTAGCAAGTTAATTAATGATAAATCTCAATTGCCTTTCAGTTGCTATTCAAGTGCTCCTTTGAAACCTTGGTGTGACTATTGACTTTATTCTCTCATTAGAATCTCAGGTAGATAACAGTAATGCGACAGGATTTTTCCATCAAAAGCATGACTAAACTAGTTTATATATCATTGTTATATGACACAGAAAAACTCAATGCCTTTATCACTTCTAGTATTGGACCACTGTAATGCCTTGCTGTTCAGATGTCCAAGTAGCTTTAAGTTTCTGGGTGTCCACATCTCAGCTGACCTTTCCTGGAACCTCAACACCTCCTCTCTTCTCAAAAAGGTGCAACAGTGCCTGTACTTTTTGAGAAGACTGAAGAAAGCTCACCTTGCTCCCCAGATCATGATGAACTTCTATCACTGTACCACTGAGAGCATCCTTACAAACTGCATCACAGTATGGTACAACGACTGCACAGCGTCTGACCAGAAGGCACTAGAGCGGGTAGTAAAAACTGCCCAACACATCATTGGAACAGTTGGCAAGCATTTCAGACATTTATCAAAAGCACTGCTTGCGGAGAGCGAGAGGTATTATCAAGGACACCCCCCATCCCCACCATGGACTGTTTGTGCATCTCCCATCAGCAAAATGCTGCAGAAGTCTGCGTTGTCGCACAAAAAGACTCATGAACAGCTTTTTCCCTTCAGCTGTACTGATGCTGAACTCAGCTTCCAAGCGTTAACTGCCAGGCTCCACCTAATAACGAAACATTACCATTAGACACTGCTGTTATCTGCAATTATTTGCAAGTACTTGCACTTTACTGCACTATCTGTCATTACTATTATTACTATTACTTATATCAGACTATTATTTACACATTATTGCTATTTGCACATCTGCATGTTTATCCACTGTATGTATCCACTGCATCATATTGCATGCATCATGCTGCTTACCACTACCTATACTGTTTATCTCAAATAACTGCACCATAATTCTTATTTATTCCTTTTAACTTAACTGCCATTTGTATTACTGGTATGCATCATAGTGTTTACCACAGTACACTGTACACTGTTAATTTATTGCACCATAACCTTGTTACCTCATTTTAACTTATTTGCTATTTGCACTACTGGTTGGATGCTAATTGCATTTCGTTGTCTCTGTATTCGTACTCTGACAATGACATTAAAGTTGAATCTAACTTAACCTAACCTAATCTCCAGCCCAGAATATATAAGCTTCAATCTAGACCTTAATAAAACCACAGTGTTGTCCATATTAACCCTTTTTTCCTATTGCTACATTAGATGGCAGTTGACTTTCACGTTAATAATAAAGTACTTCTATGCACATATAAAGTAGGTTGTTCCTGACTCAACTGCTCAGCCATTGTGTGCTTTCAACAAAAGGCCCAGGATCTTTACCAGTACCTAAAATTATAAAGATTACAGCAAGGGTAAAAACTTTTCTCCCAGCTATGGGAGCTTTGACAGTGTTTGGGATCCTCAGGTCTATAATGAAATCCTACTTGTTTAACTGGGCATTTTGTTAAAATGAACAGACAGAGAGAATTGTGGTAAATTGGGGTTTTGTTGATGTTGACCTGGCTCTGTATGCTGATGTTTCAGGAGGCCATTGAATCTGTGCAACCTTCTGGCTCTCCTGCATACACTGTAATCACTGAATCGGTTTTTAAGACTGTATCACCCCAAAGAATCAGTTATTTCCCTCTGTCAAACTGCAAGCAACTTTCTGTTGCCTGATGTGATGACGGTGCAAGATTCTGATGTACTGCTCCTGCTGTTTTTCTTCCTGCCTTATGTACCTGCCGGATACAACACAAGTGTCTGAGCCTGATACTCTATCCCTGCTTCGAGTTCATTTTGTAACCTAATTACACATGTACTTTAGCTCACACTTCCAAAAGACTTTGTCTAAAGTCCACCTTGTTGAAATCGTTAGTCACAATGTTCTCATACCTAATATCCTGTATATGTTCAGCACCATGTTTTTGTTAAACATTGGGCCTCTTGGTCTTGGAAGAAATGAGTCAGCCCTAAATTCATTATGAGCACAATATTTCAGTCTGGCTCTTCTCAAAATCTCTCCTGCATTATCAGGAGTTTTTTCTTACCACTGTCATTGGCTTCCACAGTATGTGTCTAGATTCAGATTTCTGTGAACCTATTTTGTGAAAATGTCTGTAAAAATTACTATATGATTTGAAATAGAATTTTTTTATTTTACATTTTCTGAATGAATCAATGTAATAATAGCTAGCCAAAGCTACAGGAGAGATGATCCATATTACAGTTTGCCAGTCAGCATAGAGGAAAGAAAAATCTCATCACAAATAGCTACCACACCAGTAACATAGCCACAGGCAAATAGATTATTATTATTGTGATAATTAGTGCCTTGAGGAAAATCCAATCCAGCTGCATGCTTTTGTGGGTTTTCTTCATTTCCGTGCTCTGCTGCCTTGTAGACACACATACACTTCTAGCGCGTATTGAATTGAAATTGAATGAAGGACAGTAATTCAGGCAGAGATGGTAAAAATTCTTAACCTAAATCAAGACCAATGTACAGTATTCTATACAGAAACAACAATATATACCATAAATAAGGAAATGTTTCAACATTTCCTTTCAAATCAAACATAAATGAGAAAATGTTTCATGCAGCTAAATATATCTTCAGTACTATATTCTAATACTAATTTTGTTTGTGAACTAGAGTAAAATTAGGGTCAGGGCTTGGGTTAGCAGTAAAAACGTTTCTAACAACTTCATTTGAATGAAATCCAAATAATAATAATCTTTTAAAAAAAATCTTGTTAGCTAGAATTCCCACATATTTCACATGATAGTTTTTTGAATAAGCATGAAAAAAAGAAATGAAATATGTTCATTTTCAGCATCTTGCTACATTGTGTTTAAAGGGCACAGTTGTTAAAAAGTCAAAAATTTTTGTTTTGTTTCTTTAGCTACAAAAAAGACTATCTGGACACTGGCTTTAATAATGATCCTGTGGTGAAGCGGTTTGGGAAGCAGGTCTGGTAATTAAGAGGACCCAGTGCGAGGAGAACAATGTCACGGGGTCAGGGACACAAACAGTAGTGTTTTATACATCATTAACTCCTAATCTGAGGATAGCACATAGAGAGAAGGCTTCATAGTTTGTGGTACAGTAAATGTGTCACCTCGGCTACATACACTAAAGACAGATATATGACTTATAGAACAAGTTGTATAGAACAAGAAATCACATTTTCTGATTTAAAAGGTTTTACTGATTGGAACACTGGAGCTAATCTTCTAATAATTTATAAGAGTTGGTGACTGACATTTCACATTTAAGTGGGGAAGAATGCACACATCTGCAAATATATGAGTAAGCTTTATGAACAAAGAGTAATGTACATAAATATAAACATACTGTATATGACACATTAATAATTAAAACACTGCATTCTTAGCTGATTCTGACCTTCTGTTTGGGTGTTACTTTCCGTTCCTTTAAATGCTTGAGGGAAGGAAAGCAATTCCTGATTAATCTCTTTTCTTTGCCTAGAGACAGCTCTGTGCCTGATTTGCAGGATTCATGCAGGATTCACTGTGACAGGCAGTCCCAGCACAGTTGTGTGCCCACACAGGTGTGTGTGTGTGTGTGTGTGTGTGTGTGTGTGTGCATGTTGATGGTGTTTTTATCTTTTTGGATCCTGGGATAAAGTCAGTGTCCCCTTCAGTTAATTCCCCCTCACTGATGTTTGTCCAACAGATTTATTCTTTCACCCAATCTAAGCAATCAGAGACAGAGATTGAAACATTAATAAACAGGGCTGGCAGCAGAAATCAGTTCATAATTAACACACTCACAGTAGAACACATGACTGATGACCAGTAACAACGCTCCATGCCAACTGATCACAAATATAGAGGAACTGCTTCAAGAAGGAGGTGCATCCAAAACTTTCATGGAGTTCCAGTACGGTGCAGAATTATGGCTTTTCCTACTTGCAGAAGGTTTAATTTGCTTTTACACTTGGCCAGAATAAGTTTCAAATGGTTGCTAACTGTTCTGCTGTATGATCAAATCTACTTATGCTGCTATGTGAACAGATATCTTATTAATGGCATGTGGCCACATTTTTGCCTGCACAGGCATCCAAAGGGGAATAATAAAACACTAATATTATTCTGTTTCTTCTAAAAACTAGTCTTAAAGAAACAGACCCTGAGCCTGAAGGGTCATACCCAATGCATAAATCTGTGCAAAGCCCACAGCCTCAGCCTGACTCTGGGTTTGGTCTTTTGTCTTGTCATAATTAAGAGGTGGAGGCAACAGGTGTTAGAACAACAACTGGTAGGGCTGCCAGTGTGATGGGTGACACAGCAAGGCTCTCAGGGGATGTGGCTCAGGCTCCGGGGGAGTCATTCTTGTGAGATTTGTAGGTTCAGTTAGGGGTGTGATAACAATGTACTTGAAATAGAGGAAACACTAAAACAGAAAATGCCCAAGGAGTCCCATCATGCACAGGTTGGGAGGAAGTTGTTCTAAATATGCGTTTGATTGAGCCAGTGAGAGAAGAGGACAGATGTTGCTCCAGCCTCTGCTGGACCTCCTCTATCTCTGCAATTGTACATTCTACAAAATTTGTAGAATACTGAGCTCCCAGAGAGATTCCATCCATGGTGTTGTAGTGTGCTACAATAGCTGTCAAAACACACTCAGAATAAATGGAGACTTATTGCTATCTAGCAGTCCCCCCAAAAAAATCTACTATTTTTGGGAATCCAGCCGATGAGGTCACACTAGGTCCCAGTTTTCATTTGGTGATTCATTCTAAGGGCAGAAACACACAGACAGCTCCATATAGTGTGCATGTTGCCCAACATGTGTACAAGATGAGAAGAAGAAATGGAAGATGGCTGTATGACAGCATTGTTTATTGCAGATTCTGCATCACGCATCACTTCATGACCTATCTGTAAGAAGTTATTCAACTGATTCTCACCGTCCCTGGTGAAATAGAAGAGCCTTTCTCCAGCTGTACCTGTCTCTGCAGAGCTGCAATAGTGGAAGAGGCTCTGTATTCCACTAATTTGAGGAAGTTTGTAAAGAAGTTTTCATCAGCAAAACAGACTGTCACTGTCCTCAAATAAACATAGAAAATGCTTGACAACTCCAGTCTAAGGTGTCAGAAGACTACTTCAACCAGGCAGCCTTCGTTTGAAGACTTCTCATAAGAGGTGAAAGACTGTTTATGGGTATGTGGGAAGATAGCTTCAGACTCATTCACACTGCAAGTCCAAGATAGGTGACAGTTAGAGAAAGCTGATTACAATAAATATAGTATACTGTATATTATTAAATTAAAGCTACATTTGTAGCACAAGTTACATTTGTATTTAACACTGCTTAATACAATCGAGCTACTTCTGAGGCTAACGAGATGCGAGTACCTTCCTGTATGCATTGCAGGCATTATAATTAGCTCTAAGGAGGCTGTTTACATTAACCCAGTTACTCCCAAGCTACAAATGAAGACATTAACAAACATGTCATCAAATGGTTTAACCAGACACCAGACTGAGTAGGTGTTTAGAAAGAGCGTTTACTGTCACTGAGCTCTTTGGCATTATTGTTCAGCTCATGACCTTTAAGCTAATGACCACAGCAATTATGAATAGGAGGAGCATTTTATACCTAATTTGTATTTATAAACTTTTGTTTTTAGAGAGTGTGTGGTTTGATTTTTGCCCTTTTTTTGCTGTGGTGGTCATAATTTTGCTTGATAAATCATATCTTTTGACAATTTGGTTTTATTATCTTGAATCTGAACCACTTGTGAACCATCTGTGCAACATTTGGGCCAGATACTATTTGGACCTGCACCAGGGACAGATGTAACAGTATTTTTGTTAATCTGGGACAGATGAATTCTGTTTTGTTGCAGAGCCATAAAACTGATCAGTTCTAGTATTATGCACAAAGACACTGGGCCTGCCCTGATTCGTGGATCTGGAGTGGATGCAGCACTACATGTGGCCCTATTCTGGTGCAGTGAACATTTGTTGTTTGGGTAACAGCCCACCGGTTTCCTTGCACTTGTAATCATACAATACAGATCAATCTCAGACATCTCTTTTCACCAAGAGATATTCACTACTACCTGAAGATGAGAAAACAAGGAAAATGAAATTAAATGAATCACTCCTGCACCTCCAGCACAGCACATTTCTCATTTTTACGCTTCTGTCCTTTGAAGTTGCTGTATTAAGCCACCTACAAGGCCATGTTTAGGAACAAGAAAACAGCCCTTTATTATCACATTTACACCTGCAATCAGTGTAGTGAAATTCTCTTCTTAGCATAGTTGAGAGTGCAGTGTCAGCTGTGGTACGGTGCCTCTGAAGCAGAATGCTTTAAATGGAAGATCCTGAAAGATAAAACATTTTTTTATCTAAGCAGCAGCAAAGCCACCGATTTGGCATTAAATGTTCATTTTTAAAATACGTTTACAATATTTTGAAAAAAATTGTTTTATGAAAATAATATTTTTAAGGATGATGTATGATTATGTTAAAAAAATGTTGAATTCCATGTTCGGAGTTTGGATAATCTGACATTAAATGTCTGCAACCCTGAGGATGGGTTAAAAAAAAAGGAATTATCACAAACGGGGACGGAGAAGCTTTTGAGTCCTGTTCTGTACAAAAATGAGTAAAATTAATTCACATTAGTCTAAAGATGACATTTAAGCTATTTAATTACAAACATCAGTGTTGTTTGAAGTATGAAAAAGTAATTTGACATTGGGCTTCATTTATCAACCTGGATATGAACAGATTTATTTGAAAATTGTTCAAAGGAGCATTTACATGTAAAATTTGGTATTCATGAAAATCCTGTATATTCAGAAAAACGTTCATACCCAAGTTGTGCTCTTGAGTGTTAAATTAGGTGTAAAAATTAGTGTCAAGGGTGTAAAATTAGTCATTCGAAAACTAACTAATGTAAACCTTGCCTGATTGGCTGATTGGAATTTCAACTGATTACTGCACTTTTATATACAGATTACATGTCAAGTTTAAATAGCTCATGTATTTCATTTGCACACACAAATTTACTGAATATTGAATATTTTGTAAAACACAGTATTTTTATATTAAACACATTAAATAAGGTATTATTAAATATGTAAAAAATTAAAGCGAGGTGAGATAAATGGTGAGATTTGGTGTAACTCTCTCACAAGCAGTAACATACAAAAATTTACATTATGTACACAGGAGTGAGCAGTACAATAATAAATGACAATAAATATGTAAAGTGGCTATGCGTGAATGTGCCTAGTGACAATCTGTGGAGGAGAGGGGGCTTTGGTCAGTCCTTTGACACGTGTACTAGGAGGGGATTAATGGAGGCTATGGAGGCCACACCCTGTACCACTTGCCAGATGGTAGAGGGTCACACAGGCAGTGTCCAAAGTGTATTGTGTCTCTCGGCCAGCATAGCCATGATCCACTGAGCTGCCCTCACCACACGGTGCAGATCCTTCCACTCTGCGACTGTGCAGCTAGCATAGCTCACGCTGATCCAGTGAGAGAGCATACTCTCAATGGTGCTGTGGTAAAAGTTCAGCAGGAGAAGTTCAGGGACTTGGTACCAGGTAAAAGTTGTTAGGGGACCATGTCATCTCTTTTTTTATGTAGACTCCAAGTACCTTGTCGCTCTCCCCACATACCACTGCTTCTCCAAATATGTGGAGGTAGGTGGTCTGTTCTCTTAGTCCTTCTGAAGTCTATGATGATCTGCTTTGTTTTGGTGGACCAGGTCATTGTCCTTGCACCATTCGGCCAGGCGTTCCACATCATTTGTGTAGGCCCTTTGCATTACTATCTGAAATCTGTTCTAGGTGTGTCAGAGCTGCATGGAGTGCAAATGAGACTGTATCAGCCATGATTCGGTTTGCCCAAGAGGCAAACTGGTGCTGGACCAGATGTAGAGGGATGATGGATCTGATGTGTGAGAGCACCAATCTTTCAAATCATGTCATGACTCTGGGTGTTAGAGCAACCAGGTGATAGACATTAAGGCACTTCACTGGTGACTTTTTGGGGATTGGGATGATGGTGGATGATTTTTTTTTAAAACATGTTTGATACAGCAGCTTGTTGTAGTGAGAGGTTACCTCTGTAGCAGGTTACCTCTGCTAGCTGGTTGACACATGCTTTCAACATCCATCATTCAGTAGGGTGGATCTCCTCTGGTAGCGCTGTAGAACCAGTGTCTGGTACATGGTGTCTGCTACATAGTGGTGCATGTTGAGTGCCAAATCGAGCTTTCAATCAGGCACCAAGAACTGGTTCAGGGCATTGGGTAGTTTGGTGTCATCACTGGGCTGCAGAGTGTAGGTCCTGCAGTTCGTCAGTGCCTTAAATCCATTGTACATGCTGCACGGGTTGTTGTTCTTAAAGTGTTCTTCAATGTGCTGCTTGTATTTGCGCTTTGCATCTTTGATGCCTGTCATGAGGTTCCTTCGAGACCTAAAAAGCTGCATCTTGTTTCTTGAGCAGTGCCCTCACATTGTTGTTTATCTGTAGCTTCTGGTTGGGAAACACTTTCATTTGTCTTTTGCATACATATGAAATGCAAAACATACATATTCCCAGAGTATATGTTCTGTGTGCAAACAGATCCCAGTCAGTGCAATCAAAACAGTCTTGCAGCATTGAGGTGATGTCCTCAGTCAACACTTGTACTGGTTTGACAGCTGGTCTTGTCCTGCAGATCAGTGGTTTGTATGGTCTGACAGTCCCAGGTGTGCAGATGGTGTAGCTTTAAATGCCCCAAGGATATTTGAGTAGACTTTGTCCAAAGAGTTACTCTCTGTTATGGGAAAGTTGATATTTTTATAAAATTTGGACATGACTGATTTAAGGTCTGCCTGGTTGAAGTCCCCTGCCACAATAACAAAAACATCAGATGTGCTGTCAGATGGTTGTTAATGACGCCATGCAGCTTGTCAAGCACCAACCTAGCTTTAGCTTGCGGGGGTACATGCTATATTGCTGTGATTATTACTGTCGTGAATTCCCTCAGAAGAAAGAACAGTCTGGACCTTAGCATTAAAAACTGGGAGCCCGGGGAGCAGTGTTTGTCAGCAATGTTCACCAGCTGTTGTGGACATGTAGACACACAACCCTCCTCCTTTGGTCTTCCTGGAAGCCCCCAACCTGTCTACTATGTAGACAGAACAACTGGCTAACTCAATAGCAGTATCAAGGCCATATAAGCTTACCTGAAAATCTCCAATCAAGATAAAGTACATTTGGCAATCCAAGTCGGCAATCTGCGACAGCAAAAAATAGATCTCAGTTCTTTGCATGCATCATTGCCATGGAGATTGAAGTATTATATTTAGTAGCATATGTTAGTAAGTATATGGAGACATGAGTTTGTTTGTGTAGACGTGCTTGCTAGTATAGACTACACTTTCATATGTACTAATTTAGTACTGCCAGGTACAGTACAAAAAGCAAATGTTAACCTTGTACAAAAACTGTACAGCATAATATATTTTCAGATGACTTTCTGGTGGCTTAGTATTGCTGTGGTCCAGCAGAGAAGATAAAGAGCTGCTGCTGAATATTCAGCACTGCAGGGAACTGCAGCTCTGACACTGTCAATACACTGTCCATCATAGCCATATTATTAATGCTCTTTGATGCTAAAGCAATAGGCTTTGCTTTTTATGGCAAAGTCTGTCACGATGTGGAACAGAAGGGTGTTCCCTGTATTTTCAAGCTGATGTTGGATTCTATCCTCAAACCCTCTGCATACTGATGGAGGAATCTGTGATCTAACCCTCTTGTTACTTCTTGTCTTCTTTTTAAGGCAGTGGGAATTGATTTGATTTAACTCTTGTGCAGGTGTTCAAGCACATTATTAAACACAACACACTGTTTTTCAGGGCTTTCTCAGACAAATGCATTTTTTTATACACTAGCTTTTTTTCATCTTTATCCTGATGTTACACCCAAAATACAGTGCCTTATGAACGTAACCACGAGGTCGATATGTACAGTGTATCAGGAATTATATTGAAGAGTTTGAAGCATTCTCATTTTGCTGGAACTGAGGATCAAAACCTCTAGAGGCATGACAGTAGAAAAGCACCTGAAATGTGTGGTTGCCATGGGAACCATAACTGCACCTAATCATCACAGCAGCTTATTGAAATTGGATCTGTATAAATACTCATAACCCAGTAGAGCACACAATTTAAAGGAATAATTCAGTAAAAAAAAATGCTAATATGATTGAAAATCAAAAAGAGCTATAATGACAGCTATTTGGCCCTCTGAAAAAGACACCAAGCTAGCAGTTAACTCGTCTATCTCAGTATAATGATGTTAATATATTCTTTTCATTATGCAGTTATAATGTTAGTGGTGACCATAAGTGACTAGCAAGACGAAATGCATAATTATTACACAATTAATAACAGACATTTAAAAAATCCTGCATTGTAATGCAGCTGATTTTGAAACAGATCGTATTTGTGATGTCTTGAGTTGGATCCATTAAACCTCTTGTTCACTGAACCTTGGCACTCTTTGGTCATCTGAATTCAACTGCAAGCTGAAAAAAAAACTGTTGTTAAATTTACCCATCTGCTTGCTGGAGGAGAAAAATTCTAATAGAAAAGTCTAGTCTAAAATCTATCACAGTTTATAGATGCTTTAAAACACTTATTATACCTGGTAATTAATTGGAAGGTTTAATACAAAAGCTTTAATCAGGGAAATAATCACAATTTGTGGCCCTGGCACGATATTATTTATGCCAGAATATGACAATAAATATAACCACCCACCTTCACTGGGAATTAACATATTTATCGCCAGCCAGAAACCTGCTTCCTAATTATATTAATGTGTTCACAATTACATGTCTAGTGTTTGTAAGAGGCCACTTTGATTAAGCTCATTTATAGGCATCTGTTGATGATTCGTTGATGATGTTTTGCAATCCATAATTTACACTTACTGGTCCTTTATCAGGTAAACCTACAATGTACAGTGAGGGGGAATAGGTATGCGGACACTTGTTTTTGTTATTTAATATACTTACAGTGCATATATCCTCTTCAAATATACACACATAATTTCTTTTGACTTATTAATCTTTTATGTACTTATAAATATGAACAAAAAGTATGTATTCATAAGTATAGAAAAGATATGTTAAAAAAAGAAATTGATAGGGAAATAAGTAGTCGGACACCACCAAATTACCAATTTTAAAACTTTGCAAAGGTGTTTTTGGCAATTACAACTACCTATGGTACTATCATAGTATTGTACTATCATATGATTACTATCTATGGTAAGAAGTAATTTGCTTATCGCAGCACTATGATTCAATTTTGACCCATTCCTCTGGGCAAATCATCTTCAATTCCCCAAGGCTATGAGGGTCCCTCTGATGGGCTTGCAATTTCAAAATGCTCCATAGATTTTCAGTGGGATTATACAGTGGGATTAATGTTTATTTTCCCTCACTGTAGGTATGGAATGCATAAACCTAACATACAGGTACACTTTTTGTGAACAATTACTGACTGAAGCATATCTGCTGCTAGTTCATAAGTGGATGTGGCTCAACCTAGAATTATAGATGACTAGATATTATTTGGGTGGTGGATCATTCCCAGTTGCATAGCAACAGATGGGCTGTAATTGTACTTGTAATTGTATAACTACAAAGTGACCTATGTGACTAGTGCTGATAAAATGGACACAGAGTTAAAATTGGAGCTTTTGTACTTGTAACAGAATTTCATCCCAACAGATATATTAAAGGTCTTCCTTACATTCAAGGAAAAAACATCTTATGATAGAAACTTCTTTAATAAGTAACAGAAAGAGAGCTGTCTCTTTATTTTATAAATTCCATTGAATGTTATTTCTTCTCTGCTCTGCTCTTGTGAGTATAATGAAACATTTACATTCAACAATAGATAAATCAAATGAATATCCAGGAAAGTGCATATATTTTCTTTGAGTGTAATCTAGTGGTTGTAGTATTTGTGGATGTAATGTCATGTAAGCTTGCTGCACTGTTCCTGCAGGTGTGAATTATGTGGTACATCCTGCCTCTTCAGAACATGGCTCTCATCTTAGTAATTAGGTTTGCTTTTCAGAGCAGTAAGAGCCCTACTTCAGTTGGGTGCAGTTCATTTTATCTATGAAGCTGAGCTGAATACTCATAGCAACATAGTGCATGTTAAAAATGTGTGTGTGTTTTGTCTCCATCAGCACTCAAATCTTTACCTGATGTTGCTGTCGCCACAGCAACATACTGCTGGTCTCACAGATTTATTCATTCCTGAATATGCCAAGGAAGAAGAGGAGAAACAAAAATTGAAATATGAAAAATAATCGAATCTTCTTAGCACCAAGGCAGATGTTCAGATACGCCAGTTCAATTCAAACCAAGGTCTTGTATCTCAACATTTCAATATACAATCACAAAGACCCTGTAGTCAAAGGCCAAAATACTCTCAGCCTTGTGCGGCAAAAACAAGTTTGAAAGTTGTAGATTTTAGCTGACATTTGCGATATCTCTTTAATCAGCTTTTGTTCAGAAGTGGGATTTTTTGGTTTGCTTACATTAAATATGTTACTGAGATACAAATAGCTCAATGCTGAAGGCACTTAGAGATTTTGAAACACATAATTGATGTCAGAGATTCAGTTTGTAAACTGTTTCTGGAAAACACTGATGCTTCCATGTTTTCCAAATTCCTAACACCATTTTATAACAGCTTGATATCATGCTAAGGGTGTCTAGTACTAGAAAAAATCCTCCTGTTTTTTTTTTTAAACTCCAGCCATGTAACATTGTTGTTCCATCTGCTCTGTTTCTTCTCCTTGCCTGTTGATCTGATGTTCCTGTTAGATTTTGGGTAGCCTGGGTAGACACAAGCTGTCAAGGCTTCTCTGAGATGATTTTTTTTCTCATCTTCCCAGGCTCAGTGATGGACGACACATTATTAGCCTTATGGTGCAGTGTTCTTAGTGTTCTAGTCTCTTTGATTCCTAGTGAGAATTTATTAAAGAGGACTATTGGATCAGAAGATAACAATGCTTATTAGGAATAATCAATCCTTAAGTGAGATATTGTTCCAGGACCCAGTCTCTGTCATGTGACTTTTAATGGCTCTGACGATATAGTCACAAAATACTCAGTCCTTTTTTTTTTTTTTTTTTTTAACCTTTTCCATCACTTGGTCATATCTGAACGAGTACTGTAACATCTTAAACTTCTAGATAATTGTATTTGAATGTTACTGCTCCCATGTGGCCATGTTTGAGAACGATCATTGCAGTTTGTCATTAAGCTTGTGTGGACAATGGTGATTCAGATGAAAAACCTTAAAAGTGTGACATATATTAGAGACACAGACTGTATGCAGCAATCACTCATATATCATTCTGATTTCCACTAATGGAGCCATTGGGTGGAAAGACCTTCCAGTCAGATAAAGAAGTGCAACAGATGGTGCATCAGTGGCTGCACACACAATTAGAACAATTTTTTAGAGGAATCCAGATATTCTTTAATCTCTGGAATGCTTGAATGAAAGTAGTGAATGAAATGGACTTTACATTATGTAGAAAAATTATACATTTGTGACACTTAGAGTATTTGCAATAAACAATGCAAAATTTAGACTAAAAAAATCAGCCATTTGACTCACCCTCATAGTAAGGCCTTTTCTTTATAATGCTATTGAGTTCACTGCCATGTATGCTATTTTTCAAACTTTGGCCCTTAAATATAGTCACATTGTGACCTTAGCATTATTAAATCTAGCTCCCATTCATTCGTAACCCAGAGAGAACCTTATTATACAAAGGTCATGATATGCTTAATAACAGTTTTTTAAAATTATTTGTACAGGAATATTTCCAATACTATTAATTTCTGCTTTTGAATGGTCATGTGGTGGCATAGTAGGTAGTTTTGATGGCTCACAGCTTCAGGATTCTGGGTTTGATCCTGTGCTCAATGTTTGTGTGGAGTTTCCCGTATTCTCCCCCTTTATGTGTGTATTTCTTCAGTGTCCTCCAGTTTCCCTCCCAAAAACACGCCAGTGGGCGGATTGAATAAAACAGTTACAGAAATAAATTATTCTTGGACTCTGCCAGCAAATTATTTGAACTTTTACACTTCCAGGGGAAAATATGCCAACAAGATAACTCTGTGGATGGATTCCCCCAATTGGGCTACAGTAAACAACACAGGGAACAATAAAATAATTCCAAGTATCACACAGCCAAACTGAGAGCTTACCACAGTGAGTTTGGTTGATATATTGAGAGACACAGAAGGCCAATGAAGCAGCTTTCTCTAAATTAATCTCTCCCTATGATGTAAATCGAATGTGTGAATAAATATATTCTACCATAGATGCTGATTAAGACACCAGACTCAGTGAAAGTTTGTGTTCAAACTACACTCATCGAGCACTTTATTAGGAACACCTGTACACTTACTTATTCATGCAATTATTTAATCATGTGTGTGGCAGCAGTGCAATGCATAAAATCATGCAGATACGGGCCAGCAGCTTCCATTAATGTTCACATCATCCATCAGAATGGGGAAAAAATGTTAACTCAATGATTCTGACCGTGACATGAGTGATGGTGCTACACAGGCTGGTTTGAGTATTTCTATAACTGCTGATATCTTGGGGTTTTCATACACAACAGTCTGTAGAGTTTACTTAGAATGGTGCAATAAAGAAAACACGTGCAATGAGCACCAGTTCTGTGGACAGAAATGCCTTGATGAAAGAGGTCACTGGAGAATGGCCAGACTGGTTTGAGTTGACAGAAAGGCTACAGTAACTCAAATAACCACTCTGTACAATTGTGGTGAGCAGAAAAGCACCTCAGAATGCACAACACGTCGAACCTTGAGGCAGATGGGCCACAACAACAGAAGACCACGTCGAGTTCCACTTCTGTCAGCCAAGTACAGAAAGCTGAGGCTGCAGTGGGCACAGGCTCACCAAACTGGACAGTTTAAGACTGGAAAAATGGAGCCTGGTCTGATGAATCTCAATTTCTGCTGAGGCACACAGATGGTAGGGTCAGAATTTGGCACCAACAGCATGAATCCATAGACCCAACCTGCCTTGTGTCAACAGTCCAGGCTGGTGGAGGTGGTGTAATGGTGTGGGGAATGTTTTCTTGGTACGGTCTGGGCCAGTTAATACCAATCAATCATCGCTTGAATGCCACAGCTTATTTGAGTGTTGCTGCTGACCATGTGCTTCCCTTCATGGCCACAATTTACCCATCTTCTAATGGCTACTTCCAGCACAATAATGCACCATATAACAAAGCAAAAGTCATTTCAAACTAGTTTCATGTTCATGTCAATGAGTTCAGAGTTCAGTGGCCTTCCCAGTCACCAGATCTGAATCCAATAGAACACCTTTGGGATGTGGTAGAAAGGGAGATTTGCAGTATGAAAGTGCACTTGAAAAATCTGCAATCATGTTCATATGGAACAGAATCTCAAAGGGATCTTTCCAACATCTTGTGGAATCCATGCCACGAAGAATTGAAGCTGTTTTGGGAGCAAAGTGAGGCCCTACCCAGTATTAGTATAGTGTTCCTAAGAAAGTGTTCAGTGAGTGTAAGTCCTTTCTGCCATTATGAACTGAAACTGCTATTTCAAATCACAAAAGACAGTGAAAGAAGTTCTGCCTGCAGAGATATTTTACTAAATATGCAGCAGAAGTGGGAACTGCCTCAAATATTTCCAGTCACTTGGGTCAGATTTAAATAGAAACATTTTATACAGAGACTTGCAGATAAATGAAACTGCCTTGAAGCCTTCATCTTTCTTTTACCACTGCTTAAGGCAAACAAGCTAAGCCTGGGGGAAGTTCGTGTATTAGAGAGATCCAAAAAGTTAGGCAGCAGTGGAGAGTGATTCATGCATTTGAACAAACTAATCAAGAAGACAGTAAAACTGAGGATATTTGGGTAGAGACAAAACGCACTGCTGCAGCACATAAAGATTTTGAAGAAGTCAGTTTTTTTCACTCAGTGCTGTATTTAACTTTCAATAATATACCTGTTGAGTATTCTATCTCAGATAACATTAATGCATGTTCATGTTCCCATGCAAGAACACAGACTACTTTACATGCAAGTCATCTGAAATAATGATTTTACTGTTGTTGTTTTTTTAAAAAACACACACACACACACACACACACAAAATAAGTAATAACAAAAAGAAGAGACCAAAGTAACCTGAAAACAATGTGACAGCATCTAACCGGAAGACAGATCATTACAACGGGACTGTTTTGCTTTTAGTGTTGTTTTGTTTCTTTGCACAGACACATTCTGTAAAGTATTTCTTATCTTCTTGTGAGCAGTAGGCATTCCCATACAAAACTGGTCTAATAGTTAACTCAGTTATTGGCAAGATAATTAATATATATGGGAAAAAATCCACGAACCCTCTTCACATGCCTAGTGATCGTTCTACAGTCAAGTGTGTGTCTACACAGGTGGAAATGTAAATATGAGATGAAGGTAAAATGGCAGGGACTAAAATCGCCTTTTAAATCCACATTAAAAATGTGTTTGTTTAAATTAATATATTCAGTAAAGCTTTATCTGAAGGATATCCACTGTGTTATATGCCTTTATAACACATTTATAAGAATTGCATGACTATTTGATAAAGCAATGCAGGTTTTATGCAATGCTGTCTTTACATGGAAGAAAGAACAACCATCAGTCATGTTGACTGAGATACTGTGTTACTGTAATTTTAAAAGCTTGTTTTTAATTAAAGCATGTCCACCACCTATTCTTTTCTCTTTTTTGGGGGTGGTTTAACTTATTAAATTTACTTTTCATGATTTTGCAAGTCATAGAATTGTAACTAATCTGTTTCACAGTTTCATTGGTTCACTGATGTGCCTATAATCTTTTATACTTAAAGCACCTTGAGATATTGCACTGAAAATGAAGTACTGAATAGGTTATCTAACCCAATTCTGGAAGTAAACCCCTCTCAGTGCTCTATCAGTGATATTGTTATAATTCTAACAATACCTAGACTATTTGACACAAGTACCACTCCACCTCTCATTAAACAGATTTTGTTCCACTCAGTGTGATAACTGAGAAGCCTGTTGAAGTGATTCTGGTTCACCGGTGATGCTGCTTTAACTGCTTTAGTTCTGAATTATGTTTCAGGAATACCAAAATATTCTCTCTCAGCTGGAAAAAAGGACAGCTATGTCAAAAACCACTTCATTGATTATAGCTCGGCCTTTAATACCATCATCCCTTCTAGCTACGCAACCTTGATTTATCCAGCATCACATGCAACTGGATTCAGGTTTTCCCTCACAGGAAGGCCCCAGACAGTCTGCCAAGTACATCTCCCACACTCTCATCATGAACACAGGTACCTCCTAGGTTTGTGTCCTCAGCCTGATGCGCGTCACACTCTTTACCCACAACTGTGTTGCCATCCATTTGGATAACACCGTCATTGGGGCAGTCATGGCCTAATGGTTAGAGAGAAAAGGCTGCCCAGTGCTCCGGGTGTGTGTTCACGGTGTGTGTGTGTTCACTACTGTGTGTGTGCACTTGGATGGGTTAAATGCAGAGTACAAATTCTGAGTATGGGTCACCAAACTTGGCTACACGTCACTTCACTTCACTTAAATTCACTGATGATACAACAGTCATTGGCCTGATCAGAAGACAGGTGGCAGACCTGGTAACATGGTGTGAGAACAACAATCTCACCCTAAACATCAGCTAGACCGAAGAGATGGCTGTAGAGGAGGGTGAAGGGACATCACATGTCCCTGCTGATCTGAGGGTCTGAATAAATACAAGTTCCTGAGTGTCCATATCAGTGAAGACTAAGAAAACACAGCAGAGGCTGTATTTCCTGAGAAGGATGAGGAGATTTGGCATGTTACTAGTGATCCTCACATGGTTTGGTAACTGCACCACAGAGCGAGTGATCAGGACAGCACAGAAAATCATAGGGATGGATGTCTTGTCACTGCAGGACATCTACACCAGGAGAGTCTGCAGATGGGCTAACAGTGTCATCAGAGACCCTTCTCACCCCCACTCACTGTTCACATTTATGAAGTCTGGTAAATGGTACAATGGCATTATAGCCAGAACATCCAGACTCATGGACAGCCTTTACCCCCAGCCTGTCAGACTCATTAACAACAGACACACTGAATGTATAAAATGCACTGTTCACTTTTACCAGATTAAGATAAGATAAGATAAGATAAACATTATTAATTTACACATTATTGCGGTATAGATTATACCAGGTACACCTTAATATATTATTTGCACATTGCCTTTATTGCACAATACCTCATGTAAATACCTTTATTCAGCAGACTACACTTCATATAAATATATATGTACAAGGTGTCCCAAAAGTCTCCATACAAAAGTCTCCATACATAGGGGACTACGTACGTCAGCACCATGTCTGTTGTGCCTTCGTCAGTGGATGTTCGTGGACGTCCATTTTTCGGTTGGTCTGCAACACTTCCAGGTTTTTTAAAATTTGTTAATAAGTTTGGTAGCAGTGTCCTGTGTGATGTGCTTGCCATGTTTCCTGTTAATGAGAATGATTTCAATACATTCTACTTTTGTCAAAGGCATTCTTAAAGGCTATCTGAAATATATAAACTAAGTATGGAAAAGTTTGGAAGCCATTTTACTAAAAAGTGTTAATTTCCCCTATATTTGGAGTCTTCTGTGACACTGTATTACAACCACTGTTATTTATACCAGTAGTTTTTACATTCATATTTCTTATTCCACACTGTCATCCTGCATTATATCTCAACACTGTTGTTTTTATTTATATTTCTTTTATTATTTGTACCCTTAGACTCTTATACATTGTTTTTAAATTTACTTTACTGTCTTCATTATTGTTTTGTACTGCAGCACCTGTGAAGAGCGTGCAAACTAAGAATCTCATTGTACAAAGAACCTTGTGCATATGATAAAGTTCTTGTATCTTGAATATGACCCACTCTAAATGATTAGAAATCTAAAGTAAGGTTTATCACTGTTGAACAGATTTAATGTCCATTCCAGTGAGTGCTGAGTCTAAATGACACAATCATTCCAGTAACAATGATTATGATGTTTTCAATAACACTGGATATCAAATGAATTTCAAGGAAACCAGGTCCTTTAAAAGATACATACCTGATTTAAAAAAAAAAAAAAACCCTAAATAAAAAATGACTGTTCATGAACAATATTTCATACATTATTTTTTGGTTTGTGCAATTCTGGATAAATCAATTTCACAGTACAGGATGCAAAAAAAAAGGTAAATGTCAATGCTGGAAGTTGTGTCTAAATAGCTAGAGCTCTAAGCATTATTTTAAAAATGTAATGATTTAACTTTTTCGTCAACATTCTTTTTGTCATTGATCAAAGAATTTATTTTAGTCCCACTTTTCACTATGTTCCAGGCATCAAGGGTTTTACATTAAACAGCCATTTTTTTTTGCTGATTCTAATTATTCTTCTTAAGAAATTCTAAGATTTTATTTCATTTATGATAAATCCAAGACTTTCATCCAAGCCTACTGTGAAGTGCATTTATATTTCCTAGATCCTACTGCTACTCAATGTTATGAGGCCACAAATGTCTGAAACACTATAAGCAACACATTGCCACATGGACTTAGCAGGAGGCCACGTCAGCTGCAGGTAGTATAGCTTTCAACAGCTTTTCCTTAAATCAAAATGTTTGATCATATTAATCCTGCTTTAATCAGCACTATGTTAGTGGTGTATTTTAAGATCCAGATGTTCTTGTCCTATCCATGTGCAGGCTTAACTAGGGAATCCTGAAAAGTATAAAATAAAGCAAATGACCACATTGGAATTATAATTTACATGCGATTTACCATTTACAGGACAGGAAATAAATAACGGCTCTGATAAACCCAGGAACCGAGAAAAAAAGGGAATGTTAATACTTTTAGGTGGGGGTATATGCATTAGAAAGCTTGACCCTAGGATCAAAACCAAGATACTACTATTGTTTCTGTCTACAGCCGAGTGTGTGTTTGTGTTTGTGTGTGTGTGTGTGGAGAGAGAAGGAGCAAGAGGGAATAAATGTTCCTGCTGTGTTTCCACATAGAGTTTTTATTAATTAAGACTAAAGAGCAGGTGTGACATTAGGACAGTTTTATTAGAAACATCAGGTAAATAATTCTGTAATACTATGAATAACAAGCATAAATAGCAGAACATCACACAAAGGCTGTTTTCATACTCCACAAGCCAGCATGTTTATGGCTGGGACTTTTCATTTCTGCACTACTTGGAGACTCTGATAGAAAAAAGAGATTACATGACACACTCAAGATGTTCAGCTGGTGACTTGAGGCAAAACACTCTTGTAGAATAAGCTACAGCAACACTGCGTCTGTGTTTCTAGGTGTTTTTTTTTTTGAAAAAGAGATGCATCTGCTATAATAATTCCACTGCAGGGGGAATGGAGTTTATCATTCACAACTGGACAGAGACCCTGTTATAGTATAGCAGGGCTTCTTTAAACCAAGCCTGGTAATCCACCTAAATTTGTAGTCTGAAGCATTCCTGACTCCAAACACAGTGGATGCAAGTGATCTGTTAATTAGCAAACCCGTCATTCGTTAAATTAGTCGTGTTGGGGAGTAAGGAGAACTTCATTTGTGCGGTATTTGGGTGCACAACATAAAACAGATTAGAAGTCAGATTAGGAGACCTCCTACAGATGATACTTGGCTGACATAGAAGTGGTGATTGGTGAATGTGTGTGTGAGAAAGCACTTAGGCAGCGCTGGATACTGCCAGCTTCTTCAGGTGATCCATAAACACCTGCAAACTCACGTCGTCTGTTAGGATGGGCGCACCTGACTCCTGCACAAAGGAGAAAGGAAAATATTTATGTAAAAAAAACACAGAAAGTAACTGTAACCAATGAACAATTAATTTAATGTAATTCTGCAGGGTTGTTAGTGCATACATATGTGCATTAATTTAGTTACATTGCCAGTTTAACATTTGTACAGGCTTTACACACCAGTCACTTTACACTGAAAGGCGAGAAATTTGGACAAACAAAATGCAGACGATAAAATGTCACCAATTATTCAGACATTGTACATGTGTTTTCTGTTCCCCTAGGAACAATATTAACCTTAATAATTGTAAATATACATACCCTATGACTTGTATAATAATGTGCGTAAGTTCTGACCCTACACTGGAAGACCAGCATCTAATACAGTGAAAACATTGATTGTGGTCCACTTACCTGGCCCCAGGCATACATGTTGTTATGGGTCTGAGAGGGGTTGACTTTGGACAGCAAGAACCGAGCCTGATGGAAAAAATAAATAAAAAACAAATCAGCATTGTGCTGTAGGCAGTGCCATGATGTCAATCTGAGCCCTGGGGTGCATTAAACAAGGACAGTACTACAGAACAGTGCAGGCAAGTGATTGAGCCATTACACTCTAGACTTATTATGCTCTTTAAAATCGCAACCTCTCTGTAAACTCCCAGAGGACCAGTTCTATAGAACCATCATCTATATTTACTTCATGCCTGGGCTTTACCTGTACATTAGAAATTGGCTTTTAATACTCACACACTTGTATGTACAGTTCCTACACTAAAGGTAGAAAGGAACAAGTTTTCATGCAATCAGAAAAACCAAGCTCTCTCTGAGTATGCAGGTTTACCTGGCTGCCGCCATGCTCAGTGTCAATGTAACGAGGCATGGGGAAGCGTGTGTGTAGGATCTCCTGAGCATCGTCTACTGGAGCTTGCAGGAGGTGCCGGAAGTTTTCATACTCGGGCATGTCCTGGTAGCCAGCTTTCCTCCACTGAGACACTGTCTGCAGGGGAAAAAAAAGAAACAAGACTGCTATATGTAGCAATTTTAACTAAAATGTGTAATGATCTTGTGATCATAATACATTTATTAGAAATTTAGGTTTCTCTAGCAGTGAGACAATCAGACTAGCAATCAGATATCTTCTCCTCTGAGGCACCACACATGCTGGAATAATAATAAACCCTTTACTCACAATCAAAGCTAGTACATACCCAAGCATGTCTGTTTAACCAGGAAAGACTAATCAGCAGAAAGACTATGCTTACCTCTCCATGGTATATGAGGATCTGGAAGAATGTATCCATCAGGAGGATTCGGTCTGGCAGAATGCTGCTGCTGTCCAACAGTACCGGCTACATGTGAGAAAATAAATAAATAAATAAATTTTTTCGTTTTTATATCATACAGTCATAGTACAGATGTAGGCTTGAAAAGACTTGGTACATGTTCATTGTATGTCTAGTGAGTCAATACACTTCAATTCTATTTGTCTGACTGCATCATTTTACAAAAGTGTGTTACCCACTACTGTCACTCCTGGCTATGTACAACATGTAGCACAGCTGGACAGATGCCAAACACACAACACAGCTCAGTGTTAAATGCAATGTTTTAAAACCTGGTGCACCACTCGGGATCTCTCAACCTGCCATTACTGAGAGTTTCTGCCTCCAGCTCAAACTGTGAAAATTACACACTTTGGCAGGAACGGGAACCAGGGATAGCAATTATTCTCACTTACACACATGTGCTTGCACAGAATCTCCAACTAAGGTTTCAAAATAGATACAATCTCTTGGATACACTCTGCCAGTGCCAAGAAAATTCACAGAAGAAAATAAATCTTCTTTGCCAATGGAAAACAGAGTTTACTAATTAAACACTAGTACAGCTTGCGAGGATGTGATAAGAGACACCAGGCAATAATCTGTTGGGTCATGGGAGTTAAGGTTTATGATCATTATGACAGTGCATTTCAGAGGCACTACAGAGTACCTCATATTAGAATATGTAATGGATTATAGTGGGTACCAATATAACAATAAGGATAATGAATAAATCACCAACATACTACATCTCTTATTAAACTACTAAATCCATGAGTAAATTACAATCTACACAAATCCTACAAGTAAAAGACACACATTAATAAAAAACTATGTGACTACCTCTGGGGGGCCGTTGAAGGAGTATGCATACAGAATTGGCTGAATCATGATGAGAGACTGAGTCAGATCCTGTCTCATAAAATGGTGTCTGTAGTAGGAGCTCTCATCGGGACTGTTGTTGAATACTTGTAGGAATGGAGACCTCCTCAGATGGAACATAAACTGTTAATATAGTAAAAGTCAGAATGAAACTTTAGCAGTCCAGAGGCCAGATCGGGGCTGTAAATGACAAAGTGAGAGTCAGAGGTTTCATTCTCACCTGAGGATACAGAGAGAAGGTCTCAGAGAAACGGAACGAGTTAGGGTCATCTTTGTGGTAATCTCCAAATTTCTGACACTGAAAACAAAAACAATAATGGAGGGTTTGAAAATAGCCGGGGAAAAATTTGTGGAGAGAGTAAAATCTATATCTATTTCTTTAAGTTTTATGATTCACAGGCAATCTAATTTGACAGACTCTTCTCACCAGACGGATAAGCTGCCGATCCAGCCAGCGCAGGACATCTGGTCCCTCTTCTGATTCAGCTCTGTAGACGGCCAGGCGGGCCATGAGGATGGCAGAAGCCTCCTGATCAAATGACGCAGCGATGTTCTGAATCTGCGTCTGAGCATCTGCCCAGCTGAGGAAGATGAGGAGAAATCACAACACTGACCTTTGCACACTTATTCATCAGTCTAAGCCACATTGATTCACGTACTGCTGTCTGAATTTTAACTAAGTAAACAAGTGTGGATGCTGAGACAAACGCAAAGGTCAATGATCATTAAGAAAATGGCTCTTAAGGGAAAATTTATGGGCCCTTTGACCCAAGATACTTTTCAGAGGGGCAATATTCTGTGCTAAAAGTAGAGGGTTGAAATATACACAAATATTAGAATTATACACACTGGGCTGTACACTAACATCTATAATAATACTGCGAACAAAGCACCAGTATCCTGGTATCCTACAATACCAGATAAGTTCACTAAATCTGTAGCTTAGCTGTTGTAATAGCTTAAGTGAATGAATACAAAAAGAGGAACTAACTTCCTGGCGACGGTGGTGACTCTGATACGTCTCTGTCCACTGGAGTGCTGGTATTGGGTCACATATTGTATGGCACCTCGCCCTCCCTGGGGGATTGGAGCATTGTGCTGCAAAACAAGACAAAAACACTCTTTCAAACAACCCATTCAACAACATGACCTTGACACCAGGTGTGCCCTATATATAGTGTGTCCATACATATAAAACAATCAAGATGCTACAAAACAGTCTGGCAAGAGTGCAGTAGTAACTCATGTTCTAAATATCATTTTAACAGGTCCAAATAAATTACCCCAAATTGATCCCACATAAATGAGGACAGATGTAAATTTCAAAGGCCCATAGCGGCTCTAACTACTTTTAGATCACTGAACCACACATCCCTTCACTGATGTTAGCACGACACTCAAGGCAGAAAACAAATCGGAGTTGGCAGTCAGAGGGCCTGCTCTCCGCAATGCTAGAAGCAATGTTTTAGGCCAAATACATGGCAAACTGCCAGTGTCTCAATTACATCAATGTACTGCTACCACAACACAACACTGCCAAATGCAGTTTCAGTTTGTCATTGATGATTAGCCAACAAACAGCAATTGAATCTTGTAATTGTATTTGACAGGACCAAAATGTTTCAATCATTATGTGATCACTCAGACGAGAAAAAATAAATAAATATTATGCCACAGCACATCAGCAGTCAATAGGTTACTGCAAATGTCACTGACAATCTGGGAAAAAGAATAAGCCACATAATCATAAGAAAAGTCACATAAATAAAAGGGACAAACAACAGAATATAATTGGAAATAAGACTTAAGCTTAGAGAATTCTGCAGAGCAATAATTAACGATTAAGTCTTAAACCGCTTTAGAGTCATGCTTCTTGCCAATTACCCTAACAACACTTGTGTGCAGGAAGGCTCATTAACTTGCCAGTCAGTAGATACAGCAATAAGAGGATATTAAATCTGCAGCTTTTTGTTTACAGAACAGCCTAGCTCCAGTCACTTGCCACAGCCTGTGTCCACTGAAGCTGTCCTCTTTCAGTGCTGAAAACTTGTCGCTGTTCACATAGTTTTGCCACTTAAAAGTGGCTTTGTTGGCAATGTTAGAGAAGAAATGTAGAGAAAAGAAAGACTAAGCTGACGCTCCCCACAGAGATTAGTGTGCTGAGAACGTTAATGACTGCATTGGATCATCCAATCATGAGGCGCAGCATGAAGTCCACACCTGCATAACAGCCAGCATCACTCTCTGGAGCTTTGACGCAGTGTGGGATAACTTGATCATAATACATGATTCTTTGGAGAAGAAGTCTATACAATGGCTGGGATTCACAGTAGTGCAACTGAGCTGCAAGTGATACAGGTTAGTGGTCGTAAATGCCTGTCTTCAGACATCTCTGTGAATGTAGCAGGAGGGAGTCACTTCTAGTTTTGCAGGATGCAGTGGATAGAGGTGGCATACGCAGTTCTGATGATTAGTTCCAGTTTGTGCTCTGTGTGCGGGAACGCTGTACTGCTTCTCCTGCTGTTGTCTGACAGGAGCCTGCAGACGGAGACATGGACCCTGACTCTCAGTTTCAGCCTGAGTGATCTGGCACTCGGCCTCGCCACCATTCCTTTTGGAGCTCATAACAGCCTGTTCCGGCCACAGGGATATGCCAGCTCGAGTGTGTTGTGCCAAGGCAGCGCCTTTCTTTTCCTGCTGCTCCAGTTGGCCTCAGTCCACTCGCTCACCTGGGCCACCATCGACAAGTTCACGGAGATCTGCTTCGCTCTTAAATATGCACGAATCTTCAATGCCCACAGAACCAGAGTGATCCTCACAGTCATTTGGGTCTATTCGCTCTTGAACGCATCTCTGCCGTTGCTGGGCTTTGGAAGCTATAGCTACAGCAGCAGCAGTTTTCTCTGTGCTCCCAGTTTTGAGCCTGCCAACACTGGCTTCAATATGCTCTTCATAGTAGTGGGAATCATCGTTCCCATTCTGGCAATGTGCTCCATGTACGGATACATAGTGTACATAGCCAGAAATCAAGTACGACGAGGGACGTTTGTTTGTAACGAACACCACTGTTTTTATGTGCCTGCCAATAATTATTTCAAGAGCTCCATTGTCATGGTGACAACCACAGGTAAGCTGCATGAGAACCGATTACTGGAAAATGCTAATTTATTGGTGGAGTTTGATCATTGCCACAGTGCTCTGCACTGTTCTCTCATGCTTATTATTGCTACCTTACCCACATTCAGTCTGAACAAATGAGGAACAATCTTTTAAAAAATGTCATTAGTATCTCTTTTGCAAATTTTATGTCTACTCTCATTCACTGCTCCCAGTCTTTAGAAAAGATGATAAAAGCTAATGGATTGTGAGTCCATTGGTCCTTAACATTTTTTTTTTAAAATACAATTCCAAGCCAGCAATACCAGTAAATAAATGTACAGTCAAAGGCTAACAAGAGCACAAACAAGGTTGCAAACAAAATTATTACACAGGCAACAAGTGAGCACACCAGTAATCTATGATCCTACTGGTTGAAATAAACTGTCCTGCTCTTAATGATTAACTGAATCACATGATCTGCGTATGTCAATAGTGTGTCTGCTCATTTGCTGGCTGCCATACATCACCATCTGCTTCTATGAGACTCTGACAGGAAGAGAGAGCCCTCAAGCCGCCTCCGCTGTAGCCACCTGGCTAGTGCTCTTCACCTCCACACTCAACCCGTGGATCAACTCTATGTCCCAGACGTAAGCAATGGAGTCACTTAAGCCCGGGCTGGTAACAGATCATCTTAATTCGTGTGAAAAATAGCTGTGGTAAATGCTTAAATCTGGTAGGTGTGGTTTGACACAGACTTCAGTGGGAGTGAAGGCCGTGTTTTTTTTTTTGTTTGTTTGTTTGTTTGTTTAACTTTGCTTTACTTTTTCTTTCATTTCCATAAAGTGTTTACATATGTAGCCGTAATAATAACGATAACAATAATAACAGCAAATTGCTGGAGGTAAAAATAAAACTGCCAAAAGAATGGATTTTTAATTTAACATTAATTTGATCAATTTTACTTTATATTTAAACACAAATTGTCATAATACTAATAAAATAAAAGTTAAATTAAGAAGTAAGAAAATAAATAAGATTAAAAATTACTTTATGTTTATACTTCAGTTGGTGGCTGAGCTTTTAGTTCATAGCCCGAGCTTTGAGAACTGAAAAAAGCATGATATTTGCCCAACGCAATGGCACACAGTGCTCCGCATGCTCAACCAGCACCGCTCAACAGCTGCTTTTCTAGAACATCTCATCTATGCTAGATACAATAAATGTGATATTAATGTAGGATATCACATCATCCAACATTTAAAAGTTCAATTATCTTTATGTATGGGAATGCTACCGTCTTGCTATGAATTGCATGAAATTAGCCAGAAAATGAACTTTTTTTTTCCCTCTCAAAAGCAGCGGTAAAGAGATTTTACTGTCACTGGGGACCGTGGTAGCTTGGTTTCCTGTCACTGGGCACAGGCTTATTATAGCCAAATATCTTTAAATAAAATGCTACATGAAGGTGCTCCTATAACATTCAGTGAAGGAAAGATAATTTGCTGAGTGTGAATGTACATGTGAGTGGTTGATCTTGACTGTGTTCTCTGTACCTTTTAGGAGGTACAGAGTTGCCCTGCGCAGGAATATGAATAAAATCTGGCAGCGTGCACGCAAGAACTCCCTCTCCAGAAGTACAGAAATGTGCAGAGAGACACACAACTGTCCCTCCTCAGTGTCCAGTGCACCTCAAGCACTACAAGCACACGCTGACCCTGTGAATGAGCCTGAAGAGAGCTGAGCATGCTTTTCTTACCCCGGCTGCTGTGTGAATGTGAGACCATGCAAAGAACTTGCTACAGAAAATTAATAAAATTAACACCTTTTCATGGGAACCTCAGTAACTATCTGGGCTTCGGAGACAGATGACAAGCACAAACATGCATATTTAATGACCTGAGCTGTAAAGTGAACAGTTTCTTCTGAAACAGCTCTTATAGAGAGAAATGTGGGAAAGGAAATGTGACTCTCTAAATAAAAACATGTTTGTTTGGTTTTTTGTAAAAGAATATTGAATAAAGAACTCTTGATTTACTTTTTTTTTAATATTTAAATGAACTTACAAGTGTTCTGAATGAGAAATATGAGTAATACTAATTGGTGCTCTTCAGTTAGAAACGTTTTACCAGCTGTATGAAATGACTGTATGTGGATTAGCACAGTTGTCATAAACAAACAGTTTCATATTGAGTATTTCCAAAGAATTATTTTGTTGCAACATTGTACAGAACTACAACAGGAAGACTAAGACTAAAAAAAAAAAAAAAAAAAAAAAAAGAGACTTTTTTTGTTTTTGTGGTCATGAAGAGTACTCTGCCTGAGACATAAATTACTAGACATACTATATTGCAAAACAATAAATAATTATCAATTGATTCCATTTCAGAGAGCAACTTGAGCAATTATTCTTTCTCTTAATAGGATCTGCCCTCTAGTGGTTGAGCTTAACATAACACATGTAATGACTGAAATGACCGTGCTGCCTTTAAATCTCTCATACAATCTCATTTAAAAAATGTACTCGGAGGCATCTAACTTGCAGGTGTAGCTCTGGCTCCAGCCTGTCAGGTGTTCCCTGACATTTCTTACTTGGTCAGCTTACAGGAAACAAGAATTTACATAATGGTAGAAGTACATGGTCTGGTGATAGGAGTAAGACCAACAACACACATACCTGATTGACGACTTCAAAGTAAACTGCCAGCGTGGTGTTGGGGTCCAGACCACAGATCTTCCACTGGCAGGTACCGCCTGTTCCTATTTCCTGAAATAAGTGACCACAGGTGAAGTGAGAGAAGTGATTCAGAGAGCTTCAGTAACAAAATAAGATCTGATATCACTAGGAAGGCAAGAATATATCAACTTGCAGTTTTGATCAAACCAGCATTTAAAATTTGTTGTACATCGGATGCATGACTAAAGTCCAACTCACATTTTCTGACACGCAAGGTCCCTTGGCATTCAGGGAGACACATGGTCCAATTGCTCCAGATATCTTAATCTCTCTTGATGTCTGAAATATAAATAGTGGATAGGCATGTTAACTACTTTTATAAGACATGAAAAAACTGATATGAAAGAATGTGAAGCTAAGAGTCTACCTTAATCTCTAGAGTTCCTGCAAAGGCCATTTTAAAAGATCCTTGCACATCCTTATTGAAAACCCTCTGGAAGGTTTGCTTGAAAAGGGATGTGTTGAAGGAGTCTGCCATCACCATATAACCCCTGCAACAAAAGAGTGATTCTTACATTTTAATGAAAACCATAACACTTAGCTCCACAAAGCATTTCATGTGTGAAAACAGATTTTTACATTTTTCACACCATGACCAATTGTAATATTGTTAACTGTGACAAATTTTATTTGGAAAATTTAAAACCTCTATAAATGTCCACCATTTTACTGTCAGTTATAACAGACATATTAATCCAATTATAATCTAATATGCTACACTCTCACCCTGTGTAGTTGGTGCAACACTTCATCTCTGCCAATCCCGTCTGGTCCAGAGCGCAGGCATAAATGTCAATGATGTGACCATTGGCTGCAGCTCTGTTCGCCAAGGCTTCGTAGTGCTGAAAGGATATAATGGCATGTTATGCTATCAATTCTAATCATCCAAGAAGAGTCAACATTTTATTTATTTCATCAATGCTTATATCTTGCAAATGACAACAAAGAGCTACAGCTGTCAGTCCCAAATACTGATTCAGCTAACTCACTTTAGTGGCTTTTTTCATGAATTTTGCATTGTCTTTCTCTATGTCATGCCAGGAGCGAATGGGTGTCTTCAGCTCATCTCCAACCACCATGCCTGGGCCTTGGGTGGCTGGGCCACCAATAAAGGTCATTATTCGAGCGCCTGTGTTGGGGAAAGTGCACTACAGAGAGAGAGAGAGAGAGAGAGAGAGAGAGAAGGAAAAATATCATTCATACAAATTTCAAAAAGAATGAATTATCATTAACCCTCTGTTCTCCAGGGGGCCGTGTCATGGCTGACCCTGCACTCTGACCCTAGCTTCCTAACAAGCTGGGATATGCAAAGAAAATAATGTCACTATACTGTAATGTATGTGTGACACAAAGGTTTCTCTAAAATTGAGTACAAACATTTAGAACAGCAGATCAGCTTTGTCAGATCATAACTAAATTTCTTTTGTTAAAAACATAAAAAATATACTTAAAATGATATCCATGATATCTTAAAAAAGCAAAACGACATAATTTATTATTATTACTCAGGCCTAGATGATATATGAGCAGTGCTAACAGCTGCTATTACACTCTACAGAATGATACTTACCTCTAACAATCCAACAGCAATAGACAGTGCTACTCCTAATGATCGGAGGGGCCGTTTACCCTGGGTGACAGGCCAGGGGTCCTTCTGCAGCTCTCCCAGGAGATCAGTCAAGTTCATATCAATCTTCTGCACTGGCTGTAGGAATCTGAGCACAAGACAATGCATCTATATGTAATTTTTATACTATAAGCCAATAAATCTTCCGCTCCAATACAGTGACTGCTAGAGTTCATAAATTAACTGCAGACCTGCAGATTGATGAGAGTCTATAAACTCTGACAAACCCAGAAATTATTCTTTGCTTTATGTGACAGCTAGATAAAATAATGTCCACCCCATCACATGAAAAGTTTAGATACCTGTTAGAAGGAGGAGCTTGGGGTTGTTGTGGTCCACGACCTGCTTGAGCCACAGTTTGTTTGCTCAGACCAAGCATCTCCTGCACACAACATGATTCAGAACATTGAGAAGCACGCTACAAGACATCCAAAAACCCTAAATTTTAAACTACTTGCATGGTCTGTACTGTTGATTTTAAAAATATTTCAGGGTTTCTATTCTCCTAGTCCCCACTATGCCTGAAACAGTTATTCAGTGAAGTAGATTTATTGGTTTAGATAAATGAAGATACATTGAATACTCTATTAGTAAGGATAAATTGAGATAAAGTGCATTTTCTATAAGATCTTCATCTGACAAACTAATATCTTTATATAAATAGAAGAAGCACTTACCTGTAGCTGCTTGGCACTGAGGTCTTTGGTTCCCCTGAAAACATAGCTTTTGGAAATGCCCTCACAGCCCAGCTCGTGCACCTGCACCATCCTGCCAAATGTGATGAGACCCACCAAGGCTGTGGGGGGCAGCAGACTCAGAGACATCTGCAGAGATTCCTTCAGAGCCTGCAGGTCCTCATCTTCCATACATGTGTCTACCACATACAGAAAGTTCAGGGGCATCTGAGGACCTCTCTGTGGATGTAAAAGTGGTAAAGTCTTTGTAAGAATTCTGTTTAAATGCTTTTATAATTTATGCCATATATATTCTCTTGCACACCTAAATCCAAAACAATGTTAAATGGCTCATACAGGCTGGCTGTCAAGCCCAAAGATAAAGAGCAACTCTTTATCACAAACTGTATTATCTCCTATTTTGAGAGTTGGCCTCAGATGCGAGTTGAGGACCACCACATCAACTCACTCTGGGAGCTGAGCTTATTAAATTCCCATACAATCAAAACACAACTTTGTGCTTGTCTATCTACCAAAAATAGACAACAATAATCAATCACACGGTAGTAAAAGAACACTGAAAACCAAGCCTCATATGTATAGACTTAGAGGCAGGCTATAAATGAGAAACATTATGGATTTTTAAATCTTGTTTCTACCATAGTAGGGAAAGACTACAAAGGCAACTCTGCATTCTAATAAAAGGCTCTCCCCTCCACGTTGAGTTAAGGTGTGCCCCAGGCAATGACGCAGTTGGTGTTTGAATACAGGGGCGCGACAACAGGAATAAAGCCTGCTGAAGTTGCTCTTTAAACAGCAATGACGCCATTAGTCACGTCAGTCTGAAAATGTTTACAAACAGCCAGTGCTCAGCAGTCATCACCACTACGCCTTTGATATGCATGGCATGTCAGAAATGTATTGTGACATCCAGATGCTCAAATGAACACAGTTGCCAAGCATTGTTTATCTTATACTGTGCATTTGCATTTGATTCGTATGCAATTTTGCCACACTGAAAATAATGCTCAGTGGCTACAAAATCATGCAAAAATCATACAAAAATTATACAATGTAAGGCTAGCTTTCACTGATAGGGGTTCTATCAGATACCCTAGTGTGGTTAAAGGTGTGCTTACTTTTTATAGATTTAAATATATACACAATAAGCTATAGGCCAATTATAGGCTATTTACCTGGACTACATATTCAATGGTGGAGAACTGTGGAAGCAGTTCAGCTGGTTGGTTCACCTCTGATATTCCAGCGTAGGTTGGGGGAAACTAGACAGGATTTACATTAAAAATGTCAACTTGAAAACAGCAGCCTCCAAAAATTAAATGTTTGATCCAATCACTGTTCATCATCGAAGCCCTTACCTGGTTTCTTTGATAACAGAAATTGCAAGCCCACAGTTTTGCTCTGTAATCCACTTGGCTGAGTGAAAGAGAAAACATGTTTGTTTTTTTTTTAAATATAAGCAAACATTTTTACAAAAGAAGTAACTGTATTGTTTTGACTACTTCAGAGAGCAACAAACTAATCATAGGCAGTATGTCTGAGAGACAAAAAGGTTCCGTGTGGAACCCCAGTGCTCTCATAACAGGGCTGTGGAAACCTGTCACATGCCTGAGGAGAGAAACTCCAATGTAACCTTAAAAATGTCACTGTGTAAACTTAAATCAGTGTATTTCACAAGACAAATCTCAGCATGTGCATTTCCATCAAAACATGGCAATATTGTGGGACAACATAACATAATTTGGCATTTGATGGTGTGTGATGGAATTCCAGCTAATACTTCAAGGCAGAAAGACAGGACATAACTTGTTCTTTTTGCTGAACCTTTGTGAGCTTGACACACAAATCCATTTTTTAAATGGTTGGACATTAGCAGTTTGCCTTCCAATGAATTATTTGATCAGTGCTGACATTAACAATTTTGTTTCATGACAGAGAAAGCAAAAGCTGCATCTTCTGTGTTTTAGTCTTCTTGAATCGCAAAGGTACCAAAGAAGTATCACAGATAATTGTCTTACAATGCATTATGTATCACAGAGCTGCCTGTATCATTATACCATTTTTAACACAGACAATGTATCGTGATATGATAGTTTGTGTTACTCTGTGGCTCCAGTATGTGATGGTACAGGATAGGAGAGACTGGGCTGCGCTTGCAAAGCTGTGACTGTACCATCCTTTAGACAAGCAGGGTGTGCCAGTGGCACTTTTGTTTTCCCATATCAGGGCACCTTATGAATGTTTAAAGAGAATCGGCTGTTGGTGGACAGATTTCCATATGTGAACCCATTACAATAAGCAAGCTAGTCAATGAGGACGCACTCCTAACTCACCATAGTGGATTGAGTACTGCTCGGCAGGTGGCACGGCTACATAGCACTGGCTCGTACTGTATAGGTGGGAGATCCGGACGCTCTTTCAGTGGGGTAAAGAGAGAGGCCACAGGCACTACCATACGAGTGGCCTCCAGTCGACTGGAGGGCCAAACGTTCCAGCTGAAACGCACTCCATCGCGGTCTTCGTTCTGCTGAATGAACTCGGGGAAGGTTGTCATTGCACCCTCTGGGAACTATGTGCTGTGGATAAAGTGTACATAAACATATACTGAACTGAAGCAGCAATGATAATACTAAAGTTAAAAAGTGAGAAAGCCACACAGATATATCACTTAAGCATTACAGCAGCTATTCACATGTGAAGCCTATGAACCTGTGTGATAAAGGTGTGCTGAAAAAGAGAGGGCTACTCTAAGATGACAGACAACATAAACTGGACTTCCGCTTACGTCACACGGACAACCGAGCAGAACTTTCAACTCTGACGCAACGCTAACATCAAGTTGGACATTTGTTGTTTTATCCAAAGGTGATTGTTCACAGTTCATTATTTGAATCACACACACACACAAAAACCCACTTTTTCAGTTTAGAGGCTGGAGGCACATATGAAAGGTGTTATTATCTACAAAATCAACAACTTTCATATGTCCCTCCAGTCTCTAAACTGGAAAAGTACACACACATTTCCAAAAATCAGTCAGTATGAGCAGACTTGTCTGTCGCTGTAATTATTAACAGACTAGCTGTCAAGAAGAAAACGGAGGAGCTAGAGCTGTGTTTTTAAATTAGGTCATTCATTAGAAATCCCAACGCTGCTAGCTAGCTAGCGACGTTAACATCGCTACACAGAGCTAAACACAGTATAAACATCTCATATGGCTAGCTACTCGAACCCAAGTTGATATTTAATAAATAAATACAAATATATTTGTTAGAAACAGCATCAGCTACTTTGCCACATCACCACGTCCTTCGGTTAATGAGCCATTTTCTCTAGAGAGAGAGAAGTGGATCAGGGTGAGAAGGCTATCTGAAACACCACCGATACTCCTCTGGTTTAATAAATAACTACCGAGTGCTTTCACTTAAAACTACCAGTCTAATCTCTCACATAATCATATTTAATCAATATTCATATATATATAAACATGACGGCTATGTTTACTTCATTAAATAATGAACGTACCGGAAAGTGGCTTGTCTGAGGCGCTCGGCCGGTCTGTGCTGAGGCGCTGACGTAGCAAACATGGCTGAAGCGGCGCTGCCACGTCATTACAGAGCTGCAGAGGAGGAGCTACTGCTGCCTGCCTCACCTTCAGCCCGGGTTAACCCCTTCACTCCCAGCCCGGGTTAACCCCTTCACTCCCAGCGCCATGCCAAGCGCTCAGCATATCACCCGACCCGAGCCCTGCTGACAGGGGCGGACCTAGCACTAAGCAAAGGCAGGCAACCGGGTTGGACCCCCAGAAGCCAAGGGCCCTTAATATGCAAACTTACATACTGTAAACTTATATACAGTAAATTTATATACAATACTGTGCAAAAGTCGTTGGCACCCTATTTTTTTTTAGTACAAACCTATAGATTTTTATTTTATAACTTCTACATTATTGATTCATTACAAAAACATTTTAGATTTCCAAACATTAGTTCTTCAGCACAAAATTAAATGTTACAGAAAAATGTTTGTATGTCAGTAAAGAAAGCAGCATATTACATAAGAGACACTTTTCAGACAAAAAAGCATAATGAAGGCTGCTGGTTTTGCTGCAAAAATAAGAAGCAAGTGTGACAGTCAAAGTCTCCAGAAGAACTGTGGCTGCTTCTGCAAGATGCTCAGTAACACTTACAGCTCATTTACATATAAAACTGCACACATTGTACCTGAGACTACTAATTTTTTTTTAAGCAAAGGATAGTCACACCAAATATTGACTTTGTTTCATTTATTACAGTTTACTGCTCTTTATAGTAATTTTTTAATGCAGAAACTTTGTTTCATTATTTTTGAAGGCATCTTTGCTCTACAGCATTTCTTTGCATGTGCCTAAGACTTTTGCACAGTACTGTATATATTATTAATGCTAAATAGCATATGCCGAAAATTTAAATATTGATATTAAAACACTGAAATTATTCATATCACTGTTATTTCAGCAGAGTCAATGCAAGCCCACCTCATGCTGTAATGGAATATCTGTGTAATAAATGTAATTGTAAATGTGTGCAATCGAATAGGGCCCCATTCCTGTATTTTGTCTAGGGCCCCCAAATCACTAAATCTGCCCCAGCCTGCAAACATTCATTCATTCATTCACTCTTCTTCAGTAACCGCTTTATCCTGCTCTAGTTGGTGCTAGATCCAGAGCCTACGGGATCCACTGAGTATTAGCGAGAATAACCCTGGATTTGACACCAGTCCATTGCAGTGGACTATGCACACATACTGTACATACATTCACATCTGGGGGAAATTTTGAGGAGTTAATCCACCTACCTGTATGTGTTTGGGGAGGAGAAAACCATAAAACCCAGAGGAAACCTATGGGGACATCACAAGAACATGCACAAAAACACCACACAGAGAAGGACCCAAGCTCAGGATCAAACCCAGGAGATGTGAGGTGGTAACGCTACCAATAAGCATCAAACAGCATCACTGAAGACAAAAAAAAAAAATCTAGCAGCTGAAGCATTCCTTCTAATAAGAATAACTTATATTTTACTGTTGTTCATTATAAATTTATCTTACTGTAACAACCTTCTACAGCATTTTTCTAAATGTCCATTACAGAAGACAGCAACACCTTAAACCAAACTGAGAGACATACACTGATCAGCCATAACATTAAAACCTTGAAGTGAATCACACTGATTATCTTGACATTATGGCAACTGTCAAGGGGTGGGATACATTAGGCCGCAAGTGAACAGTCAGTTCTTGAAGTTGATGTGTTGGAAGCAGGAAAAATGGGCAAGCATAAGGATCTGAGCGACTTTGACAAGGGCCAAATTGTGATCAGTGCATCTCCAAAACAGCAGGTCTTGTGGAGTGTTCCCAGTATGCAGTAGTTTGTACCTACCAAAAGTGGTCCAATGAAAGACACCCAGTGAACCAGCGACAGGGTCATGGGCGCCCAAGGCTCACTGATGTGCTTCGGGAGCAAAGGCTAGTCCGTCTAGTCTGATCCCACAGAAGAGCTACAGTAGCATGAATTGCTGAAAACAGTGCACCGCAGCTTGCTGCGTATGGTGCTGTGAAGCCGCAGACCGGTCAGAGTGCCCATGCTTACCCTGCCGAAAACACCTACAATGAGCACGTGAGCATCAGAACTCACAATCCGATCGAGCATCTGTGGGATGTGCTGGACAAACAAGTCCGATCCATGGAGGCCCCACCTCGTTACTTACAGGACTTAAAGGATCTGCTGCTAAAGTCTTGGTGCCAGATACCGCAGCACACCTTCAGAGTCCATGCCTCGACGGGTCAGAGCTGTTTTGGCAGCACAAGGGGGCCTACACAGTTATAGGCAGGTGGTTTTAATGTTATGGCTGATCGGTATACAGTAAACACAACAAAATAAATTAACAGCTATTAAAATGTTGCTATATAAATTTATTATATTACGACAAAATATTGCCACAGACTTGTCTGACACTACAGATCTTCTGTCTTACATACAAAGCCAAAGTTCTTCTAGGGCAATTCCAGGATAAAAGGACTCAGACAATAAACCATGATCTCTTACTTATCCCCCCCCAATGTAAACATCTTAATCACAAAAGGGGGAACAAAATCACAAAATCTGTTTTCTTTGAGTCTGATTCATACATAATGACAGCAGCAATTACTAGCAATGGTTTAAAAAGGATGAACATGTCCGAGTGTGTGTTGTGTGGTAAAGTAGCAAGTAGCCAGATCTGACTCCTTTAAATATTTCACCTTTCCTTGCAGTCTAAAAAAAGATATAACTAAATAATGTTAATTAAAATTTAGACCGCATTCATTTAACTCATCAAAACAAAGGAAAAAAATGATTTACGTAGTACAAGATGTTGGCTTTAAATGTAGTCTAATGTTTTAAAACTACTTAGTTCTCACTGATCAAACTGTAAAGTGAAACAGTCTGAATGGTGAATGCTTTCTCCACAAAATCTCAGCTTTATAAATACTCAAGTCTCTGAATATTTTACATGGTTTAATAAATGACTGTATTATGAGGCAAAAAAAAAAGAAAATCTTGCTCCACTTAGGTTTTGCTTCTTTAAAATCCATCAGGATGATTTCCATCTTTTATTTAAGGCTGAAGCATTCACATATTGTTGAATCCCATCATTCCTTTCATGTTGCCAGCAGCCCCTTGCTGAAACTGCCTCATCATCGACTGTAGGCCAGCCATGCCACCTGCATCAACACAAAAACATCTGTCACCCGAAAGCCTTTTTACAAGTACAACAAATAAATAATCGGTGAAAAGATCATTTTACTGAGATGTAAAGCAGATTTTTTTGAGACGGATATCTTCAATCGAGCTCAAGGCCAATCAAACCTTTATATATTGTTGGAAATGGTAGCTTAGTGATTGGTGCATACCCATGTGGTGCAGCACTCTGGGATCCATCATCTTTGCCATCTGCTGGTTCAGTTTGGCCATCTGAGATGGGTTAACATTTTTGGACATGTCTCCTCCTGTAAACCAAATGTCACACCATACAACACATTTGCAAAATGTCCATAACTCTGTGAGCAAGTTGCTCCCAAAATCATTTGTGTGAACAGAAGAAAGAAAACATGTACATCATATGAATCATACCTTTAAATAAACCTTTAATGCCACCCATTTTCTTGACCATCTGGGCAAACTTTGTGTACTGGGTAAGCAGCTCCTGCACGTCTCTGGTAGCTACACCTGCACCCCGCGCCACCCTCTGAACCCGGTTCGGCTGCTTACTGAACAACTTCGCACCATCTTTGTTGTCCAGTTCTGCAATGAGTAAACAATCATTTAACATCTTTTATACCACTGCACTGCTGAATTCTCAAATCAGATTGATCAGAAGGTTGATCAATTTTCTATAACAGCAGGCTCTGGCAATAGTGCTGGCTGTAATTCAAATCACAGGTTTATATTAACACTCCACTTATATGAACACTCCACATAATCTAAACCTAAAAATAAACAAATTAACATACTTATTTAATAAATGAAACAAATCATTGATATGGTGACGTTTTATGTAAGGATCCGTTTATTTATCATTTGTGGAAGGAGTAACTTTAACTTGAAGCTGTAACTCTATGTTTTCCACCACAGGAAAGACATCAGAACAGAGCACTTTTTTTTTTTTGTTTGTTTCCTATAAAACCACAGCCCCAAGTGTTTTATTTCTTATACTGGTATCAGTTTTAACTATTATATAAATAAGTCCATTAGATTATCTTGTAGGGTTAGAAACATACCTTGGTCATTCATACTGTCCATTATGGTCATGAGTTTCTTTAACCTGGCCATAGACTCCTGTTCATTGCCTTTACTCATGAAGTCTGTTCCAAAGCCTGGGATCATACCCTAAGTGTAGTAATAAAAACGTAATATGTTCAGCTTCAGAGAAATTAAGTGAGGTAAAATTCATTGTGATCGTAACTATGTTGTATTCACGGTACCATGATTTGCCCAAAAGGTCCCATTTTCATGATGTTCTGGAACTGTTCATACATGTCCCTGAGTGTGAACTGACCTATGAGAAGAGTGAATAATAATCATTAGCACTGCAACAAGGAAACAGCATCTGCTACTTGACATGTCTGATTTAATACAGGTGGATTTATTAACAATCTATCTCTCCCTGTGAATACATATACACTATATGGCCAAACATTTGTGGACATCTGACCATCACATACACATATCTGCTTTTTGAACATCCCATTCCAGATTAAGTTGCCCCTTTGCTGTTATAATAACCTCCACTCAAGAGCATTAGTGAGGTCAGGCACTGATGACGGGAGAGAAGGCCCTGCTGCGCAGTCAGTGTTCCAAGTCATCTCAAAGTTGCTCAGTGGGCTTGAGGTCAGGGTTCTGTGCACGTCACTTGCATGGTTCAAGACCAACCTTGGCAAACCATGTCATCATGTATCTCTCTTTGTGCACACTGGAAAAGGTTTGGGCCCCCTTTAGTTCCACTGAGAGGATTCCCCCCCCACTTCTCTCCCAGACTCACCTGATGAAAACTGATCTCCAGTCTAATGCTAAACGTGCACTACACTGTAATACACTGAGCATGAGCCCAATGCTACATCTCAGTCCAATCATCACAGCACTCATACTGACTTCAGCCTGACTGTGACTGCATGCTATGTACATGTACGGCATTTGGCAAATGCCCTTATCCATAGCAACTTGCTATGCTGAACTCTGGATCCCAGTGTCATATTTATCAGAAAATTTAAATCTTACCATGTTTAAGCTTGTCAATTAGCTCCTCATTATCATCAAGTTTGAGTTCATTCACTTTATCTATCAGTCCCTCGATGTCTCCCATGCCTGTAAAGCCAAGAGCCAAGCAATTTGAAGTTAAAAAAAAAAAAAAAAACCTTAAAAAAAGTCAAATGAAATAAACATGTAGAATGATGAAGAACTAAAAAAACATACCAAGCAGTTTGCTTATGAAGGGCTGAGTTTTAAAGGGCTCAAAATCATCAATGTGCTCGCCTGTGCCGATGAAAATGATAGGACTCTTTGTTGCAGCAACTCTGTTCAAATACATTTTATAGCAACCGTTAGGTTTTGAGTAATACAATCTTGAAAACCTATGCTTTCACCATAAAGCGTAGTTATGTACTTACGCACTGAGAGCGCCACCACCTTTAGCATGGCCATCCAGCTTAGTAACGATGACAGACGCCACATCTACCTTGTCTTTGAAGGCCTTAGCCTGAGCCTCGCAAGCCTGACCAATGGACGCGTCCATCACGTACACGATGTTGTCGGGTTGCTGTGGAAATCACAACAGCACAAAAGATACAGCAGTACTCTTTTTTGCAATCTGCTTTTGTTATTACCAACAAATTGTGATTTGTTTTACCCACTCAGACTGCATCATACACTTACCACAGCATTTGAAACCTGTAGCATTTCTTCAAACAGAGAATCTTCTTGTTTATGTCGACCGCTAGTGTCAACAATGATGATTTCAAAGTTTTCTGACTTGAATTTTTCGACTCCCTCAGAAGCTATTATGACTGGATCCATTTCTGTGTAACTGTTGATTCACAGAATTTAAATAGCAAAACATTCACGTATTTGTTCGGAATCATGCATGTTATAATAACCACAATCAAAAAAGTTACCTTCCATAAAAGGGAATTCTGGCTTTTGTTGCATTTTGCTTCAGCTGATCAAAGGCACCTTATGGGGGGAAAAAACATTTTACTTTAGTTTACATTCATTCTATAGTCAATTCTGCTCTACAATCAAAGTGAAACCTGCAAACCTCACCTGCTCTAAAAGTGTCCGCACAGATCAAGCATGTTTTCCATCCTTTTCTTTGGTAGTAATATGCCAGCTAACAAAACAGTATGAAGAATCACAATTACCAACAAGCCAGGTACTAGTCAAAAATTTTTTTTATGTTTTCTTGCTTAAAAGTGTCATAAGAACAGCAATACCATTTTTAAAAAGAGCATACATTTTATCTAACCACAGGGATATATTTAGAGGCATTAGCGCACTGGCTCACCTTAGTACATGTTGTGGTTTTTCCACTACCCTGAAGACCAACAAACATGATGATGTTGTTCTTTCCTTTTGTAGGTGTCCATGATTTTACACCAGGGTCCACCAGCTATAGGAAAAATATTAAATCATTAAATCTGATTTTGAAATGTTTTTGAAACGTTTATATTTCATTAAAAATTGTAAAATCTTCTGTCTAAAAAAGTTTTAGTTTCAGTACAATCATGATTATAATGACAACTTCTGCTGCGCAAATGCTGATGCAATGCAAAGCTGTCTATTTACAGAGTAATTCTTTTATTACCAAAACCTTACACCACAGGGCTGCTGAATTCTCAAATCTGACTGGTCAGAAGGTGGTGGTTTTTTCTTTAACAGCAGCCATGACAACAGTGCTGGGCGTAATTCTAATCACAGGTTTATATTAATGTGTTTGTTCTAATACAATATTATTTAGTAACAACTCATTCACGTGCCATATAACCTAAGACTAATAATAAATGAATTTAAAAAGTGTTGATATTTAAGTATAATGTATAAAGTAAAATGTATAATAATTGAAAAGGGGACATTTATTCAACATTTATGAAAGGAGTCTCCAGTGTCAGAGCTTTGTAACAGTTAGTAGGTTTGTTGCCACAGGAGAGTCTTCAGGACAGAGAACATTGTGACTTCCAGTTTCTCTGCAACAAGCTGTGTTTTATCTGTCTTATTAACTTCAAGAGATAGAGAAGAAGAGAAGCTGGTGAAGGAACAACTATTTATAGCTGACAAACTTGTCTTGTGGACGTTTCAAAATTAAATGCAACTAAAACAGTTAAAAGGACAAAAGTTGTTTATTAACAAATTAATAATTATAATTGTTGGCAAATTGCTGTGGTATAAGAGGAGTAAAACACTTCAGGATGTGTTGTTATAATTAACTTCGTGGTGGTAATGGCCCTTTGCATCACATCGCCCTGTTGTTGAATATTTTCCTATAATTATCTTCCTAAAAGTTTATTTTTTATTAATTACATTCTGCCACTGTGCACTAAGAGAGCACACACCTTGACAAGCTCCTTGAAAACAGCATGCTGGATCATTCGCCTCTTATTCAGCCCGGAGGCCATTTCCTCGAGGTCAATGGCTGCCCTGAGAATTGATGAATATCATTACATGTAGCTTCTTCATCGCAGGAAGCGGACACTACTTGAATTAAAAGATCAACCTGGACTTACTTGACATTTTCTCTGAGCTGCTTCACCAGTTTGATGTTCACATCAGCTTCTAGCAGGGCAGCACAGACCTCTTTTAGCATAGCATTTAAAACCTGGCAAAGGGGAAAAAATATAATGCTCTGAACAAGACACAAACAGCCTCTCAGGGGGAAACATTTAAGAAGAAGAAAGTGTGTGTTGTTACATATACAAATACAAGAGACTGTAGTTTTTTTCTAAATATATTGTTAGGAAGCTGGTGGAAATGTTATGTGTGCAGAAACATGGCCATGGTGCATGCGTGAGTGTGTGTGTGTGTGTGTGTGTGTGTGTGTGTGTGTGTGTGTGTGTGTGTGTGGCACCTCTTCATTGATGATGGTGGCATTGCTGAGAGAGCGCAGCGCCGCTGTTATCTTCCTCCCCAAGTCTGCTAACACCATGTTTGCACTTTAAATAGGTAGAGGTCTACGACAGGACGACACACTGTATTAATCACATGTACTGGTTCGCTGGTTGTAATTAATATTAAAACTATGTTTATGTAGTAATGAGTAATGGAAATAATGCTGGGTTTCCCCATACCTGCTCTTTGGTAAGGTGGGGGATCCCCCACAGCTTTCTAACTGCTCAGGTTATTCTCTTTCAGGTGACACAGGCACCACGGACCCGGACAAGATGACGAAGAAGTGTTGATTTCCACTCTGTCTTCAAACAAACCCAAACATACATATTATTCATGCCATTAACTAACATATGTATGATCTTTTATGAGAGGAAATAAATAAGAATTGCATTGCTTCAAATCTGCTGAGCTAGTAACACAGTAATCTGTAAAACAGATCAGTGTGTGGCTCTTCTCAGGCTTTCTGAAAACACTCAACTACTGTTTGTGTTCTTGCTTGTTGTGTTCAGTGTACTACCACTTCTGACCAGAACACCAAAACACCCCAGCAGGCCAGTTTTTTTCCCTCAAACAAAAAGCCCCACGTGATGTACTATTTACTAGCACATTTCTTTATAGGTAACTGGCTGTAAACTGGTGGAAAGCGGCAGATGAAGTCCAGATCCAAAGTTTTATTTCCTACACAATCACTCAGCTAATCCATAAGCAACAAACCAGTGCTAACCAGTTAGATGTGATTTTTTTTTACCGCTAGCTTGCTCGCTGCGATAGCCGAAAACACAAAATAATACAACCTCTTATAAATAAACTACTAATCTTTAAAACTATGATGTGTTATTAAACCGTGGGAATCCCATTCATGTGAATTATTTCGTCTTATTTCTTCTTACCTTCGATACAGCTGTTTCAGAGAGAGCAGATAAACGTCATCTCACCAAAAAACTCCCATAAAACCTTTCTACTTCCGGGTTACCTACCGGATGTCGTCACTTCTGCGCTGATCTGGGATCGGGCTTTTTCGCCCTAGCTAAGAATCAGTGGCGTTAAAACTGATCCCGGATCCGCCTAAAATAACAGTTTAGACAGTGGTGATTTTGTGGCGTACGCAGCTACTTACCTTGTATTTAACATTTATGAAATGTATTCCAATTATATATTAATTTCTGTTTATCTTCCTCGCTCTCTTGTTTATTTATTTATTTGGAAAATGTTTCCTTGTCAAAGCCATGGAAGTCATATTGGGAATAGTCAGCACGCGCCGCACACATTTTTAAGGTGGCGCTAACACAGGGAAGATTTATCACCAATTTAATATTAACCAACAACTTCTGTATAATTACTAATCATAGAAGTCATTCTAGGATATTATACGTTGCTAAATGCAGTTTACTATAACGCACAGACCAACGTGTTAACAAGGCTAAAGTGCAGGACAAGAAGCACCTTAAAAATCAGCCCAACTGTGGCTCCTCCCTGTTTTGAAGTACTTCATTGTACATGCGTTTCTCACACTGCTTCTTAGCTTTGCACTTCGATCACCTAGATCAAAACATAATGATTGAGAATGAATTTCAGCGACGCTAAGAATAATATTCTGCAAATATTGAGCGGAACAGACTCTCAAGATCTTGCAAAACTGATCAGTTGGATGAAGCATTCAGGTGATTCATTTATATTCCAGCTAAGAATATAGGAGTAAATTAGATGTGTTACTTGCATTACATGTGAACTGTGTTTATCAGATGAATTGACTGAGTGTTGAAAAATCGGATTTATAATTTTGGGTTAAAATCTGTTAATCATATCACCAGATTTGGCAGAATCTTTGGACCTTTTTTTTGACATTCATCAACACTTTTAAGTTGCATGTATTTGGGATGTTTGTAGTCAGTTATTTATTTGGTTATGTTCTTTATGCAAATTTCTTTATGTTGTTCTTTTAGATGATCTTGATAATTACTTGGTTGACAATCAGAGAGCTATACTCCAGAGTATTGCAGATGACCTGAGGTGTTGTCTTCCCTTGGAGGCTATGTTTCCTTCAGAGACCATGGCCATTCAGAAGGTTGGCAGTTTCCTTGTTGTGTTTTGGGTTATTATTATTTTAGCCTCATATTTTTCACCTCCTAAAGTTCACTTTGCTCTGCAGACTCAGACGAACCCCAAACCTACTGTGCACGTTGATGCATTTTTGTATGATGAGGAAACGATAGATTGTCTCTGTGAAGAGGGCAAGATGAGTCGCAACTTCTGTCTCAGTTGTGGATCGCATAGAACAGCTCCTATGGGTAATTTTAGTCACTTCTAAGCTGGATGGGAATTTTTTTAATGCCTGCAAGTTGCTAAATGCTGTAGTTTGCAATGTCTTGCAGAATTCATCTCACATTCCTTCTCAATCTCGGAGCTCCAGTTCCTGTTTCTTCACGTTCTCCCGGACCTGGCAGGAAAGTTGGTAGTGGACGTGGGTTCCAGGCTTGGAGCAGTGCTCTATGGGGTAAGGTACTTTTGGAATGAATGGTCCTGATTCTCCCAATATTTTATTGATTCACTGCATATCATTCAACACATAGTTGCTCAGTGTTTAGCAACCGATATGAATTTACATCCCAGAACTGCCAGAGAGACTGTGGAGTCTTTAACTAGGCCCATAACCCTCAACCGCTCAGCTATTTGTTTGGAGTGTATCCAGTCTCAATACAGTTGTAGGTCACTTTAATGTCTGCCAAGTGAATACATTAGTAAATTAGTAAATCGTGTATATAAGCAGATGACTGATTGGTTATAATTAATGGCTTAACCATTATGACTGTTTTACTGTCCACTCAGAATATTTTAGAAGTCTTTCTTGTAAAGCCTGTCCACTCGGCAGCCATCTTGGTAATGTTCCTGGGCAGGTATTTTCAGTCATACAAAGCTATGTACTTCGGTGAGATTTAGAAGAAGAAGAAGCCTTTATTTGTCATATATACATTACAGCACAGTGAAATTCTTTTCTTCGTGTATCAGAGCACAGGGTCTGAAGATTTGAGTGCAGATTTGAAAAGGCTGTTAAAATCTGACCAAAAAAGGCATTTTTTTTTAGGTCACAGTGGATACTGCTCATAAGCATTGCTGCATTACAAATAGAGCAAAGCGCCCTAGATCTGTGCATATGTCACTGTAAGAATCTGGTAGGCCAGAATTTATTGCCAGAGTCTTTATCAACAAAGCAAATGACTCTTCCTGACTTTTCCGGAAGGGTAGGACTTGTATAACACAGGCATAATACGGCCTGCTCCATTTATATTTTATACAATTGACTGTCTATATTTATGCGATCTCTGGTTTTAGATAACTGATTTCTGCTTTCTAATTATTATCTTATCTTATCTAATTATTATCTTATCTTATCTTTCTTATCTAAGTTCTAAACCGATAACCGTTTCCTCAGTAGGGCTACCTCTACAGTGCAGCAGCGCAACTCATTGGAGTAGAAATATGTGAAGAGTTTGTCAAGCTTCAGACAATGACTGTGGAGAAGTATGGCTTCAGTGACAGAATTCAGGTACCAGATTCATACTGTAGTGTTGTCAGTACTACAGTTATGTATATGATATGTCCTGATTATTTCTGTGTGCTTTCCACAGGTGATTCATGCAGATATATGCTCTCAGGCAGTGTTGTTGCAAAACGCAGATGTGCTAATAATGAACAATGTGTTTGAGTACTTTATGGAGCCCAAAGACCAAGTAAGGTAAGTCACACTCGTATTATAGCTCTGGGTAGGCCTGTTTATGATGCTGTAAAAAAATACTGTACATACAGTAAATAAATAAGACAGTACAATTGCAAAGAACAGCATTTGCATGATAAGCTAGGCAGCATAATTGTTCAGCACAATAAGGTGCTGGTTGTAAACACTAAACACAAGATGAACCTGGATAAAGGACCTGATTCTGCCTATTCAGAATGCAAATATGTTCATCTCAGTACTATTTTTGGGCTGTATAGAGAATGACAGAATGTCCTGTGTTTTTCTTTTCTGCAGAGCGTGGCAGTTCATTAGCCAAAATTTCCTAAAGAAAGGCGCGTTGTTGGTTACTGTTCCAAGTATTCAAGAAGCTCTCATGTCACTGCAAGAAACAAATGTGAGCAACATGGCATATTGCCTTATTTATTCTCCACATTCTCCATAAACACTACCAGAAATTTTACTTTTTTTCTATGTGAACTACAGTCCAGTAAATATAAGCTAAAATATTTTTTTGTAGTTATTGTAGTATGAACTGTCAGACCTACAGTCCAACTAAATGTTTAAAGGATTGAAAGACACTGCAGCTTTTGTTTGTAATTTGAGCTACTTTTTAATAGCAATATGTTATTAACAGTGAATTAAAGAATGCACTAAAATTTTGATCAAAACACCAAATATAATAACTGTTACTGACTGAATCCTTTTAAAATGAAGGTGTATGACATTTTCCTTTTCTGTTTCAGGGAGCACCAGCAATTGGCCACTGGTTGCAGGAAGTACCTCTTGATTATAGTGCTTATCTCCAAAATGACACAGACCCAGATTCCCTCAAGCAAATACATCTCTACACAGTACTTTGACCTAAACACATAAAAGAACCACTGAATAAAACTTCTTGTAGGAGTATACTTTTGTTAAATGGATTTTTACAAAGGACTTCTCATAGTAGAGTTACATGTACTGAAAACCGTTTTAATAAGATCTATGCACAGTAATATAGCTTATGAGCTTTGTACAGGTAATGGCAGTATAGGGGTTAGCGTTGCCTCCTCACAACTCACAACATGATCCCAGGTTTAGTCCTGAGCTAGGGTTATAGTCTATGTGGAGTTTCTGTGCATATTCTCTCCATGTCCAGGTTTCCTCCAGCTTTTCTGGTTTCCTCCCACCTCCCAAAAAAGCTAGTAGATGGATTGGCTACACTAAATTGCCCTAGTTGTGAAAGAATTAATTAAGGAATGAATGAATGAACAGACAATGGAGAAACATAAATGTATCTTGTCTTAACCAAGCAGATTTAGATAGGAAAACAGTTTTCTACTTTGAGTATATTGTCACATTCATTCATTCAACATTTATTCGTTCGTCTTCAGTAACCACTTTATTGAGGTCAGGGTCGTGGTGGATCTGGAGCATATCCCAGGAACACTGGGGACGAGGTTTGGAATACATCCTGGATGGGATGCCAGTCCATTACAAAGCTCCATGCACTCACACATTCACACCTAGGAGCAATCTAGCATAGCCAGTGTTACCCACTGCACCACCATGCTGTTTATCAGGACTACTCACTGTAGTCATTTTGTAACAAAACTTGGTACATTACATGTTATGGATTTACCCACCATAGTACATATACTGTATGGCCAGAAATTTGTGGACACCTGACCCTCACACCCATATGTGCTTTTTGAACATCCCATTCTGTATTTAGTTCCCCTTTGCTGTTATAATAAGCTCCACTCTTCTGGGAAGGCTTTCCACTAGATTTTGGAGCGTGGCTGTGGGGATTTTCTCATTCGACCACAAGAGCATTAGTGAGGTTGGGCACTGATGTCAGGTGAGGAGGCCTGGGGTGCAGTTGGTGTTTCAGTTCATCCCAAAGGTGTTCAGTGGGGTTGAGGTCAGGACTCTGTGCAGGCCACTCGAGTTCCACTCCAACCTTGGCAGACCATGTCTTCATGGACCTCACTTTGTGTAGAGGGGCATCGTCATACTGGAGCAGGTTAGTTCCAGTGAAGGGAAACTGTAATGCTACAGCATACAAAGACATTCTATACAATTGTGTGTTTGCAGCTTTGTAGCAACAGTTTGGGGAAGAACCAAAAATAGGGTGTGACGGTCAGGTGTCCATATACTTTTGACTATATAGTGCATTAGTCAGTGTTCACTTTTTCTGACTTCTCACTTTTCCAATTTTGCTATTGATCTAGTAAATGTAAATAAAAATGTTGATCACTGACATTGGTTTACTGTTTTCTTTTAAAGAAATATTGTGTAGACAACTCATAATGCTTGTTTAAATAAAAACCTTGCTTGTTTCATGACGTATAAGAATGTGTCAACCAAATGAAAATATGTAATTAATTTATTGATAAACTCCAAAGAAACACTAAAATCAAGTTAACATACAAGTTAGTTTTCGTTGTATGCGGTCATAAGACTGAAATCTTTTTCCTTAAAAAAAAAGTTAATTGCAGAACTGTTGAAGCTGTCCAAATACACAAAGGCTGAAGCACTAATCCCGGCATCTCGGCATTGGCGGTGGACATATGAGTGGCAGCACGCCTAACCAATAGGATGTAAGAAGTCTCAAGCCCCGCCCATGGCGCTTCCTTGTCGGTAACCGAAGTAGAGGGGATCAAAACTTGTCGTCAACACGCGCATCCCGCTCGGAGAAGTGGGACAAGTGTGGAGTTTTGTCTTTATCCCTGACAGAAGAGGATTACTTTGTGCTGTGTTTCATAACTGGTAAATGTGTTCGTGAGTATTTGTGGTGTTTGTGGTTTTCTGTAAATGACTTGATGTTGGTAATTAGTGAGTCTAAAGCCGCGCTCAGTGAGAGAGCTCTGGCGTGTGGGCTGGCTCGAACGTCACTGTGCGACTGGGAAGCGTGTGTCATTAACAAAGGCTGCATTTCCTCTCGAAATGTGTTGCCTTTAGCGCCTTTTTAAGCAGTTTTCAGCCTCTTCAGCTTCGGACACCTCGTGGGAGGATGTAACCGAGTTTTCCTTATCGCGTTCGAGCTCCAAATTCAATCTTTCTCACTTTCCGTTTCCCTCCTTTTTTGAAAGTCTAGGACACCCAGCAGCGGCATCAACAGCAAAGACGCCGAGATAAAGAAAGATGCCCCTTCTCCACAAAAAGCCCTTCGTCAGACAGAAACCTCCTGCTGATCTCAAGCCAGACGAAGAAGTTTTCCTCTGTAAAGTCACTCACGAGATCTTCAGGACGTACGAGTGAGTGAGGTTCCTTGTAACACCTTTTGAACTTGTTGTGATGTTAGCAAGTTATGCTAGCTAATGGCATCAAACTGTTATGAAGTCGGACAACCCAGTGACGTCCTCGAAAGTTTCTCTTTCAACTAAATAAGTAGTATTCATTATTGCTTCCTCAGCCAGGAGTTTTGTTTCATTGGTTTGTTTTTTGTGTGTGGCTTGAAATAAACCATGTTTTATTTGGACACTGTGTCTGGTTAGAAGTAGTGTTGTGAAGTGGCAGGTGGAAGTAGTCTGGATAAATGTACTTAGCCTAGCTGAGCTCGCTAGTAGCTAGGTTACTCATCCGCACCTCGCCTAGGCCAGTGTGCTGTTAGCTAGCTCAGTGGTAAAACACCTTCCAAATACAAGAAAGTTAGTTATATGTGTAGAGCTCGGTTGAACTTTGACAGCAGTCCATGCTTTCGTGTAGTTTGGTGAGGTGGTTAAAGAAGAGCGTCGTTTTGTTGGGATTCAGATGCTGATAACTTCTGACGACTCACAGGATGTTTAGCTAGAAACGTGGTAGCAGCTATTGTTGGAAAACATACCTGTGTTTGTGTGTGTGAGACTCTTCCCTCAGCCTACTCCAGCTTATACTTACTATTAGTACTTATTAACTATGTCTAGTGTAAACAGATAAGTAAAAATAGCTGTTTAAAGCTGTTTAACAAAGTCACTTATTACACAATTAGCCTAATTGCATTATTAACTAATGGTCTTTGTACTACTACTACTTATACACAGTTATTGGTTTATGAGGAACACCTACACTCCTTGGCTATTTTATGTACATCTACCACACTGTAGATACCACCTTATGGATATACAGTCGCTGCCTGTACCCCATCTGTTACGCACCATGTCATACCACATTAACCCCCTGCTTCAGTAGAAAATGGTCCATCACAGGAGCACAATCTCGTATCTCCTGTTTCAATATGGCCCTGTGGTTACAAGACGAGCACAGGTTCCTAACCCCCCCGTTTTGCATATTTTAGTGTTTTTCCTATGCCCATTATACCCGTTTTGGCTCATCAGAAGATTAACATGTCTTCCTGTGTTGAAGTGGGTGTGTTGGAGCAGGGAAAAAACCTAAAATGAGCAGGATATAGTTTGAGAAAGTGAGGGATATAGAGAATGAATAATACGATTTGTATACACTCTTTAGTGTCCAGCTGCTGTGACTAAAAAAAATGGTTAGTAGGTGCATACAGTGGTCCTGATACACTTGTACTAGCACTACACATTATCATGTCTGTATCAGTGGTGCTGAGAATGGTCCACCACCCAAATAACACCTGATCAGGATGGCAACAGGTCGGCCAACACTCACTTAACAGAGCTGATCAATGGGGCAAAAACTGGCTGATTCAGCAAGTCTCTTTTAAACATGATCCAATTCAGCTTTGATAGCAGATCATCTGTTGTGGCTTGTTGTGGCCAGTTTTTTCATAGACTTAAATTTTATTTATCCTCTCTGGTGTGATTAGTGAAGTGAGAACATGGTTTGTTCAAGCCAAAGATTAAAAAAGTAGATGATGAAAACAGAATGTTTAAACACGAATGGGCAGGGAAGCATGCCCTTATTCTCTGTCTCAATTTTAAACAGATATGTCATCTGTTCAGAGTCTGTGGCGCTAGTCAAAAGCGACAATGTTGAAGTGTCACTGTGAAACAAAACACAGCCACTTCAAACTGATTTGTATTTATAGCCAGGTACTGATCATCAATGGCATTGAAGTGATCACTAAGTTTATATTTCTTAAAGAGTATATTATCCAAGTATATTTCATAGACCTTCTGTTTTATTAAGCTGCATGTTTTCCTGGTAGTTGCTATCATTATATTTTGGTAAAATGCTGTTTCTACAGTGAATTCTTTGAGAGGACCATCCTCTGTAACAGTCTGGTGTGGAGCTGTGCAGTGACAGGCAAACCTGGTCTAACCTACCAGGAGGCCTTGGAAAGTGAAAAGAAGGCCAAGCTAAATCTGCAGAGCTTTCCCAAAGCTTTACTCCTGCCTCTCTTGCACCTGACCGCCCTCACCCAGCGCACACGGCTGCATGAGGTATGCGACGACGTCTGTGCTTTCATCAAAGAGCGCTTCTTTCCCGGGGAAATGGTCGACATCGTAAGTCGCTCTGGTGCAAGGTAACATACTCAATGCTTATTTATAATTACTGTGTAATCTGTACTACAGTAACATGATCCTATACCATAAGATCTAGCCCACAAACATGCACAACAGTGAATTGAGATTTATATGACCATTAGGTTTGAATTTTAAAACATAATTTTTTAAGTTTGAATTTTATCTTTGAGTTTGAATGTAATCTGCAAGATTCCCATAGTTGGCCTTCACTTCTTGTCACATTAGTTATCATATGTTTGCTTATTTGGGAGTAAATAAGGAGTTAGTGTGTCTTCACGGTTTTTTCTTATTATACAATGATTGAACAACTGGAAACAAAATCACCATGGAGTCAATTAACGTCTCTACAGCAAGGCTTTTTTTCAAATGAAATATAAATCAGAACTCTTACAAAGCAACTGAAGTTCTGTAATGACCATGGTATTATGGCTGATTTTGAAATCAGTGTTGTTCATGTGCATTATCAAATGATTAACACTGTTTCTGGAATTTGTTCGGGGAGGACAAATCAAGGATGGTGTAGAGCAGTAAAGAGCGATGGTGCATTAAGCCCAGGCTTATCTTGTAGAGTATCAGAAAGCTCTCTGTGAGAGGATCTGAGACAGCCATCACAAGATGAACTTGCCATTTGGAGATAGCAGAAGTGTGTGGGTGGAGCCATGAGTGGCATTTTAGGCTCCACCCACACACAAATCTGCCTAGTGCAAGAAGGTTTCCCAAATGTCACACCATTGTGGCTTGCACCACGGAAACATGAGCCTCTTTTCCTCTGCTGGACAAGGAGAGAAACCATTCTGAGAGAATTTCCACAGTGATAACGTTTAAGCCTGGAGCACTTTCAAACCGTGTTCAGCATGTATTTTGACATGGTTAGCTAATCATACTGAAGGTGCAAAATGATGGGGGTAGCTTGACGAAAGCATTCACCTTTTCTCTTTTAGTGTGTAGTGAAAATGGAGACATTTAACATCTGGGTCAAAAGTAAAATACAGGAAAGAAAGACTTGTAACAGTGTTTGGTAGACAAGACACATAATCCTTGTGTAAATAGTTTGGTTTTACTGTTCATGATGTCGATTACACTCCAAGCATTCAGCCATTCAGATTAATATAGATCAGTAATACAAAAATATATATATATATATATATATATATATATATATATATATATATAATTTTGTTACATTAGTGGAAATCATGACCCAGTAATGGCAGAGTTCATGATTGATTGAGCTCTTATACATTAGCCTGTTTGTCTGGTCCCTTGAGCTGAATGGGTTTAATTCAAACATCAGTAACTCAAAAACAGGTAAATAATGTCAGCATGGACCTAATGTGTTGTCGGTGGAAAGATGAGGAATAAAAATGTAAGTGGCTCCAATAAATAGACAAAGTATCGTTGTACACAGTTTAATAATGTTCATGGAATAAATCTGTAGCTTTACCTGGAAATGAGTGGAGCTTTAAGGAGATTCTGTGGGATGTTTGTGTGTGGGGGAAACGATGACATCTGTTGATGATGACATTGTTGTTGTTGAGAGGCCAGGCTGGATTCCCCCCATTGATTTTTTATTTATTTATTTATTTTTTTATTTGGCAGTATTGGCTCTTGTAATTGTAACTTTACAAATGTGCTGACATCTTTGTTGATTCGATGCGTCTATTCAGTTTTCATTATTCTTGTGCTATGTGCAGCTTCTTCATATTTATTCATGTTCCACAGACAGCACTGCCAGATCTTAGAGGTCATTCCTCCCCATTCCAACGGGACAGTTAACGGCAATGTCAAACACCGTATAGAGGGAGACTCCATCGTCATCAGTGACAGTGATGATGAGATTACGGTCACTTCACCCATGTCCCCCAAAACAACACCCAGTGGGTAAGTGCCTCCTGGTGCATTTTTTTCAGTTATACAACAGTACCACTTTTTTGTTTTGCTGGATTGGAATTTTCATCCCGTTTTCTAAAGCAGGAAGCGGAAGGCCATCAACCCATCCATGTTTAAGTATAAGGTTCAGCTTGTCAGTCCAGAGGGTAGTGAGCCCATGCTTGTGAAATCATCTCAGATTGTGTAAGTTTATACATTTATCTAATATACTGTCATTAGGCGGTTACACTGTTAAATGCTATTGGAAGTTCTGTGCAATAGGTTTAAACATTTCTGCCAGACTTAATGATATTGACATGTATTGACATGACTTTTCTAGTTATTTTAGTTATAGAAAGTTTTCATCAGATATATCATTAGTTATCTGCCATGCTGCATTCAGCTCATTTATTTTCTTTTTTTTTTTTTTTTTTAATTTAACAGTGGCTAATAAAATGACCTACTGTATTTGTCATTCTCTAGATCCAGCTTCCTGATGTAAAATCCCTAGATTTAAGGTTTTAGGTCATCTATATACATGCATAGAGTAGGTCTACCATCAGTTTAAAATGAGCTCCTCAAATGTAATCAATAAGCAATAACTTCAGTTGACAGGTTGCTTTATTTTGTGTGTCCTTTGTCCTCCTTTAATCTATAAATGCTACTTGCTTTTGTACATGTTATAGTATAAGTAAAACTAGTTTTAGTGATGAATTGTATTTCAGTTTAATGAATTTTAGTGAATAACAATAAAGCTGTTCTTTTTTTTATTGGCTCGCTCCTGTAGTCGAAAGAAGAACGTGTTCACGCGAGACAGACTGAAACTGCTCCTCAAACAACATTGTGAACCAGTGAATGGGACCATCAGACTCAAAGTATGCCATAGTAAATTATTCCTGATTTAAATTTCTCTTGATTTTATTTAGCCTCATTCTCTGTGTTATGAACAAATCTATTAAAAATGTGATATGAAACAGTTTGTGGTACTTAAAATTTTTTTATTATTATTATTGTAGCCATCAACTGTTGCAACATACAAACTATCAGAACAAAGTTTCTCCCACTTCTTTCCGGATGAAGCCCCAGTTTTTGTCTTTAGTCCTCCTGGAAGGGGCAGAGGTCGCCCCTCTGGTGATGCGTCTCCTGGGCAGGTGGGTGCAGCTGTGGCTCGGTTCTGCAGATCTTTAGATCATTGATCTGCTGTGGTGTTTTTCTTTACACATGAGATAAAATTTGAGGCAACTCTTAAGGCCTCAGTTTGAAAAGTGTTCTGAGTCCACTGGAGGAACCTTGGAAATTCCAGGTGTTTTTAATGAAGTTGCATTTTTCTTTCAGGGTGCAGTGCGAGCTGCAGAAGAAAAACTGAAACTAATGCAACAAAAAGAAGAAATGATGGCAGTGGGTAAGCCATGATATTAAATACGTCCAGGATTTTTTAATAATATATTAATTAAATTGTCACTTATACAAACTTCTATCATTAAAATGTCATAAATTGCATTCTGAATATTTGTATGTTTTCAATTGTTAAGCACATGAAAAGGCAAAAATGAAAAGAGAGAGAGAAGATTTGTTGGAAGCTAAGAGGAAGGAGAAGGAGGACAAAGAAAGAAGGAAAGAGGAGATCAAGAGAATGATCGAGGAAGAAAAACAGAAAAGGAAAGAGGAGAAAGAACGAATGAAGGTTGAGAAAGAGCGGGTGGGTTGAAAACCAGACATCTGAACACCGCTTCTGATTTAACTTCTTTGTCCTTTGTGTAAGATGAATGTATGAAGGATTGTGTGACCTTATTTCGTTGTAGTTATATGCTGTAATGGCAACTGTGGTTTTTTTTCACCTTTCTCAGGAGCGAGAAAAGTTAAAGGAGGAGAAGAAGAAATATGCTGAACGGCTGAAGTTGTGGAGTAAACCCCGAGAGGACATGGAGTGTGATGACCTCAAGGTAGGAGTGCCTTTGTGTGTAAGTAATTGCATGTCAGCATGTCTTTGTGCGAAAGCCACATGTAAATATGCTCTTTCCTTTGATCTGTGTGTAGGAGCTTCCAACACCAATGCCAGTGAAGACACGTTTGCCTCCAGAGCTGTTTGGAGATGCATTGATGGTGCTGGAGTTTCTGAAGGCATTTGGAGAGCTCTTCGATCTGAAGGATGAATTTCCTGACGGCATTACGCTAGGTGTGAGAGGAATATTGATACATATATAGGAAGCATGTAGTGATCATGATCAAATTGTTTATGATTATCTGAGCTGTAAGCTCATTAGCTGAAGTGTCTGCTTTGTTGTGTTCTGACAGAGGTTCTAGAGGAGGCTCTCGTGGGCTGTGATCCTGAAGGGCCACTATGTGAGCTGCTGTTCTTTTTCCTGTCAGCCATTTTCCAGGCCCAGGATGAGGAGCAGGAGGAGGTGGCAAAAGAGCAAGTGGCTGAGGCTGATGCAAAAGGTTAGAGAACTAAATGACTGTAGATTTTCTAGATTTCTAAACAGCCTCAGTTATTTAGGCCGGTTGATTTGTGGATGGAGGTAACTGTTGATATTATGAATGAATGAGATGATGGATGAGAATGATGATGACAAACAGAACCACAAGAGAGTAAACTAGGCTTTCCAGAACATTTCAGGTTTTTTGAATTGTGTGATCAGCTATGGGACCAGGGAACAAATATTACATTATAAGAGCTGCAATTTACCCTACAACTCAGGGGAAGTGTGTGCCACACTCTATCATAATACAGACGTAAAAAGGTTTTCCCAGTAACACACATTCAAGTTGGGTCATTTAAGTGCTTTATGAGACTTTAACTTTTTTTTTTTTTTTTGGTTAGATCTGAGTGAGGCTCTGGATGATGACACCGACCCCACACAGTCTGCAATCAGTGCTGTGGCCTCACTGGCTGCTGCCTGGCCTCAGCTCCATCAAGGTGAGTAAAAGGGCTACTTGCATTCAGTGCTGTGATGAATTTCCATTTTGATATAGTGTGGCATTTGCACTTCTGGCAGCACTGTTTACATTCCTCAGTGCAGTGAGACAGAAAGTTGTCCATCAGGTTTTTATCATTCCTATATTTGCATTATTTATATATGAATTAGTTATTTTCTTACCTATGTACTTTTGCATATATGATGATACATACCGTTTGAAGCCTTTCTGCAGGTTGCGAGTAGGGGCTTTGTAAGCTTTCTTGCATATCTGATGCACCTCACCGATGTACGTCTTCAGGAGCCTTGGCAGGCACTAACTGTAAAATGCCACCATTGCGAGTGTAGCGAATGAACTGAAAATGCATATTTTAGCCATACTAAGAACACAGAAGTGGTTGTGCAATGAGCCCATCAGTGTGGAAATATCGCTCTCTTGAGCACTTGAAAGGTGGTGTCTCACATGTTGCATTTCCTCCGTCGTTTTATAACGGTTCCAAGATTGTCGGATCCTTATAATGGGTTTGTGACCATCTGAGCAAGGTGCTTTAACCTCAACTGCAGGAAGGTGACCAAACCTGCTGTGTATTTTGGGTTGCGGGCAGCAGGGTTTTTTTGGTAGCTGCAAAACTGAGCCAACAAACAAAAAGAGAAATTAACACTGTATACAATTTATTTTTTTATTTAATTTGATTTTTTTTTTTTTTATCGCTGGCTCTGTGTTCTGTGCTTGTATTGTTTTTATTTCTAGGCACTTGGCAGGTTTGTTTATATTTTTTCTTAACCTTATTTCTTACAGTTGAAAACAGATTTATGCATATGTTTTCAGGACTACACTATGCAGTGTGAAACCAGAACCAAACAGCAAATTGTATCAATTACCTTAAGTATGAATTTCCCTCTCATTTGGACTCGTAGGAATGAACGCTGTCTAAGAGAATACAGCAGAGGTTCTTAAACTTTTAGCCCATATCCTCATATGACTACAAATGAGCTTATTTGGTAAAATAGCAGTTGTATTTTTACTGGCCATTGTACATATTTTTTTAAGATGCCTTTCCCACACACAAAAGGTAGCAATTTGGACTTAAAATTCTTCCTCAAGGCCTCAGGTTAGGTTAGGCCAGGACGGTGGCCCTGGCATTCCTTCAGCAAGATCCACCCTGACTACATATTGACTGATTTCAGCTTGTTTCCATGGCCACTGAATATCCCCCACCCCAATCTCTCTGTACACAGGCTGCAGTCTGAAACAACTGGATCTGGACAGCTGTACTCTCTCTGAGATCCTGAGGCTGCACGTCTTGGCATCGGGGGCAGAGTGTAACTACACCAACGCAAAATTCCGCTACCAGAAACAAGGGGGCTTTGGCTCGACTGATGACCCATGCGTGGAGCTGCGCCTCTCTACCCCCAGCCTGCTCAAGAAGCTGTCCTGCACTGCTGTTTATGACCTGCTGCCTGGTATGTGCACGCCCTAGTACTTCTTCCCAGAACGCTCCAGACAAAGTCTCAGGGTTTTTTTTAAAACATCATTTACGTGTTTCACTTAATATTTTGCAAATTAAGATAGCTAAATAAGTGAGATTAAATAATAATATTTTACTCAAAATAGAAATAAATATATTTACCGCATTTGGCAGAGAGGATTATGATGTACAAGGCTTAATTTTTAGTCCTTGTATACTGGAGTTGCTACACCTAATAAATTAGGTACGCCTAGTAAAATCTATAGCTGTACACAATTTCGTCTCCATCGCACAATGGAAAGGGGACCACCACTGGATCACTACAGACCAGAACATTCTCAGCACAGCAGTTACACTGGCGAAGTAGTGGCATGTTCGAGGTTACACTGGTGCATTGTCACTGTTGTGTTACTACACGTTCCTCGGCCAAAATTGTCCAGCCAACAGTCTTGTGGTCACAAACTATTAAGACATAAGACTATTAAGATATATAACTTTTAGTTGTGTTTAATAAAGTGGCCAGTAAGTGTAGACAGAGTTACATCCAGTGTTATACCAGCTCCACACACATTACCATGTCAGTGTCATTACTGTGCTGAGGATGGCACACCACCCTAATAATATCAAGTCAGAAGTAGTCTTGTGGTGGTCTGCTTACACTGAAAGAGGGGTAGCATGTGGCTGATAAATTGCACTAAACTAAGTTGCCGGGGGGGAATCTCCTGATGGGTTAAGAAGGGAACAAGCATTAACACCGAGTGTTGCTTGCAGAGACGTGGCTATGGGTAGAGAACTGGGAGAGGCACTTCCTGAGCATGTTTTGATCTTGGGTTAAGTCATGCATTTCTGATAATTGTCTGTAGCTATTATAATTGCAATTATAAGCTTAGAATTACAGCCACTCAGTACTCTCTCTCTTCAGATTATAGTTGTGTTAATGTTCAGTATAGCTGAGTACTATTGCATGTAGTTTTTAATGTCTGCTAACATGTCTGCTAATGTCTTGATAACAGGTGAGAAGCTGAAGCTCCTGCACGCTCTGTGCGGGAAGCTGCTGACTCTGATCTCCACTCGAGACTTCATTGAGGATTGTGCTGATGAGCAACGAGCTGCCAAGATGGAGCTCCGTGAACTCAAAGCTGAACAGCACCGCAGAGAGAGAGAGGAAGCTGCTAACAGGTATAGCCAAGCATTACAGCATTTCACCACAACCACAACAAACATGCATTAGGTAGAAACCTTTATGAAACCCTTTTTTCTTGTACTAACAGAGTTCGTAAAAGAAAGGAGGAAAAGCTGAGAGAGCAGGAACAGAAACTTAAAGAGAAACATGAAAAACTTAAAGAAGAGGAACTGAGAAATGGCACACATGCAGCAGGGTAAGAACCTTAATCAAGTCATCAACCAGGACCACAAATTGAAGCAACATGGTAAAGAATAGCAGATTAATGCTTATTCCTTGCAGAGATGAGATGGACACTAGTACAGAGAGCCAGGAAGGCCATGCAGACCAGACAGAGGATGAAGGGGAGCATATACAGCATAGCAAATCTAAAAAAGGTATAGACACTTGAAGATTTGGCCCACATGTTCTGTAATATTCACATTGCATATTCACTCAGAAAAACACCTTGGACCATAGCGCTCCTGGTGAATTTTGTCTATCAATATTGCATATGTTGTGTCTTTTCTGACCCCAGAGAAGGCATAAGATATACAATTCTCCATTCACTGATTCCATCAAGGCCCCCGACTAGACTGACATCTAGAACATTGGTCAGTTGGCTGGAAATGCACCACTATTATTGTTTACCTACCTATAGTGAGCCTTTTGCCTATTTTTCCATGGGCGGCATAAGTAGAATGCTTGTATTAGTAGTATTTGGATGTTTAAGCAGTCTTTGGAACAGGAACATTAATTCTGTTGTCCAAAATGTGCAAATATGGTAAATCTGGTATTTAAGGTTTATATTGTTAAACAATTTACATTATATATTTCACACCCCAGCGAATGGCAGCACTCCAAAAGGGAAGCAGGCAAGTGAGGAAGAGCTGAAGAATGGCCCCAGCCCAGAGGAGCTACAGCAACAGCAACTGAAGGAGAAGGAGCTATTAGAGCGCATCCACAAAGCTGCAGCGTGCACATATATTCTGCCACTGGGCCGTGACCGACTTTACCGCCGTTACTGGCTCTTCCCCTCAGCTGGAGCACTTTTTGTGGAGGATGACTTTTTTGGCCTGACTGAGGACATGCTGGAGCCTCGTCCTGTCCCTGAACCTAAAACAGAAGATCTCTCTGCCCAGAGTCCTGTAAAGACTGAAGAACTGGCAGAAGGGCACCAGAGGAGCACTTTAGTCCCAGTGAACCGACCCAATCAGTGGGCCTTTTATAGCACATTTGCTGAGCTGGAGCAGCTGATTGAGGCACTGAATCCACGAGGACACCGGGAAAGCTCGCTCAAAGAGACTCTAGTGCAGGAGAAGGAGCGCATCAATCAGCTCCTCAGCAGTACTGCTGCAGAACGCTACCACCACTCAGGTAGGCTCAAATAAAAAAAACTGTGATCAAGCCTCTCAAAATCGAAGTATTGAGAGAAACACTGTGATGTGAGCTTAAACATTCTTTACCCCTTACAACAACATATACTAGGCATGTGCATTTAAAAACATAAATTCACATGTAACTGAATCAAAGATACCGTGCACTTTCTAATTAATCCTAATTAATCCTAATTAATGCATTTTGGTCCATATTGCCAGTCAGGAAAATTACACAAGATTATTACGGAGCAAAAAAGATAAAAATTTTAAATGAACAAAAACAGTTATTAGTACTACTCTTTTTGTGACTGGTGGTATTGTATGGTGGAGTAGGTGGAATGTTTTCCTGGACCATCTGGAAAATAGAAGAACTGCTTGTGTAATTTGATTACCGACATAGTAATAAGCAACTGAAAATATTTTATTCCTTGTTTTTGCTGGGACTGTAAAAAGTTTCTTTCTGTAGGATGCAGAATTACCAGGCTCTAATATAAAGTTACAAGTGAATTGCTGCTCTCATGGATTCTTTGTGGTGTAATTTTGCAGATAAAGCACTGTCAGAGACTAAAGGGAGTACTGTGAAGGTTAAGAGTGGCTCCACTCCACTGGAAAGCACTGCACCTGCTGAGCGCCACATGGAGAGTCGTCTCAGGGATCTGCTGCTGGACATTGAGGACCGTATCTATCAGGGAACTCTGGGTTCAGTAAAGGTGTGTTGGCCTGCATCATCTCTATTGGGATTTAATGTTATTTCCTGCTCTCATTTAAAAAAAAAAAAACATGGGCATTTATGTCATTACGCACTGTCTGATTGCTGATGTCTGAGTACAGTTCCTGTGTTTAAATATGGCAGAAAGAGTGAATGATGTTTTCAGTTCTTCTCTCTGCTGTGATTATCAGGGGATGGAAAGAGGCGCATGGAGAGCAGCACTGGAAAGTGGAAACTATGAACTACTGGTTTCTGAGGGCAAGGAGAACTTGGTACTCAATGGTGAGGAGGAGGCCATGGAGATAGAGGAGAACCATATCAGAGTCAAAGACAGGTAACTGTGACTGGAACATAACGGTGGGGGGGGCATGGTGCATGGTTAGTAGTAAAATGCTCTTAGTCTGTGTTCAGAGGCAGTTTGCACCACTGTAAATAAAATAACCCATAACTCAACATCCTGTGATCTTGTTGCTCAGATTGCAGGAGTTAAAGAGCGAGAGCCAGAGTGCAGCATCTACCAGTGCTAGCACTCCTCAGCCTGTAAACAACAATGTGCACTACCTTGCACGGGCCCTCGCTCAGATAGAGCAGGGTATTGAGCGAAAATTCCTTAAAGCTCCACTGGGTAAGACGTCTCCTTTTCCAGCTAGCTAGTGTTACTTTGAATGGAGTGTTTGTTTCATTGAATGAAGTGTTTTTTTTTTGTTTTTTTTTTTTTTGTTTTTTTTTTCTTAGAATTTCTCTGAAATTCTTTGTGCAGTTGTGGTATACTGCAGCAATAAATTATAATACTGTTTTGTTCTTAAATCAGGTGATGAGGAAAGCAAAAAAGACCAAAAAACAAAGAAAAAAGAGAAGAAGAAAGATGATGACCAGTCCAGTGAGAAGGATGGTGAGTTACAAATTTTTGGCATGAATGGAAAATTTATGATTTCTCACTCTTCGGAGAATCGTATTTGTCCACATTATGATGTAAATCATTTAAGTGTGATTTTTAAGTGATGTACTCCTGAACTGCAGATGGAAGTGAATGTGGGCGACAGGTGAAGACAGTGCTGGAGCGCTGGAGGGAATCTCTTCTGACCTGCTCCAGCCTCTCACAGATTTTCCTGCATCTGTCTACACTGGAGCGCAGTGTGCTTTGGGCCAAGTCCATCCTGAACGCCCGCTGTAAAGTATGCCGCAGGAAGGGAGACAGCGAGAACATGCTGCTGTGTGACGGCTGTGACCGAGGCCATCACATCTACTGCGTGCGCCCAAAGCTGAAGGTCCACTTTTTGCTTCCAGATGTTTCCCCAACATCTATAACTTTTTTTGAATGACCAAATGTATAACATGTATGTCTTGTTTTGCTTCCTAGGCTGTTCCCAGTGAAGACTGGTTCTGCCCAGAGTGCCGTCCCAAACAACGCTCTCACCGCATAAACTCTCGTCAGCGCTCCTCCATCGACTCTGAGGAGGAACTGGAAGAAGAGGAGTCTGAGGAAGAGGTAGAAGAGTCTGAGGAGGAGGAGGAGGAGGAGGAGGAAGAGTTTGAAGATGAGGAGGAGGAGGAGGTGGAAGAGAAAGAAAGGTTGGTTGATTTGGTTGGATAGTGAGCCAGCTTGGATGTATATTGATGTATTTGTTATTATTGAAACAAATTAATCCATCCATCTTAAATAAGAAACTGCTGTAAAGATTAAAATTTTCACATTTTATTCCAAGTGGCTCCAAGAAGGCTGCTGTGAAGCTTCCTCTACAGACTTCTAAAGGTGGCCGGTTGAGCAGTAGATCCAGACAAGCTGAATCAAATCATTCCGCACCACAGAGTCAGCAGAACACACCCAAACAGAGCAATCCCTCTGTTAAAGGAGGCTCTAAAAGCACAGGGAAGAAAGCCACTCGAGTGTCCAGTGGCAGGCCCCCTCCTCGGGCAGGAAGCCGCTCCAGTGCCCGTCTCAGCTTGGAGGTGCTGAACACTAACGGCACCTCAACTAAAAGCAGCCCTCAGCAGAGTCCTGCTGCAGCTCACACAGAGTCCAGGAAAAGAGCCAGCACAGGTTAGCTATATTAGCTGTGACTAGAGTAATCCAATATAATTCTTTATTAATTTATTGAGGTCATGTTTGTTTGTTTGTTTGTTTGTTTATGTATCATTATGTACAAAAATATTATTACTTAAATGTTAAGGCAATTTAAATACTTTTATGGAAAATGTGAATTTTTTCCCCCCCCTAGTGCTGATAGCTGTGCTGAAAAGCAAATTATATTAAATCCACATTTTTTTATATACTGCTTCTTTCTGTTTGTTCATTTCTTCATTGCTTCTGATTTTTGTGTGTTTCTCCAGCAGAGGTCTCCCCTAAAAATAAGATGTCCTTAGCCCCAAGCAGATCTTCCTCTAGCCGCCGCTGCTCTGGGAGAAATCTTGGCGTTCATGAGCTGTCAGTGTGTGAACAGCTCACCGTGGATTTAGTTAGACATGAGGACAGCTGGCCCTTCATGAAACTGGTGTCTAGAACTCAGGTATACCACATAAATATTGACTTTTTGGGATCACTATGGTAAATAAAACTTTTGTTTACAGTGGGTTATCCCACCTCCTGACTTGGGGACCCATGTTTTTCCTACTCTTAACATGGCTGACCAATCTGATCAGCTAATGCTCTATGTGAGATGGATCCAGTGTGTAAGGTAGTGGGACCCTAGTATAGGAGCTGAGATCCACAGCTCTAGCTGTTCTATATATTATGAAAGACTTTTCTTCTTCTTTGTGCTAGTTTCTTTTTTTCCCCTCAGGAATAAAGGAATCTAATACTGGGGAGTAAAGTTTTTAGTTGTCATGCCACTATGTTGTTCTTCCAGATTCTCTTATGTTTGAGGTTTCCAATCTAACATACTGGGTTCTTTCTGCAGGTACCCGATTACTATGACATCATCAAAAAACCTATTGCTTTGAGTATCATCAGAGAAAAGGTGAACAACTGTGAATACCAAACTGCATGTAAGTTGTCTGCTTGCTTAATCTGGTTATATGAATTTATAGTTACACTGATGCAATATACAGGTCTGCCATCACAGGTGCTGATAACTGCACCCACAGTCATTTCTCACTTCTGCATTTACATGTTTTTACAGCGGAGTATGTAGATGATGTGGAGCTGATGTTTTCCAACTGCCTTGAGTATAACCCTCGTAACACCACTGAGGCCAAGGCTGGCATCAGGCTTCAAGCTTTCTTCCACTCTGAGCTACAGAGACTCGGCCTGGCTGAGCGAACGAGCCCTCCACAGAAACGATCCAGAATGTAAACCAGACTTCTTTCACTGGAACATCATGCACATAACGGTCTTTAGACAAACAAGAGACTCCACGTAAGATTTGGAAGAACTTATGGGGTGATGCAAGTAGGCATTTTGGATTGGCCTAATGTGTTGCAGGACAAACCTGCACTGTGAAAAAAATATTTGCACTGTTTGAAATGTCCTAGGGGCAAAAAAAAAAAAAACTTTCCAAATGGTGCATTTGTATTTTATAACTTGACTGCATTTCTAGACTACTGTGTATAGCTGTTTCATAACATGTTTCACATTCGTTGTCAAACTAATTGTTGCAACTTCAAGGAAAAAATAGCATTTCTGTTTTGTTGTAGTTGTGAATAGTAAAATAAATATTTGTTTCAGTAAGTTCCCTGTAGCTTGGTTAAACACTACATAGGGACCAAGACCTGCTTCTTTATTCCTGTTATGCTGTCCACAATATTTATTTTAGTTTGGGGTATCCTTTGAATTTACTTTATTTATGAATATTGTTTTGTTTTTATAGCTTATTTTTGTGTATTGTTTTTTGTAAATTACTACCAGAGTTGGTCTCCAAACAGTAGAAACCCGGGTAAATGGCTGTTTTCCTCTCTCAGATTGTTATTTTCCTAGCTGTTCTGTACATTTTCTAAAGTATAAATAAATTGCCTTTGTAAATATTTGTTTACTGAAATTATGTATGGCATTGGCAGTTTTAACATTTTACATAGAGTTCCAATAACACTCTCAGTTATGGAGTCTTAGTCAGGAGCATCAATGTGTGGGGCAGAAATTGGTCTAATAGACTATGCAGGGTCTAGAATTTTCAAGGGCAGGGCGACAAACCGCTTCAAAACCACAGTATATTGCAAACCACAGTATATTATACATAACCAGATTGTCCTGGTTCAGCCAGGATTCAACCAGAACCCAGCATAACCAGATTCACTGTGTTATATGAATATTAGGACTATGCTGACCTACTGCATCATATATAGAATATATATACATTATAGTGTATGACTGCAGAAATTTTCTTGTATGAGTAGTACTACAGAATCCATAATTCCTACTGTGGATTGATCACCAATGTATCCATTTGATCCACAGCGAAGGCTGTGCACTTACACTGTAGTTAGTGTATCATAGCTACAATAGCCCCCACTGCAGCTGTGCAATAGTGACCATGTGCACGTTAAACTAGTGTACAGTGGTGGTCACACATTCGTTTGTGCCACAAAGCCTGTTGCTGTACTTTGCAGTCATCACATGTCCGTTGTGTTGTGTGTGATAGCAGGTCATGATCCCAAATGGGTGCCTTTTTGACACAAGTTGCATTATTTGAAATGCATTTTGTTAATTTTAGGTAAACTTATGGAAAAGCATATAGGAACTTCTCAGGCACCTATATCCTATGTGTTATATTACACCTTTAAGCCATGGACATTGTCAGCCCTGTTCCTGCCACTGAATCCAATGTACTTACATGTCATCTGCTATCTTGAAAATTAAGTGCCACTTATTACAGTATGATTAATTCTGTTTCATAGATATTTAACCATATGCTCTCTTACATTAGGAACAAAAATCAAAATTATGTTAAGTACTTTAAAATGTTTTTTCCCTTTATAACAGTTAGTATTATTTAAATGCAAATTTAAAGCAATTATTGCACATTACATTTACATAATAATAATATGTAATTGATATCACATTCCTCTAATGACAAAATCTACTAATTTCATCCCTTTATTTTCCATTTTTATGTTAAAGGTAAGAAGGTTGACCACAGGTATAAAGTTTAGAATACAAATGTTTAAAACAATGTCCCATATGCTACAACCACACTTTTCAATTATCCCTTTGTAAACTTGCCATGTATATACACTATATTACCAAAAGTATTCGGTCACCCATCCAAATGATCAGAATCAGGTGTCCTAATCACTTGGCATGGTCACAGGTGTATAAAATCAAGCACTTAGGCATGCAGACTGTTTTTACAAACATTTGTGAAAGAATGGGCCGCTCTCAGGAGCTCAGTGAATTCCAGCGTGGAACTGTCATAGGATGCCACCTGTGCAACAAATCCAGTCGTGAAATGTCCTCGCTCCTAAATATTCCACAGTCAACTGTCAGCTTTATCATAACAAAATGGAAGAGTTTGGGAACAACAGCAACTCAGCCACGAAGTGGTAGGCCACGTAAACTGACGGAGAGGGCTCAGCGGATGCTGAAGCGCATAGTGCAAAGAGGTCGTCGACTTTCTTCACAGTCAATTGCTACAGAGCTCCAAACTTCATGTGACCTTCAGATTAGCCCAAGTACAGTACGCAGAGAGCTTCATGGAATGGGTTTCCATGGCCGAGCAGCTGCATCCAAGCCACACATCACCAAGTGCAATGCAAAGCGTTGGATGCAGTGGTGTAAAGCACGCCGCCACTGGACTCTAGAGCAGTGGAGACGCGTTCTCTGGAGTGATGAATCTCGCTTTTCCATCTGGCAATCTGATGGACGAGTCTGGGTTTGGAGGTTGCCAGGAGAACAGTACATTTCAGACTGCATTGTGCCGAGTGTGAAATTTGGTGGAGGAGGAATTATGGTGTGGGGTTGTTTTTCAGGAGTTGGGCTTGGCCCCTTAGTTCCAGTGAAAGGAACTTTGAATGCTTCAGGATACCAAAACATTTTGGACAATTCCATGCTCCCAACCTTGTGGGAACAGTTTGGAGCGGGCCCCTTCCTCTTCCAACATGACTGTGCACCAGTGCACAAAGCAAGGTCTATAAAGACATGGATGACAGAGTCTGGTGTGGATGAACTTGACTGGCTTGCACAGAGTCCTGACCTGAACCCGATAGAACACCTTTGGGATGAACTAGAGCGGAGACTGAGAGCCAGGCCTTCTCGACCAACATCAGTGTGTGACTTCACCAATGCGCTTTTGGAAGAATGGTCAAAAATTCCTGTAAACACAGTCCTCAACCTTGTGGACAGCCTTCCCAGAAGAGTTGAAGCTGTAATAGCTGCAAAAGGTGGACTGACATCAAATTGAACCCTATGGGTTAGGAATGGGATGGCACTTAATTTCATATGTGAGTCAAGGCAGGTGACCGAATACTTTTGGTAATATAGTGTACTTGGTTTTTCAAAGGTATTTCAGTGGTCAATTATTGTTTCATTGTTGAAAAGTATTTCTATATACAAGTGGTAAATTCAGTTAATTTCTCATCTTTTCAGACTGGATTATTGTTCATTTTAAGACAATCTTTTTGGTAAATAAACGTTTCCATGCAAGTGTTAGTTACTACTTCATGCTTAAAATTTAAATAGGTAAGTACCAACAGATTTCACACATGTAGACCCAGTTATTTTACTGTGCTATTATGGTCATACCTTAATTTGGAGTGCAGAGCCTGGTACTGTACTGTGCAGTGATAGTCACTTATCTGATTGCACTGCAGAGCCCAGTGTATAGCTGACTGTACAGTGATGGTCACAGGCCTGTTGGAACTGTGCTGTGGTAGTCACATGTTCACTGCAGAGCCCATTATTTTGTGCAGTGATGGACATTAATTAATTTGCACTGCAGAGCCTGGTATTGTACTCTGCATGGCATTGTGTGGTAAACCCCATTAGTGTAGTGTGCAGTGGCTGTCACTTGTCTGCACTGCAGAACCCATTATTTTATTATGTAGTGATGGTCACACATTCAATTACAGTGCAAAAGACCCTGGTAACTTGTCTGATTGCACAGCAGAGCCTGTTATTGCATTGCGTATTGGTCACACATTCGTTTGCAATGCAGACCCCCATAACTGTACTGTGCAATACTGTGCGTTCTCGTTTGCATAACCACTGCACTGCCTGTTATGCAGTGGTGGCCACATGCCTCCCTAGTGGTCTTAAACTTGTTTGTACTGCAGAACTGTAGTGTGTTGTGGTCATCACACACTCCCTCGTGCCACAAAACTGAACTGTAGTGTGTCGTGGTCATCACACACTCCCTCGTGCCACAAAACTGAACTGTAGTGTACAGTGGTGATCATGAGCCCATTTGCGGCATAGAAATATACCATGCAGTGGTGGTCACATGCTCGTTTGCACCTCACAACTGTAAGGTGCAGTGGTTGTCACGCTCCCGTTTGCGCCTGGTTGCGCTGCAGAATTGTGTAGTACAGTGGCGGTTTGCGCTGCAGAATTGTATAGTACAGTGGCGGTCACATGCCTGTTTGCGCCACAGAACTGTGGTGTGCAGTGGTGGTCACGCGGTCGTTTGCACTGCCACTGCAGAGTTTGCCCTTCACTGCGACTGTGCAGTGGTTAGCACACGTGCCCCTCTCTCTCTCCCCCTCCCTCCCTCCTTTGTACTTTGTTTGTACTGCAGAACTGTAGTGTGTCGTGGTCATCACACGCTCCCTCGTGCCACGGAACTGGAGTGTAGTGTGCAATGGTGATCACAAGCCCGTTTGCGGCATAGAAATATACCATGCAGTGGTTGTCACTCTCCCGTTTGCGCTGCAGAACTGTACAGTGCAGTGGTTGTCACATGCCCGGTTGCACTGCAGAATTGTATAGTACAGTGGTGGTCACGTGCCTGGTTCCGCTGCAGAATTGTATAGTACAGTGGTGGTCACGTGCCTGGTTGGCTGCAGAACTGTATAGTACAGTGGTGGTCACGTGCCTGGTTGACTGCAGAATTGTATAGTACAATGGTGGTCACGTGCCTGTTTGCACTGCAAAATTGTACAGTACAGTGGTGGTCACGTGCCTGGTTGGCTGCAGAACTGTATAGTACAGTGGCGGGCACGTGCCTGTTTGCACTGCAGAACTGTGTAGTACAGTGGTGGTCACGTGCCTGGTTGCGCTGCAGAATTGTACAGTACAGTGGTGGTCACGTGCCTGGTTGTGCCGCAGAACTGTGGTGTGCAGTGGTGGTCACGCGGTCGTTTTCACTGCCACTGCAGAGTTTGTCCGTCACTGCGACTGTGCAGTGGTTAGCACACGCGCCCCTCTCTCTCTCCCTTTTTCTCTCTCTTTCTCTCTCTCCCCCTCCCTCCCTCCTCCTCCTCGTGGTCTCGGACTCACACACGGTCGCGCGCTCACATTCCCCCATAGAAGTTAGCAAGAAAATTCTCACATTCAGCGGCAAAGTAGATACCATCAGACAACATGGTGAGTTCTCAATCTTTTTATTACACTCCGGATATCTGATTGATCGCCGAAAATTAGTAATATACAAAATATTATTTGAACAACTCTTACATGATCATTGAACTTTTGTCGCTCTCAGTCACTTAAGCTGGACTGTACCGAGGCCCGCGGTGCCGATAGAATGAACATTTTCCGTGTTTATGTTTGTGCGCTGAATATTTCCGCTTATGTCCCTTCACCAATTGCTAATTAAATCAGTTCCGGCTTGGGACATCTACGGTCAGGGCCTTGAGCCTTAGGCGGCCATTTTAACTTAATTTTAGCCTGTATTTTATAACAATAATCACTTTTAATCTAGCATTTATTCAATAGACTGCCTCGACCATTTTATACCTTTATCCAAACTGACATACTGACACAATCACTGACCGCAGGAGAAGATTTTCTGTCGCGTGTAAATGAAACTTTGCTACTGAACAAGCTATTTGTGGCCATGATGACTCCTGCAGGATTTAGCTGGACCTACCCGAGTGCCGGCTGCTTTAGTAAGCTAATTCATGGCTACCTGACAGACTCAAACTTCAGCTAGCTAACTGCTAACTGATGAGCTGGTCACAAGCACTTCCAAAAGAAGCCACCAGATTGATCTGAATATAAATAGTAATACAACATTAGCCTAGCATTCTCTTGATAAATATAGATAATGCCTGCTAAAAAAAAAAAAAAAGAAAAAAAAAGACCCGCCTGTTTCATACCACTGACTGTCCCAGGCAAAGCGAGTCTCCTGAAACTACAGCTAGCAATCTGAGGTTCAGTGCTAACATGAACAACACAACTGCAGAGCAAATGCCAGGCTACAGGACACAAATGAACCACAATGAGCAAGAATTAGCTCATTATGTTGTCCTTAAACCTAATATGTAAACCTAATATGTAAACCTATGTCAGGTTGTTACCTGTAACTATGACTTTATTGATTCTTTCATTATATCTGCACCCTAGCTCCTTTTACACTGTGAAGATTATAAGGCTCAGGCGTCATTAATTGGAACCTCTGGAACCACCTGCTCTGGTTTTGTGTAATTTCTTTAATACTTTTGAATCTTACTCATGACTGTCTCTATACCTTTCACCCCCAGGCTTCAGGCGTCACCGTTAATGATGAAGTCATTAAAGTCTTCAATGACATGAAAGTGCGAAAGTCGTCAACCTCAGACGAGGTAAAAAAGCGCAAAAAGGCAGTGCTGTTCTGCCTCAGTGAGGACAAGAAGAAGATTATTGTAGAGGAGGGCAAGCAAATCCTCGTTGGAGATATTGGAGAGACTGTTGATGATCCATATGCCTGTTTTGTAAAGCTCCTACCTCTAAATGACTGCAGATATGGCCTATATGATGCCACTTATGAAACAAAAGAGTCCAAGAAAGAAGACTTGGTATTCATATTTTGGTATGTGACCGCCTATATTGTCATAAAGATGTATACTTGTACAAGTCATTTTATTCGTAACTTCTTAATGAATCTTGGTATACAAGGAGTCACTGTATTTGATGTGTGTGTATCCAGGGCCCCTGAAGGTGCGCCGTTAAAAAGCAAGATGATATATGCTAGCTCTAAAGACGCCATTAAAAAGAAGTTTACAGGCGAGTTCTTATCTATGTATCTCAAGATGTTTTTGTATTACAGACAACTAGTATGCATATATTTGATATGCTGATTATTTTGAAGTGGTTCACATGGATTCGTGATGGTGAATAATTCAAAATATTCACTGTATATGTGGCACTGTTTGCAGGTATCAAACATGAATGGCAAGTCAATGGCTTGGACGACATTCAGGACCGCTCAACCCTGGCGGAAAAATTGGGAGGCAATGTGGTTGTATCATTGGAAGGGCGACCATTGTAAAGTGAATAGACACCGGCCATCTGGATTCCACTCGCTTTCTATCTTAGCAGCTGTATTTTGATCCTGAATGAATAGTTTTAAGTTTTCTCTCTTTTTTTTTTTTTTTAGGTTTTTTTTTTCCATATGAAAGAGATCTCACTAACATATTCAGAATTAGCGGTTTATTGCCAGCTGATGTTTTCAAACCCTGTTTTTGTATTTTCCCCAAAAAAGTTTATCCCGTAGAATGTTTTGCCTAACAACAATGCCATGTATCAGTATTGTAAGTTCAGTTCTCCCTGCACAAACATACAATGTCCAGTGTTTATCTTTTTGTATCACAGAGATATCACTGAGATATTCTGTACTGCTGTAACTGACATGAGAATGCTTCACAGGGTTGCATTAACCAATTGCGAGCACTTTGCACTCTACGTTTTGACGTATTTATTTGAACTGTTCTACCTAATCGGCCTAATTTGACATGGCTAATATGTTGAGTACTATGCAGCTATGAAAGCACTTGTTTATACACTACAAGTTGAGACAAAATTGGGCTTGGGTACTAAGGAATTGCTGTGTTTGTCACCATACTGAAGTCACCACCGTTTTCATTCCTGCAATGCATCTGGACTGCCTTATTTTCATTCGAAAATAAGGCTGTACACCACTGAATAAGGAGGAGGTGCTGCTTGGTTGTTGTTTTTTGAACACTAAAAGAGAATGCATAATATCTGTAAAGATGGCAATATCTGCATTTGCAGCCTTAAATAAATTTTTTTTTTCTTTTTGAGATCTATGAAGTTGCCACTTTGCAATAAAACCTTGTGGCGTACAACACAGCTTGCCTCTGGTCTGCCTGGTTCACCATTTCACTGACTTCTGCACTATTTTTTAGATTTGCTCAATCTCTAGTCCAAATAAAATGCAAGATGTGTGTTAAATTTTATTGTTATGAAAGATTCACAAACCTAAATGATATACTATATTATTTTTTTTCTTTACCTCTACCTTGTATAATTTGCTTCAGTTACTAAAATAATTTAACAACAGTCAACTGCATTTATTTTTAACAGTAATATGGTTTGCCTATACTATATACACAACATATCCTATAGGCCTGTAGTGTAATACTCTTGCATAGTGTATACTGAACAGAACAGCACTCATTTTTGTTGTCAGGTTTGCCTATCCTACTTGACGTTACTGGTTGTGACCTGGTCTGACATATTTCTTCATGTTCTGGAAGTTTTAATGGACCACCGTCTACGTTCATGTGCTTCAAGAGTTTCTGTGAAAATGCTATGTGTCTTCTAGCTGAACCGGGCTTGAGGCCAGGGGCTGCTTCTCCCTTTGGAGAATTTGATCTGCCGGTAGCGAGCAATCCTCTGCCGCTTGGTGCTATTTATGGCCAACATGCTTTTGTGTCTTGTCATCGTTGTCCACAAATGGCAAAACTGAACATGCCTCCAAAGAGCTGCTAAAGGGAAGCCTGCTTGAGCAGCCTGGGCACAGTTTCAAAGAGTGTTCTTCACACTTGTGAATGGTGGCAATAAACAAAGTGGTGCATTTAAATGCACATCTCTCTGCTTCATAATTAAAAATCAGGGTCACTACCTACTTGTAAAAAAAAAAAAAAAAAAAAAAAAAAGACATGATTATGTCAGCAGTGGAATTTTTCAGGTCACGGGTAAAAATAGAGTAGAAATTGTGTATGAATAAAGTTATTGTTAAGTAGATAATATTTTGGTAGAGTGGCCTGTGACTATATTATTATTGGTGTCTCGAATGATCAGGAACTTTCTAGTAGTGATTATGCAACTACCCAAGCTGTTGCCCAGACATGTGGACCAGGGCTGGGTCTGACTCCATGGCCTTCTGTGTAATAAATGTTACAAAACCCATTTATCTTGAACACTTTTATCACCAGTTCTCAACTACTTTAGTTCATTGGTATTTTGTAGGTAGACAGGTTTCTGAGTGCTTTAATGTAATTTGTGCAATGAATTTTCCATGAACTTTAACATCAAATAAAGAGGAGAAGAATAATGTTTGAAAATAGTTTTACAATACTTTTAGACCGGTGATCATACTTCCTATGAAGATCTGAAGATGTTAATGTTAAATGAATATATTTAATACGTCATCAGTTAGAGCGTTTATGTGCTTGAAACAAAGGACCTTTTATGTTAGTCCTGCATCTGTTTGAACAAGCGAGCTGAAAATAAACAAGTGACCTCTCCTTGCTCTCTCCTTGCTCTGAACAAGACTGTGCCCTCTGAAAGGCTGTGTGGAGTGAGCACAAGTTGCAATACCCATTGCAAAGTGTGCAAGAATGTTAGTCACGTGAGGATTTGAGGCCAAACGCTGTCAAAAAATTCCTGAAATTGCATCTGATTTAAACACAGCGGATGAGTAAGAGAAGTAGTAAGAAAGCAGCTGACGGGGTTCAGATCAAGGATGATGGAACCTAGTTAGAGATGGTGCAATACTCCCTTACCTAGAACATGGTTTTTACAAGGGTTTAAACAGTGGCTGATTTTTTCCCAGTAGCTCTGGACGATGGCAAATAATAGCCTACCAGCTGTATGTCTACTGCTAAATGTTGCTGTTTTAATCCTTCATTCTACGCATAAGTAACATGTTATGAGAATGTTTATTTGCAGAGAAACATGACCCATGCAGGGAAAACGGACACTCCAGAGTCACAAGATTAAACCCCCGTGTAAAGTTACTCAATGTGATATTACAGAAGATGACAGCTGGGGTGAGGCCTAACTGATCTTAATGTTGTTTTGTTGCCGATGATGTTTATCGGGTCAGGTCAGTCCAGTTTAAAATGGACACATGAATGTTGGCTTTATTAGTATCATCAAATCAAGTAAGGTTTATTTATCATTTGCACAGTACGTCGAGACATACAGTATGTACATCGAAATGCTTATGAGGAGGCTTAGATAAATTGCTTACAGGTAACACAAGGCATGGATTACACAAAACCTACACACACAACACAAGAGCAACATGATTTAAACAAATATGTTTAAAATATAATAAAATAAGTACAAAGCAATATATAATCCAAGTTTGTGGCAAACACTTTCAGTAGTGTAAACAAGACAAACCACTGACCTGTGCTAAAGTAAGGTAGAAAATTAATGTATGGCCTTGAGCTGTAATAATACACATCAAATGTACTTTTCAAAAAGTGAAACAGTCTATGTTAATTAAATTCTTCAAATACAATATTATATTAGTTATTGTATTCTACATAGTTTATTCTATTTTTTTTCTGTTATGTATATAACAGAGCTAATTAGCCATGCTGTGCTAAATCATTTTTCAATCGTCTTGATTATGTTGCAGTAAATAGCTTATAAGTGAATGAAGTCATATCAGACATAAAATCAATATATAATATTTTCAAAGTACAATGCTCATTACATGTTAAAGTTCTTGACATGTGATTGCATCACAAGAACATGAGCAAACCACAGCACACTGATGAGCAAGAATCACACCACCTCTCACAACTACTTGGGCAGTGGGGGCTCAAGAGTTAAGACTCTGGGTTAGTGTTCAGAAGGCTGGGGGTTCGAGCTCCAGAGGTGCTGTATCATATCTGACCCTGACCTCTGATCCCAGCTTCTTAACAAGCTGGGATATGTGAAGAAAAGAATTTTATTGTGCTATATGTGACAGATAAAGGCTTCTTCTTCTTCTTCTTCTTCTTCAATAAATCCAGTTTCACTTCTGATCCTTGGCCATGAAAGATACTGAACACAGTGCCAGAAAGGTGGTGTTTTTTTTTTGTTTTTTTTTAAAAGTAATTTAACCCCTTTGATAGCTGTTAGTTTTGAGAAAATCTCCCCGGGTTATTATTACATTTGTGTATATACCACCCATCAGAAGAGTCTACCTTCTGTTCTTATTGCTTTATTAATAACCAAAGCATTTTACACTGGGTTTTGCTACAGGTATAAGCTGATAAGCTCCTTATTCCTGGTGAACCTAAAGAGAGAACATCATTAAAATGCACTGAAGCCAAAGTGAGAGTAAGCAAATAATATTAGGATAACAGGGGTGGTGCGTTTTTTTTTTTTCTTTCTTCCAGTTGTGTTGGCCTAAGCAGTGTAGTCCTACGCATAATGCTTGACATGCCACCTAGTGGTTATACTGCTTCATGTTGTAAATCATGCAAACACACCTGCATCAGGCAAAACAGGTATATACTGTGGAGGAGAGTGGGAAATGCTTAATACTTTTCCTGTTACTGTTATATAAATAGAGATCCTTCTTGAAACAAGGCGACTATTTCACCACAATGTCTTTAAATGCAATCTAAGGGCAGTGGCAACTCAGTGGTAAATGTTCTCACCTAGTGATGATAATGTTCACCTGTATGAGTGGCAGTGTTGGAGAAGCTGCTTTGTAACTGTAACACGTAAACCTATCAGTGCTTCAGAGAGGGTTCACTCCTCATGGTTCAGTTCTAGATAGCTAGTTCATGCTTCTAGGTGACAGAAAGTTACTAAATTACTAATGATTTAAAATAGCTAAACTACAGCCAAATTACCCTTTTGATAAAATCAAAGCTACTTTGTCAAAGCTACTAAACTGAGACTTCTTTGTATCTGTTGCTTTTTTTTTTTTTAAATGTTTTACAGTTAAGTAACATTAACTTCTACTTACAATGGGTGGTTCACATTTTGTACAAGTAATATACAAGCAATATATTAGCTGCATAATAAAATGAAAATATCATAGTTGTACAAAATCTACACACACAAAATCTCTTTGTATTTGTCTCATTATTGTTTTTCAGTAGGTGAACCACCCATTGTAAGAAGAAGTTAATGTTACTTAACTGTAAAACATTAAAAAAAAAAAAAAAAAAGCAACAGATACAAAGAAGTCTCAGTCCACTACTCTCGGTTCAGGTATATCTATCTAGGTTTGTTTATTTGAAAATAACTCAACTACTGGAAGCTACTGAAAATGTAGTTAACACTGATGCTTGTACGGCATGTCTGAGTTTTATCTTTCTTAAGTCCCTGCATAAGAATCTGCCAAATAAATAAATGAAATGTAAAATAGTCATTAAAGTAAAAGTGAAAAAAGTAAAAGTGAAAAAAGTAGTGCACAGCCTGAGAAATATTAGAAAATGAAATCCAGATGACAGAACATTATGGGAAAGGAAAATTAAAAGATTTTGTTCAGTTTGGAACAAAGAAGTAAGAAGTTTAATAAATGTTTATAAGACACTAAATATTCCTTGCAGTATAAAACAACACAGGTAAGGACACTGCAGTTCTAATCATCATATTTCATACAAACACTTCTGTCTTCTAAAACAATAGTTCTTTATCATAAGGTTCAGAGTCTCATGCAAATACAGTGTATACATACAGTACAATACATGCCAAAATAGGAATAGTGCAAAGTAGGAAGTGCATTTAATTTCTACTTCACTTAAGTTACATATTTCCTCCTTACAAATACAGCCTAACCTGCCAAATATTCACTGCTATGACATGATCATGACATTTGCTGCCACCGATACATTAAAACTGTAAACTCCATTAAAACTGAAGCGCAATTACGTATTTTCATTTCTTACTTCTTTGCAGCAGGTAGCATTGCTGCCTCACAGCTCCAGGGTTCCTGGGTTGATCCTGAGCTCAGTTTACTGTCTGTGGGGAGTTTCGGTGCACGTTCTTGCAGTATCCATGTGGGTTTCCTCTGCGTTCTCTGGTTTCCTCCTGAAACATGTCAGTAGGAAGACTAGCTGTGCTAAATTGTGAATGCATGTGTGAATGTGTGTGCATGGTGTCCCATTCAGGGTGATGGCCTGGCGTCCCATTCAGAGTGTGTCCCTGCAATCCACTGTGATCCAGACCAGGATAAAGCGCTTACTCAAGATGAATGAATGAATTTCTAGTCATGTGTTCCTCATGTGCCAAAAAAAAAAAAAAAAATCAGTTATCCTGTCCTTGCCTATATGAATACAGAATTTACAGTAATATGTAACATATTTAATAGAATGTTGTAATATAGTATATTTTTCCTGCTTCCAACACATCAGCTTTGAGAACTGACTGTTCACTTGCTACCTAATAATATCCCACCCCTTGACAGGTGCTTTTGTAAAGAGAAAGTCTGTTATTCACTTTACCTGTTATTGGTTTTAATGTTCTGGCTCATTGGTTTATGCTCAGTAGAATATGTGCACTTGTGTTGAGTTGAGTAGGCGTCTCCAGCGCTGCACCATCTCCACATTTTGTCTTATCTCCCCAGGCTCACAGACTCGTATCTCAAAAGCAAGCCATGCATGCACTGTACACCATGCACTGCCTGAGATGAACATTGCACGCTCTTGATCTTCCAAAGCAAATTCAATTTCTTCTCAGACGCTTTATACAGATTAGGCTAATTGCTAGTAATGTGTATGTGTATTAGCAATTCTTTCACAAACTGCGAATGACTTGATTTCATGTATTATTTACTATATGTCCTCTTTTGAAGTGTGCTAGCTCGTGCAGTAGTAGCTGAGTGACGCTTCTCAAGGCTCCGCCCACCGTATTCGCGGCCTCACGTGACGTCACACCCCATCGCCGGATCCGTACTCCACCCGCAGGAGCAGCCATGATGGTAGGTTTTTCTTTCCAATTCCTCTAACCTGCTCAGTCTTTTTAGCTTGCATGTCTTCGCTGTAGGTTTCCTCAGATGTGAACTGTCGAGAAAATGTCTAAGCGATGCATTTTGTGCTCTTTGTGTCTTCCTTCTGACAGCAAGAAGGGCTGGACGATGGTCCCGATTTCCTCTCTGAAGAGGACAGAGGAGTAAGTTTTTTTTTGTTGTTGTTGTTTTTTCCTTGTTTGCCAATCCCGTCGGCTCTGCTGAAGCATTTTGGGATATTTATTTTATGCAGTGTTTGCTGGGTAATATTGGGTTTAGCTGTGTCTATCACGTCACGTCACGGTCAATGTCGTTTATTGCTACAGGCTATTAGCCAGGTGCTGAGAGTCAGTTGACTTCCTGCTGGCAGTTAGCTAGCTGCTATCACCATTGGGCAAGAAACGCAAACATGCCGAACCGTTAACCCACTTAACTCATTTAACCCACTGACAGCAGGTTTAGACAGCAGTCTGGGCTATTTTCATATTATTCTTTGTGTCTACATTAGCTTGTCTTGTACCTTAGGGTAGCAGACAAACAGCTTGGGCAATGTTAGCAGTGCCAGAGAGTGGTATTACTGTTACAGGAGCTACACGGATTGCCTTATTCTCAGGGCTTCCTCTGTCATTCTTACAGAACTTCCTTTTTTTCCACCCACAAATCTGTTTTAATTTATGTATTTATGGTCCTGTTAGGGCCATGGTGGATACAGAGCTTACCTCAGAAACACTGGGCATGAAGAGGGAATGCACCTTGGATAAGACACTAGTCCATAACACACAGTCAAACCTAGAGGCAATGTAGTGTAGTTAGTGCACCTGGCATGTTTTTGGGAGGTGGGAGGGAACCGGAGAACCCGGAGCAAACCCACAAGGACATGAGGAGAGCATGCACAGACAGTAACTCAAGCTCCGAATCGAAATGAGGACCTTGGAGCTGTGAGACAGCAACACTACCCGCCCTGTGTCTTTATTTGTTCTTCTGATTCGCATATTTACAGATTCAAGCCCTCAGTCCAGAGCTAGTGACTGAACCAAGGTGTCAGAGAACTGATACTTCAGAATAACAGTCTATAACTTGAGAAATAACAATATCATTTCTACATATAGTGCACAACAAGCACACAACTCTTATATTAGGAAGACTAATTTTAAACACACCGTGAGCCACTGTGAATTGAAATGCGCGTGTCATTGATTATTCAAATGATTTACAGCCCAGGGCCGTTAACGTGGACCTTCAGACCGATGCTACGTTACAAGTGGACATTTCAGACGCTCTGAGTGAGAGAGACAAAGTGAAATTCACCGTCCATACAAAGGTATGCAAAAATATGCCTGGGTGATCTGCAAAAATAACGCTGGGTGGCAAAATGATCTCACCATGTTACAATTCTGATGAAAAAATTTTGATAAGATTTTTATCTCACATCTACAAACAAAAATAAATAAAGGGAGTAGGAAAATGAGAGAATCAGGAGCAAAACAGAACAAAATCCAGGCAGCTTTATGCTACTGTGAGTGACAGGTACAGTACTTGTGGTACTTTCAGAAATGTGCATTAATACATAATTTATTTCAATATTGACATATTGTCACATAGCTCAGCCCCAGACAACATACAAATTATTTCAACCAAGCAATAATTGTAATTATTGACATTATACAGTTTACCTATTCTGATGATTTTTTGATTGAACATTTAACTGATTTTTTTTTTTTTTTGTCTTGATTTTCTAGAGCACTCTTCCCAACTTCAAGCAGAACGAGTTCTCTGTGGTGAGACAACATGAAGAGTTCATCTGGCTTCATGACTCCTTTGTGGAGAACGAGGAATATGCTGGTTTTATTGTAAGTACAGCAAAGATGTAGAACAGACATTTTCAAGTTGGGCCCTAGAAGCTCACAACCTTGAACCTGATCCAATTCACAAGCTTAAGTTCAGGTGTGTTGGGATTAGGGAAAACATAAAACTGTGCAGGGCAGTGGGCCTCCAGGACAGTAGGTGAAAATGTAGACCATCTCATGTCTCTGGCTACATTTTTCAGAGATGCAAAGAATAAGACCAAGTGTGTGTTTGGTTTTGACCATTAGTCTGCTTATTTAACTCTGGGTTACTGATCAGAAGGTCGGAGGTTCAAACCCCAGCACTGCCAAGCTCCCACTTTTGGGCCCTTGAGCAAGGCCCTTAACCCTCTCTGCTGCAGGGGCACCACATCATGGCTGACCCTGTGCTCTGGCCCCAACTTCCTAACAAGCTGGGAAATGCGAAGAAAAGAATTTCACTCTGCTGTACTGTATATGCGGCAAATGCAGGCTTCTCGGCTTCTCTCTGATTGAAGCTCTTGTACATTATACATTATTACTTGTACATTATATGTACAAATTGAAGCTCTGTGCATTATAGGTCAGGGTAATGCACAAAGCTTGATGGTGCACTGTCATAGGAGTGAATTTATAAAGTGTTGAAGTCCGGTGACTAACAGGAAATAATAAACGTGACATTGGCCCAGTTTTCCGAAGGCATCACAGCAGAGTGACCACTGTAAAGAGGCAGAAGAAAAACGTTTCCAACAGAGCCATTATCTGCTAATAGAATTTTATTTACTTTGCTTTAGATTTATTTGCAAAGTTAATGGGTATCTTTTTTGTTGGGAAGATAACAAAGAGAAAACAAATCAATATTTTATACAATGTTTACTTTATGACATTGTAGGAAAGCTATTAACTATTGTGATCTGATATGCATAATTGAATCAGTGCATATGGTGTGCTTCTGAAGATGAATTTGTTAGTTATGACAGGAGGAATTAGCTGCCCAGTCATATGTCTCTGCACTGTTTAATATTCTGGCTCGCTCTGTTGCTGTCTGATTTATTTCATTTGGAATTTACTTTGGTCCCAGGCTTCTCTGTACAGAAATCTATATAATACATCTCAAGTGAATTATGCCTAGCACTTAACATTAGAGGCAGTGTTTGATTTGTGCATTTAAAGACTGACACACTGACCACTGATATTATTAGTGTGAGTGCTTCATTAGCAGTACTCTCTAATAGTCAAAATGCAAAGCAGTTTTGGAAGCATGGAAGATCATAAAAATGATCATAAAAATGTTGCCAGATCCCACCTGCTCCTCCGAGACCAGACTTCGATGCCTCGCGAGAGAAGCTGCAGAAGCTGGGTGAGGGTGAAGGCTCCATGACCAAGGAGGAATTCACTAAAATGAAACAGGAACTTGAGGCGTGAGTCATTTTCACTTACACACCTGTCAAATTGGTTCACTCAGTTTTAGTATTGCATTGTTTTATGAGTCAGTATCAGCGGTACTAATGCATATTGTGTTTCAGCGAATACTTGGCCATCTTCAAGAAGACTGTGGCGATGCACGAGGTTTTCCTCTGCCGTGTTGCTGCACATCCTGTCCTGCGGAAAGACTTAAACTTTCATGTTTTCTTAGAGTACAACCAAGATGTAAGTGTGTGTTTTGAAGTGTGCACCATATTTCCTGGCCTGTTATAACCAGGAATGCATGAACCAATTGTTCAGCTGATTGGCAACTAGTCTAAGCAGAAATCCTCATGCTTTGCTCAAGAACAATTTCTTGACATGCTTCTACCTCTTGTGAAAATAATGAGCTTGGTAAAATGTACGATTAGTGCAACATTATTTTAATTTCACTTCCATTTTTTTGCTTGTTTCTGGCAATTGCAGCTAAGTGTCCGAGGCAAAAACAAGAAAGAGAAACTGGAGGACTTTTTCAAGAATGTGGTCAAGTCTGCAGATGGAGTACTAGTGGCGGGTGTGAAGGTGAGTCATGTGAATGTCACATGACTGTCATGTGGTTGAGTGAAGACGTTGTAGGAAATGATTTAACAATGGTCGCTTGGAATTCATTTATTGTTCCTAATGTATTTATGAATAACCGTTTATGCATGAACAGACCTGGCCTACAGTTCTTTGATGATTAGCTCCTGAATTATTCATGGCAAAGCATGTGACTCCTAAAGAGTTTACTTTTCACTTATACCTGTCACTCTCTCTGTTTGAATACAGGATGTAGATGACTTCTTTGAACACGAGAAGACATTCCTCTTAGAGTACCATAACCGCGTCAAGGACGCCTCCATCAAGTCTGACAGAATGATCAGGTCTCACAAAAGTAAGTTTAATTTTCATAATCGTTTTACTATTAACATCTTCATTTATACAGAATTTATAATTACAGCACAGCATTTTATTTAATATTGCACATGTGTATAGCATGAATAAGCAGTGATGACTAGGACTGTTAACTGCATAAACCTGCATAAAGAAAAAAATCCACATTTAACATAACTGGGTCTTCTTGTTTTATATTAACTTTTGAAAGCATTCTTCAACATTACTCAATGGTCTTGGGAGGCATTTTCATTTTATTAGGTAGTCCTTCACAATAACTATGTAATAAACTATTTAGCAGAGGGAAAATAAATGTGCATATGTTTATTTTTAACCTGCTTTTCTGATGACAGTCATTACACCAGCATTTATTTCTGCTGAAATAAACATTGATAGTTGTAAATTCAGACACACTACCACAAAGGGTTAAAATATCTCAAAAGAGACAACATATCATTACTTGTCTTTACATCTCATAGTAGTCATAGGCTTAGTGATCACACAGACCAAAACGATTTCTTTACGCCTCCTGACAGCATGCTGTGCTTCCACTCTACTTAAATTGACAACTGAGGGGCCAACGTGGTGTTAATTCTACACAAATTGACATGTGTATGTGTGTGTGTGTGTGAGTGAGAGAGAGAGAGAGATTTCACTGTGCATTATTTGTTTATTTGTACCATGTACAGTGGTTTGTACCTACCCTCTTTCAATGCATTAATTTGCACACAAATGTGGAAAGCAGAAATTGGGTTTTCTCTGAGAGAAAGCATTGCCTGAGGAGGACAAACAGATGTTACTGATTACATGTTGCTCATGGCTGAGTCATCTCTCTGTTGACATGCTGTTCATTATGTGAACTACAAATCTGAGTCAGTTGGATATTCTTTTCTGTGTCAGTTTAACATAACCCACAGTAGTGGAGAATAACCAGAGTGGGTTTTGCTTTTTTTTTTTAGCTGAGTGAAAGGATGACTGAGTCAGGGCATGAATGAGCACTGGCAGTGACTTTACAGAGCAAAGCCTGGTACAGGAATAGCTGTGTGTTGTGTTGGAGCTGTGAACAGAACAGAAGCTCTTTTTCAGGTGCTGCAGAAGACATCAACAGAATTGCCTCCACACTGTACACTTTAGGGACCCAGGACTCAACGGACATGTGCAAGTATGTCACTTACTCTTTTCATACTCAAGGTCCAGGACATTATTGGCATATTTTCCCAGTAACGTTCGATGTTTGATCCGAATGTAGTGTGTTTTTAATTTTAAAAATGGCTAACAGTGCCTTCATTTGTGAGGCACTTTTCTCATGTCACTGTACTAATTTTTTAAATCAGCTACATCTAAAGGTTTCAGTTTGTCACTGCATAGTCACCAAGAAGCCCCGCCCCCTTTTTTTCTCAGTTATATATTGCTTTCTGTGCAGACATCTGTTTATTTCCCAGAAACTGTACTATGTCTCATACTGCTTGGTTGCTGTGTAAGTCTTCCTGTCATTTTGACTCTAGGCTTAATACCTTCCCAACTAACTGCAGTAATTCCTCTTTAAAAATGCTTCTGTGAAAGGGCTTTTGATTTGTTCCATCTACTTCCAGTAAATACGCCCATGTGTGTTGGTATACAAGTGCTCTTTAATGTTAATGAGCTTCAATATATCTTCATGTGTTTAAATGGGCTAATTCTGTTTTTTCCTTTTGTAGATTTTTCTTGAAAGTGTCTGAGCTTTTTGAGAAAACACGGGTATGTGAATTTCTAGATTTTTTTTTTTTTTCAGCATGTTTCCGATATCCTGGTTGACAATAACTTCTAATAAGCCATGTGATTTGATGGGAGATGAGCTTAACTGGTTTAACTCCTTAAAATGTTTTCCTCTAAGTGAGAGGAAATAACATACTCTGAAACGCTCAGTCAACCTCAGCAGTTTTACACCAACACAAGGCTGTAGTAATGAAACACAAAGTGTCAGGGATCATAAGGTCACCTGCTTGTTTCCTGGTAGTCCATTTTATGCCATACGTCTGCTTCCTGTGTAGAAAATCGAAGCACGAGTTGCTGCTGATGAGGACCTAAAACTTGCTGACTTGTTGAAGTATTACCTCCGGGAGTCACAAGCCGCCAAGGTACGCTGCGTGACCCTTCAGCATATCATATCGTAAACACAGTCAGATCCAGGATTATAGGCACCCTTGGTAAAGATGGATAAGAAAAGTTATGAAAAAAAATCTTTGTTGTTAATTAGCTTAAGCTCCCACTGAAAAAACGAGAGAAAACTAACATTTAATAGGTGTAAGTTTATTCTAAGAAAAATATCAAAAATATATTTTTTAACAAAACCATGTCACAATTATTGACCATAATCAAAAGCTTGCTTCTGTGATCATTAAAAGATTTTTATGTGGATTTAGATGTTCTGAGTCAATGTCATGCTTGAATATCCAACCACAACCCAGTTGTACCTTCTTGGCAGAGACAGACAGATTTTCATTTGAAATCCCCTGGATCTTCATGGAGCCTCGATACCATGTATCCTAACAAGGTTCCCATTGCCTTTGGAGGAAAAACAGCCCACATCACAGATCCTCCATCTTAGGTTCTTTTCTGTGTAACAGTCCTTTTTTCCACCAAATCCACTTCCACCAAAAAGTTTTATTTTTGTCTCATCTTACCAGTGAAACTGGTTCCAGTCAAAGTTCCAGTGAACTCCAGACACTGATATTTGTGGTTTGAGGAAAGAAATGGCTCTCTCCTAAACTATTTGGCACACCAAATAGTTTGCTGGCATGGAGGTAGAATGTAATTGTAGATTTGGAGACTTTGGAAATCTCTAGCCTTGATCCTTGGAGAAATGTTTGCCTCTCTAACCGTCCCCCTTACTGTGTCTGAGAGCAAAATATACTTTGTGTCTTGTTCCAGGCAGATTCATTACAGCTCTGTTTGCTTTAAACTACTTAATTATTGCCCTAACAACGGATATGGCCATTTTCAGGTGTAGTGCTATTGTTTAATGTTTAGTCATTACCTAATTTACGATCAACACACTTTTGTCTCATTTCATTTGTGTATGATGTACATTTGTGTTTGAAGGGGAATTTGCCTTCTGTTTCACCTCATTTCTGAAACAGGAAGTCATGAATGACTGCTTAAGAGTTCTAAACACTCAAGTGAACTTAAAAAAAAAAAAAAAAAAAAAAAAAAGTAAAATATGGGGAACATGCTTCAGTTACATTCTGTTCATAAGAATTTCTGTATTTTGTATATTTATTTATATGTATATTGTGATAAGGCTTTTCATTTACCTAAATTTACTTCTTATACTGTCAGTGTGAGATTAAGATGATAAACCACAGAGATTTTTTTTCCATAACATTTCTGTACCCATTTTTACCAAGGGTGCCAATAACTCTGGAGCTGACCATACAAGTGTTTATTTGTGTTCTTACAGTAATAATACTCCTATATTGCAGCATGGAAATTATGAGGCTTAGCATTTCAAGTGTAGTCAAGAGTGTTGGTTTTATGTTTGTGCTGACTGCTGAGAAATGCTATCTCTGCCCTTCAGGACCTGCTTTACAGACGAGGAAGGGCATTAGTTGATTACGAGAACGCAAACAAAGCTCTGGACAAAGCCAGGGCTAAAAACAAAGATGTCCTTCAGGCAGAAACCGCCCAGCAGGTTAGCTGTCAGAAGTTTGAGAAAATCTCAGAATCGGCTAAACAAGGTATTTGTTGTTGTTTCTGTCTTTTTCTTTCACCCTGAACAGTGTCTCATTGTGATTAATGTGTCTACATATTTACATGTAAATGGCATTGCGTTTATCTGAGATTATACTGCTATTATGCAAAAGATGCGTTTCGTTAAAAAACTTCCTGTTTTCATTCCCCCACAGAACTGGTAGATTTCAAAACAAGAAGAGTAGCAGCGTTCAGAAAGAACTTGGTGGAACTAGCTGAGCTTGAGCTCAAACATGCTAAGGTAACTATAAATTCTATGAGAAGTTCACATTTGGTAAAAATAAAAAAAATAAAATCTTCCTGCCATGAATGCATGCAGAAGTTTTTTTTTGTTTTTTTTTTTAAAAATGAGAAATTCAGTTGCCATGGTATTCACTGTTCACTTCCCTCTGTTTAAGGGTAATCTCCAGTTGTTGCAAAGCTGCCTGGCTGTTCTAAAAGGAGACACTTAAGACCCTAAACTGAGGTTCACCAGGGCTTTCCCTGTTTGGTCTCGTCTTATTGGGAAGATGGAGGAGAGAGAGCCCATACCTGGGGTCTGTTTGTCAGAAAACAGTATGTATCACTGTTTGTATCACTACCTGAGACATCATACTCCCTCCACTACCCCCTTAAATTGACGCGGCCCACTGTGGAAGATTTCCCAAGTCCACACAGCACAAGAATCTACAACTTCATCTAATCACGTCTTGTAACTCTGATTGTTAATTGACGTTTTTCATGGGAGTCGCTACATCAACATATATACATTGATGTCTAATTGTTTTTCTATCTCTTGTTTATTTTTGGCTTATTGTAATCTTTAGTTTGGATAATCCTTTTGTATGGATGATGCTCAGTTGACTTGTTCAAACTGAGCTAATCGGATGATTAAACTGTATGTTCACTCAAAGCCTTGTACATGTTGTATTAGTTTCTATTGTACTGCTATTGATCAGCTTAATCTGACTAATAGTTTTTTTTATTACCCTATAGCAAATTCAAAGCATTTATTCTTTTTCATTCCTGATCATTGTTTGCCTTAATATATACACTAATCTCATATTGTAAAAAAAAAAATTTCAAACTGAAAGCATTTTTTCCCCCAGGCTTTTTAAGTGCACTGTATATGAATGTGTATTTTTCACAGTATGTGACCAAAGCTTCCATTTATTCAGATGGAGGAATGCTGACAGAAACAGTAATACCGATGCTACAGTGGTGATGGACATGACATAAAAAATAAATAATGCTGTTTACCTTATGTGATAGAATTGATTCCATGTGAGTGAAAGAAGAAAATTTTCCTCAGATTTCTAAAATGTACTCTCACCAGTTACAATAAAAAATATCTGATACAAGAACGTAGCTTGAAACACTGCTGCTATTCATTTTCATCATGGGTACTAAAGGTGACTAACAAAACTGGGACCCCATGGGACAGCAGTAGGCGGTGCTGACACTACACAGTGCTACACGTTTACACTGTTCATCTTTGAGAAATGCTTTATCCTGGGTTGCAGCAGTTTAAAGTAATAATCTGTTTATATTTTGGCAACTAGAACCAAACTAGGCTTGTTAGAAAACACTGAAGCTAAACAGAAATAATAACTGCTTGGTCAGAGCTTCTGCGGGAGTGGGTGGGATTGGTCATAATTCCTCAGGGAGTGGTGGGATGAATCTGAATTTGTTTGGGAGTGGATGGGATTGCTCAGAATGAGCAGTGAGTTGGATTATTCTGAATTTGAGTGTGGACGGGATTCTTCAGTATTTATTAGGGAATGGGGTATTGGTCAGAATTCTTTTGGGAGCAGGAGGGATTGGTCAGAATTCTTTTAGGGGTGGGTGGGATTGGTCAAAAATTCCCGAATTCCTTCAGGAGTGGTCAGAATTCCTTCCAGTTCAGGTACAGCTCAAAGGCACCATCTATGCACAGGAATCCTGCTGATCCCCCAGACTACACAGTTGAAAGTTTTCCCTGCTGACAATATATAATAAAATAATAAATAATTATCTCACCCTCTCTGAGTTGCAGCAGAGGTGTTTGGTGCAGGTTAGTGGGCTATCAGTTTTTTGTTTTTGTTTTTTTTGTTTGTTTGTTCTACTCCTCAAAATCGAGGAGTAAATATTCAGACCTGACTTTCCGAGTAAATCTGTTTCTTCTGCTGAATCATCAATCAACCTTTATTTTGAAGCATCACATGCAGGGGGCGTGAACTTGACCCGGAAACACTTAACGGTCTAGTCACGATATCCTGCGTGCTTCCGGGGTTTATAGTACAGCAAAGTTTGTGGTGTTTTTGTATTTTTGTCCAGCTTAAAGGAAGCAATGAACCGAAAAGAAGAATATGATTCTTACGAGATTGAGGAAGCAAGTGATGAAGAGAGAGCATGTAGCAGGTAACTGCGTGTGGAAAATGTGAAAGGTTTCATGTAATCATCAGCCAAGCCAGATGTGTACGGATAGTGTGGAGACCAGACAGCAGACAGTACTGTATTGTATTATAAATAAAAAGTGTTTTAAAAAGATACAGCCAGAAATGTGCGCTGCTGAGGCTCATCTGTAGCTTGCTAGTTTCACAGCACAGCTTTGCTCCAGTTAAAAGTCTGCTCAGTATTTGGAATGAAGTATGTGTCGATACTCCGTTTTCATACCGCGATCACTTACATAACATTTTATCGCGGTTTATTATTGGTATTTAAAAAAAAAATACCGTGCCTGTCTATCCCAGTCTTATCATAAAGAAAATCGTAGCTATAACCCGGACAGCTGACACACATGTGTAAATGTTACCCATGTGAATTTGTGTGAAATAAAGAGTCTGTCCATCTCTACCCAATGAGTAGCCTCCTCCTGAATGGTGCATGATATTACGTTGAAGAGCGCTGTTCTTTCTACAAATGAACACAGTGTTCTGGCCTGTTTTGACACCCTTAGTTCTGAGGATGAGCTGGACATTCTTCTTAACGGAACCCCGGATCAGAAGAAGAAGCTCATCCGAGAGTACCTGACCGGGGAAAGTGAGTCGTCCAGTGGGGATGAGTTTGAGAAAGAGATGGAGGCAGAACTAAGCAGCACCATTAAATCTATGGAGTGCAACTGGACGACTCCTTCTACTCAAGGTTACTGTTACAACAAGTGTCAGATGATTGCAGTGTTGATCCTGGTGTATTTGCAGTGTAACATCAGTGTTATTTTGAATCACAGGTGAGACCTCTCAGGTTAGCGGTAATACACAAAGCACAGACAGGACACGGCAGCCTCAACAATATGACAGCATTTACTTTGACACGGATTCTGATGAAGACAGCCAAGCTGGTAAGATGGCCATGCAGAGAATGCAAGAATGCAGCAGTGTTACATGTTGCTGCTTATATACATGCATTAATATTAATATATGGCTTGTGTTGATTCTGTTCTTGTTCAGGTGTCTCCCAGATCCAGCGAAGAAAGCAGCGCAGAGTACTTACAAATGACGAGTTATTATATGACCCAGATGAAGATGATCGGGATCAGGCTTGGGTAGACGCCAAGAGAAAAGAGTGAGTACTGAAAAGCAGCTAGAGCTCTGATCTAATCAAATATGAAATTTATATATATATATATATATATATATATATATATATATATATATATATATATATATATGTACACACACCACAGTGATATTGAATTCTCTATAACATTTATTTTCTATAACATCATGGCTCTGACAGTAGAGCCGGCTGTAATTCAAGTCACTGTGTTTTTTTTATTAATGTGTGCATTCTAATATTTTATTGTTTCTATAGTAATAATTGTTGATATAGTGAGTCTTTCTGTAAGGAGATATTTGTTTATCATTTATAAAAGGAGTCACGGGTGTCAGTGTTTTGTAACGGTCAGTAAGTTTTCCTCCACGGGAAAGGCTTAAGGACAGAGGACTTTACGCTTTCTGGTTTCTCTGTAACATGACAAACTTTAAGACAGAGAAAAAGTGAGCGTGGTGAGGGAATGACTGTTTCTAGCTGTTATAACATGCTAGACTTGTCTTCTGGCTATTTCAGAACAGTAAATGTATCAATGAATCTATAAAAGGTTAAAAAGCACAATGTGTCTTTATTAATAATTTAAAAATTTTAGTGCTGGGAAAAGATAAAAAATTTTAATCGGGAATTAATCGCAGAATTTTTCTGCGATTAATCGCATTGTTAAACATAAAATTAAATAATGAATTCAAAAGTGGTGTATTGTGCCCTTTTTTTTTTTTAAAAGTACTGCTATATGAACAAAAGTGCAATAACATTTGGTTTGCAAACACTTTAAACAGATAAAGTGCTTTTTACAGTAGTATTCCCTTTACATAGTAGCAGTTAAAAATTTTAATTTAAAATATTTCTTGTAAATCTCAACTTAAACATTAATGTAATCAAATTAAATATAAAGCCAAAGCTATCTGCCAGGGCATTAACGTTTAGTCTAGTTTGTTATAGAAAAACAAGTTATGCTCAGAGCCCAGAGCCCCGATCATAACATTATAACACCTTCAGAGCAACAGCAAGTTAACATTTATAAATGAACATGTTCTGAACATGTCAGGGAAGAGATTTAAACTGAAAATGTCCATGTAAATGTTCGGTACTGTTCTCCATTTTTCTGTTCATGTGCGCGCTTCAGCAGTCTTAGACCCACCCCAAATGCTCTCATTGGTTGAGATGCGTGATAACGCCCATCCCAAGCCAGTACTGATCAACATCCCACCCCTCTTGTGACCCATTGTTTGTCTATATGTGTGTTCAGAGCCAGTGAGCAATGGACTTTCGAAATAAAGTAGTAATTTTAAAAACTGCATTAATGCACGATAAAATAATTGTCGGCGTTAATTAATTAATGCGTTAACGCGATAATAACGCGTTAACTTGCCTAGCCCTAAAAAATGTATATAATTGACAAATCGCTGTGGTATAAGAGGAATAAAACACTAGGATGTGGTGTTATACAAAAATAATTAACTTCATGGCATCACTCCACTGTGGTGTGGATTATTTTCTTATAATAGCACAACCTGTCATGTTTTATTCCTCACATATATATGTGTATATTTGGGTAGATACAGGGACAGGAGCCGGAGACGACCAGCGTCATCTGCACAGAGAAGAAACCAATCTCAGGCTCTTCCAAGCAGTGATGCCATCCTCAACTGTCCTGCGTGTATGACCACACTATGTCTGGACTGTCAGAGGTGAGATTGCAGTCACTCTCACTGTGGTTTTCACAGCCTCAATGATGCTGCATTTCTGTCATATATCCATTTGTATATTTGTTCTAATTATAAGGTCCTTCTTTTCACACACAGACACGAGAAATACAGGACGCAGTACAGAGCCATGTTTGTGATGAACTGTACAGTGAATAAGGATGAAGTGCTGAGGTATAAAGCAGCAAAACAGAAGAAGCAGCGCAGGAAGAAGAGTCGTCAGGACCACATGGCCACATCAGCAGAGGCTAAGCCTGAGGCAGAAGCAGAAGCAGGTCTGACTGACTCCAGATTAAGTGGGATGGATGAAGAAGAGGTCTATCACCCAGTCACGTGTACAGAGTGTTCGACTGAAGTGGCTGTCTATGATAAAGATGAGGTCTACCACTTCTTCAACATTCTTGCAAGCCACTGCTGATGAGATACAAAGGACTCCAACACTGAGTGAAGAATCCAAGCAGCTCCTGCTTGTTAATGAAACACAGTTAAGAAGAAGGGTGTTCTGAAAAAGGATTTAATGTCTTTGAAATGTGTACTCATGCACAATGATGTAAAATATCTGTAAAAATATTCTCATTTTGTTTCCCATGTTTTAAAAATGTCATGCTTTTTTTTTTTTTTTTTTTTTAACTGGAATGATGCAGGACAGACATTTGATATTTCCTAAACTTAAGTATAAAGTGGTATTACTAGCTCATCGATGGTTCAAGCATGTTTATTTCTTGTATAATTTGAATAAATCTTTTTTGAGTCTGTTGTTTTAAATGCTTCTTTTTTTCCCCTCTTTCTTCACAGTGGTCTAATGACAATAGGATGAATATATTCTGGAACCTTAGATTTCTGGAATAGCAACTTAATGTCTGCCTCAGTTTAGGACACATTTGATTTAAATATGTTATTTCCATTATATCTGTTGGTCATTTGTTATTCATTTAACAGAGGATTGTACTGCGTCACAGATTTCTCCTGACAAGGACATTTTTCTGGTAGAGTTATTAGGTATGACAATGTGTCCTACTCTGATCTTACTCCTATTTAACACAATATTAGTATATGCACTATGTATTAGTATTATGAATATTGATTACTAGTAATGCCTGATTGTTACTATACACTAATTACTGTTGTCATATTGTGCCCAGATAGAAGACAGTATAACCAGTATAGAATATTTACCTACAACACATGATACCCACTGTCCACTTGGACTGAAATTCTACACTCACTGAGCACTTTATTAGGAACACGACACTAATACTGGCTCGGGCCTCCTTTTGCACATTTCTTGTTAAGACAATGATTGCCAAAACCTACAGTAGAAGCTATTTATACAAGTCTTTTTTCATTTTGCTTTTTATACACAAATTCACCAGCTATGTTTCCCCAAGCCTATGATTCACACAGCCCCACGACAGCCCTATCAGCTCATCTCTACGTCACTAAGATTTCCACCAATCAGCTCTCTTTACAGAAACCGGAAGGGAGCGGAGGCGTCAAGACGAACAAGACAAGCTAACAACATGGCGTTGGGAGATGCTTGGAAACAAATATCTTGGTTTTACTACCAGTATCTTCTTGTCACTGCACTGTACATGTTGGAGCCTTGGGAGCGAACCGTCTTCAGTATCCTTTCCAGGAAATGTGTTTTTCATTTTGTGACAAAACTGTACCGCTAAAGTTAGCGGCGTTAACCTAAATAGCAAGTAGCCTAGTTAGCTCCCTGTGCAACAAGTTAGCGAAATTATACACGTTTATTAGTATACCTGGTAGATGGCAACTTAATACTGTTAATATATTTGATTCACGCTCCATTGTCATATGTTAAGCCTATGATTTATACAGAATTACACAGTATAACATTACATCATTCACTGTCACCCGCCCGCGTTTATAAAGTGCGTCGGATTTCCTGCAATAACAAAGTGAGGTAGGTAATGTTAGTCTGTCTGGCTCGATTCCTCAGAAGATGGGATTAGTTCATAGAATTCTGAGTCAATTAATGTTGAAATGATCTCTTTTAGAGTTTACCTTGCATATTAAGTATAGACTCATTAACATCTGACGCGTTTAGTGTTTTACTGAAACTCGCGTCATGACGTCAAGGCGTCATGGCGTCACACGTTGGCGTATACATACCTATGTAGAACATGTATCAAACGCCTGCACCTCTTGCAGCCTCAGAGGCACTTTGCTCGCACAGCTGATGGACCTTTGCATCTTATTTGTCTGAAAACTTTGGCTGAAGTTTTACTCCAGCTACATCTACTCTGGTACACTGCAACAGAAGAAGCTCTCTGTAGCAGTGAAGCTTCAGAAACAGAGATCAACACACTGCACGCTAGTGGCATCTGGTGGTCAAAAGCAGGAAGTGCAGATAGTACAAAGGCGAACAGAACTGCACACACACACAATAAAGACACTAAATGCTGTGTGTATATATGTGTGTGTGTGTGTATATATATATATAAAAAATTTTTTCACAAACACACTGCTCAAAAAAAAAAACTTCAGGGATATCAGTCTGTCCAGTATGGAAGCATAAGTGATTGTGAATCAGTTTCATCTGCTTTGGTGCAAATGAAAGTGACAGCAGGTGCACTGGAGAGGCAACAACAAGACAACCCCCAAAAAGGGAATGGTATTGCAGGTGGTGGCCACAGACAGTTGCGCTCTCCCTGTCCTTCCTGACTGATTTGTCTCTAGTTTTTGTTTTGTTATGGTCCTTGTGGCTACTTGTAGCATGAGGCAGTACCTGCAACCCAATCAGGGTGCACAGGTAGTCCAGTCCTCCTGTACTCACAGCCCAGCACCGTGCAGCTCGATTGTTATGTGCCAGAGAACACCAGAATTGGCAGGTCCGCCATTGGCGCCCCGTTCTCTTCACGGATAAGAGCAGGTTCACACTGAGCATATGAACATCACCCAGCATCACCGGTTTGTCAGTGATGGTCTGGGGAGGAATATTCGTGGAGGGTCGCACACGTGCTACCCTTACTGCTGTTAGGTACCGGGATGAAATCCTCATTGCCATTGTCAGACCTTACGCTGGTGCAGTGGGCCCTGGGTTCCTCCTGGTGCATGACAATGCCTGGCCTCATCTGGCCAGAGTGTGTAGGCAGTTTCTGGATGAAGAAGCCTGTAATTTCAGTTATATATATTATATACACACACACATATATAATGTGTGTGTGTGTGTGCCAGTTTCTCAAAAGACCCTCCAAAAACACTTTCTTTTGAATCAGTTTCCAAAGCAGTCACATGGTTGTGTGCCAAAACAAAGCACTGATAAAGTGTTTCAGAGTAAAATATATATAGTATAGTATATTTTCTGTATCAAGTATGACTTCACTACACTGCAGTTAATTCCTGGATTATACATATATAAAATGTGTGTGTGTGTTTGTAAGCTGTTACAAAGTAACCTTTACATGTGGTTTTTGAACTAGTAGTAAAGACTTTTCTAACAGCAGGGTGTAAATTACCAGTGGTAGAGTCAGCACAATTTCCATCTGGACATTGACCCAAAGGAGTAACCTACTACATTCCCCTCTCCTATACATAGCACATCATTTCCACACTGCCCGTTTATGTTTCTGTCAGGTGCTCATTTGCCAATAAAATAATTATTTGTCTTTTCATTTGATTAATCTTTGAAAGACATTTTTCGTACTGTTTACTCTAACCAAGAAAGAAAAATTGCATTTGTCATAATAATAATAATAATAAATATTATATAATCATAATAATTATTATTACTATTTACCTTTCATTCATTAAAATGTGATCTTTATGGAAGTTACTCCTTTTTGTCCTTCAGTCTTGATACACTCATTTGAATCATGTTAGTCTTTTTCTCTAAAATGCTGAATTCTTTAACCCCATGTCAGATTCTCTCCTGATATCTGTAGCAGCCATGGCGGTATACACTGGCTTCGTGTTTATGCCGCAGCACATCATGGCCATTTTACACTACTTCGAAGTGATCCAATGACCAGCTCTCCAACCCTTCAGGCTGCCACGTGGTTTCCCCTGGTGGTTTGAAACAGTTCTCCTGTAAGGCCTTTTTCTCTTTGCCTTTGCCTACTGGAATCACAAAGCATTTGGTGACCTGAAACTGGGGAATTCCGATGACGCAGGCAGAGGAATCATATAAACCAGTCCACGTCTGTGGCTATGAGCCCTGTATAAGTGCACAGCCTCGAAGACTCTAAGCTCATACTGCCCTGTTAGTAAATGGTATATACATTGTATATATAATGCTGCAGTTTTTATAATACTACTATTTTTTTTTTTTGCTTTGAGGGCAGTGGTTTATTGAGAACATTAAATATTTTGTGATAATAAATGTGTATATTTCAGTGTATACATATTTGTAACTGTTTTATAAAAATTTATTTTGACTGGTGATTAAATGATTTTGTTTGCCACAGTTGAGCATTGTATACACTGTATGCATTGTATAGAATTTGTTTCCTTTTTCTCGATGACCTTCTGTGTGAGCCGATGCAGAGTTCTGCCTGTACAGTAAATTGATTCAGGCTGCTATTTTAAAACTAAACTGGATAGTAACCCTCTGGTTCCTTCTCCATATTATTAAAAAAAAACTAACCCAGTAAAAACTTCTTTATACTGAGCCTTCATTTTCTTTCAGGTGCCTTTACAGAGTGTCAAATGTTTTTATTTCATTGGGATGTTTTTTATTTGTCTTCCTGGAGAGTTTTGTGTGTTCTATGTTCTTTATACTGTGTGACTGTCATTCTGCCTGAAAGGCAACTAAAGTCTCTTTGGAAATGTTGAACCTCCCAAATCTCAAGGTCAATGATCTGACACACACTAAAAGAGGAACTTGTTTTGATGTGGTTATCAGTCAGGAAACTATAGTTTAGTCTGTGAGGACCAAAATTCCTACAGTATGCCTGAATAAACATACTTCATTTAATCTTCATGATTTGATAAAATGCTATGCTTCAGTGTTCTGGCTTTGACGGTAACCTGCACTAAATAATTGCATTGGGGAAAAAAAGGTAAGTATAAGGAAAGTTACATAATGTGATCTTGTGACATGATTTGCCAAATGTACAGAGAGCCTTCTGAAGTCAATAATAATAATAATAATAATAATAATAATAATAATAATAATAAATGACGTACAAAAATGTAAAAAAAAATACTAAGGAAGCTGAAGAATTCAGTTTCTTGGCAGAACCCATCATTGTGCTCTTGAAGTTGATATCTGGAGTTAATGTGCTTCAGAAATGTAATGTGCCAGAATACCTAAAAGGCAGTACGTGCACAGACTTACCACCTGCAAGACCTACTGTGGGAGGGTTCTTTCAGACCAACCAATGACATTCAGTCTAGTTCTCAGAAACATCTCGCTGGCATGGAGTCAGAAAGAAAATAGCAGCTGGTTACTGTTTAAACTGCAGGATGAGGATGTTCTCACGTACATGCTCAATGGTTGCCTGGACCTCAGATAGAGTGCAAATAGAACAGCCTGCCAACTTTGCAACTTCACTGGGTTCAAAAAGCTGCCTGAGGTGTTTGTAAACAGGATCAAATCACCTTTTATGGGCCTCTTTTAGCACAGTATAAAGACCATCTGTATGAGCTACCCATGCCTGCCAGTGCTGAGCTCAGCCATTGGAGCTTCATAAGTTCAGTAGCTGAAACTGGTGATAATGTATTAATTATAGCATTAGAAATAGACATATTGCCAATATACAGTCTCAGCTGAAAGTATTTGAAGGGCGAGGCCAATTCTTTCGTTTTTGCTATACACTGAAGACATTTATGTATCAAAAGATGAATATGAGATGACAGACCAGAATTTCAGCTTTCATTTCCTGATATTTACATCTAGATGTGTTAAACAACTTGGAACATGTCAGCGTTGGTGTCAATCCAATTTTTTTTAGGTGAGCAAAAGTACTGGAAGAGATAGTCTTAGTAAATAACAGTTAATATTAGGTTGCATATCCGTTTGCAATAACTGCATCGAGCCAGTGACCAACTGACATCACCAAACTCTTGCATTTTTTTTTGTTTTTTGTTTTGGGGGGTTTCTCCCTTTAGTCTCCTCTTCAGGAGGTGAAATGCTGCTCAATTGGGTTAAGGTCTGGGGATTGACTTGGCCAGTCTAAAACCTACCACTTTTTCCCCCTGATGAAGTCCTTTGTTGTGTTGGCAGTGTGTTTTGGGTCACTGTCTTGCTGCATGAAGAAGGTCCTCCCAATTAGACTGGATGCATTTCTCTGTAAATTGGCAGACAGAATGTTTCTGTAGATTTCTGAATTCATTCTGCTGCTACCATCATGAGTTACATCAATAAAGTTTAGTGAGCCCGTTCCAGAAACAGCCATGCAAGCTCAAGCCATGACACTACCTCCAGTACTTGACCGATGAGCTTGTATGTTTTGAGTCATGAGCAGATCCTTTCTTTCTCCTAGAGGTTAATCTTTGTTCCAACTTTTGTGGCTCATTTCTGTATTTCTTTGCAAATTCCAATCAGGCCTACTGATTCTTACTGCTGATCAGTGGTTTGCATCTTGTGGTGTGGCCTATATATTTCTGCACTCTAAGTCTTCTTCAAATGGTGGATTGTGGTATCTTCACTCCTGCCCTGTGGAGGTTGTGGTGATGTCACTGACGGTTGTTTTTCTTTACAGCTCTCACAGTGTTTCTGTCATCAACTGCTGCTGTTTTCCTTGGCTGATCTTTCTTTCTCAGGACATTCCAAACCCAGGGCTCAAACTATCAATCAATCTAAAAAAAATCAGTCTAACAGGGCACACCTGGGCAACACGAAACACCTATCAGTCACATGTTCCAATATTTTTGCTTACTTGAAAAATGGGTGGGTTCAAACAGAAGGTGCCCTGTTCTAAGTAGTTTAACACATCCAGATGTATATATCAGGAAATGAAAGCTGAAATTCTGATCTATTGTCTAATATTCATCTTTTGATCTCAAACCTAAATGTCTTCATTGCATAGCAAAAACAAAAGAATTGGCCTTGCTGTTCCAGTACTTTCTGAGCGGAATGCAATGTGTGGCAATATTCATTATAATAACCCACAAGCTCCCAGCGCTGGTCCTGGAGTACCGTCTTTCCTGCACATTTTAGTGGTTTCCCTGCTCTAACACATCCACTTCAACTCAGGAAGGCCTGTTAGCTGGCTGATTAGTAGAATCAGGTGTGGTGGCAGCAGGAAAACACTGAAATGTGCACGACATGGATACTCTGAGGTTGGGAACCCGTGTATTAACCAATGTGATTATCTTGCACAATATAATGGTCCTGTTTTCTCCTGCCAAAATCTGATAGGTACATTTTGCAATATATACGATCAGCAGATATTTATGGTGCCTCTTCAGGAACTTACCTAGTTTATGAACACTTGGCCTAAAGTAAACATTGTGAGGTAGGCCTTGTAAGTTCACAGTCATTCTACCACTATATAACAATTAAAGGCAGATGTATGAGTGTAATTGTAATCATAATATGCGACAAATCTTTCACAAACTTCATAGTACTTCACTTTTACAAGGAAGTGAAAACTGCTGAGTGAATAACATTTTCTTAGGTGTGATTTTAAAAACTGAAAACAGACTTGATTTAGAAGTTGTGCAAAGTGATATTCATTTTATCACGTGTGTGTGTGTTAGAGTAATTCTGAAAAGCTTAAACAATGAAAGTATTAATTCAAGATTGAGTGTACATGTTCATATTCATCCGAATAAAACAGTCCTAAATATACAGACCGTTCCCAACACTGCAAAAACAAATGGTGCAAGGAATAGGCTACAACAAATAAGTCACGAAAGTGCAAACATATGTAAGCTACAAGTCTATTTTAATGGACTGACGCTTGGTCACGTTCATGCAAACGTTTTAAAAACTAAAAGCAGCTCCAGGTTAAACGCACGTCTCACACACCAAGATCTTTCAGCTGTGATTTCTACAGCAGTGAACTACATACAGTGAATGATCATATGCATTTTATGTTTTGAGCCAGCTAGATTTAGAAACTGGGAAAAGTAATGGGCAAAAGGAGAGCCTTGTTCTGCGTAAGCGATACATTTGGTGCTGCTCACGTAGCGCAGAAGGCGCGCCCATCAACTGAAGATGATAACGAGCGCACGAGGGATTTACTCTACCGGCAAATGGCAGAACACAGCGCCGAACATATCCCCGAAGAAGAGCCAAGCTCGACTCGAAATGGTACCGATGGGCTGGAGCAGGATCCTGGAGTGAGAGGGGCTGAGCACCGGTCCCCGAGCACGAGCCGCCACGGCGCGGAGAGCGCAGAATCAGCGCGCGCTGCGAACAGCGCTCTGCCACGCGAGCTCCGCAAACCGCGTAGCAACCGGCCCAAATCAAAAGAGCACAAACGCCTCAACACTCACAGACTCGTATTACAATACATCGTACCTTGTATGAACTCATACGGTTTGTGTATCGTAGACAACTTTCTGGGAGAAAAGCTTGGAGACCGAATTGTGCAGGAGGTAAGGCGCGTGCAGGAGGATGGCAGCATGCAGGACGGACAGCTCGCGTGCCAAACCCTGGGCCAAACTAAAGCTATTCGCGGGGATAAAATCGCCTGGGTCGAAGGCATTGAAACGGGCTGCCACAACATAGGCGTTCTGCTGTCAAGAATAGATAAGCTTATCACGTTCGCTGACGGCAAACTTGGGAGCTACAAGATCAGGGGGAGACACAAGGTGAGTGCTGTTTTCTACACTAAAACTAAGTTCTGTTAACGACCTTAGTATCTGTGGGGTGTATACACTTTCCTTCAAGTAATGCAGGAAAAAAAAAAAAGTCCTGAAATTATGCATACGGATAACAGTATATCTAAGAGACATGCATTCTGCAGGATGGTATTTATTTCCAGGACTTTGGAATATTTTTCTGCTGCATCATTTTTCTACACACACTAAATTGCATCTATACAAACCGAACACAGTGGAACACGACATAATTTCACACTCGAAACACAAGTTTATTAGCGACATGAGGCAGTTATGTGTTCCTGTTCCTGTAAGATGCGCGCTTGGAGGCTTGCTGGAGATGTTTGCACGTCAGCGGACGCAGCGCTGCTGCCTACATGCGCGCGACGCAGTGCTCAATGGCGGCTACGTGCGCTTAACATAAACTAACAAATGTTAGTTTCTCACGCTGCAGTACATCTCACTCTGCATTCCAGATGCTGTACTAATCTGAAAAAAAAAAAAAACTACTAAAGACAGTTCTCCGTTTGTAAAAGAAATATTTTTACGCGAATAATGAAAAAAAAATCATAAAAAAGATCACATTTACAGTTTAGGTTACTGTAGATCTTATTTGCGTGTCACTTCGCAATATACAGCCACGTGTTCCGGAAGCATAATAAAGTAATCAGTTTAGGATGGACACGTGCTGCCGGGCCGCGGTCCAAACAGAAAGGCAAAACAAACGGAATGGGCGGAACGGATTAGGCCCCGCCCACTTAGAGCTACTCTACAACCCGCACGTTCCACATTCCCTGGCAGGTGTGTGTGGGAGTGTGTGTGTTTGAGAGAAAGATAGGGAAGTTCAGCGGGGAAACTGAAGCTGTAAACCAGCCTGTCTCAGTGTGTTTGCTGTACTGAATGACTCAAAGTGTCGCAGACGGAGACGGGAGACTTCACGGTCGTTGTTAGCAGCAGGCTAAAGCTGAGCAGAATGCCGTTTCTCCAGCATCTAACGGACGCGCAGTTGGAGCAGTTGGCTCTGGAGCACGTCGTACCGTCTCTGCTGGACCGCGGCTTCTTTTACCTCGACCATTTTCTCGGTGAAGCCATAGGTCGTATGGTCTTGGGCCAAGTGAAACAGATTCACCGTTCTGGCGTTCTGAGTGCCGGGCAGCTCGCTGGTCGAGCCTCAGGAGTTTGTAGAAGTCATATTAGGGGAGATAAAATAACGTGGCGTAGCGGCACTGAGAGAGGAGCTGAAGCTATAGGCTTCTTACTGAAACAGACTGACAAGCTCATCTCTCTGTGCGCTGGGAGACTGGGCAAGAACACGGTCCGAGAGCGCTCCAAGGTAAGCCAACACATCTACATCATTCACTAGGTAGAAGCTTCAGTCCGAAACGATTTACAGGTGAGGATTCAGTGGAAGTTCAGGGCTGACAGGTCCTGGGGTTTCAGCTCTCAGTTCTGCGTCACCAACACCTTCATCACTGAACCACCAACCCAAATAATCCTTATACACTGTAGGCCTTTTATTTTGCGCAGTTTAGTAATAACAACAATAATAATGTTGCTTCTCACAAGGATTATGCCAGCTTTAATAGGTTCTCATAATGTTTACATTGACTGTAGTTCCTAGGTTCTCATAATGTTTACACTTTCTATAGTTCCTAGGTTCTCATAATGTTTACACTTTCTATAGTTCCTAGGTTCTCATAATGTTTACACTTTCTATAGTTCCTAGGTTCTCATAATGTTTACACTTTCTATAGTTCCTAGGTTCTCAATGTTTACACTTTCTATAGTTCCTAAGTTCTCGTAATGTTTACACTTTCTATAGTTCCTAGGTTCTCATAATGTTTACACTTTCTATAGTTTCTAGGTTCTCATAATGTTTACACTTTCTATAGTTTCTAGGTTCCTGTAACGTTTACACAGACTGTAGTTCCTAGGTTCTCGTAATGTTTACATTGACTGTAGTTCCTAGGTTCTCGTAATGGTTACGCTTTCTGTAGTTCTTAGTTTCTCATAATGTTTACACTTTCTATAGTTCCTAGGTTCTCATAATTTTACATTGACTGTAGTTCCTAGGTTCTCATAATGTTTACACAGACTTTATATCTAGGTTCTCATAATGTTTACACAGACTTTATATCTAGGTTCTCATAATGTTTACAGTTTCTATAGTTCCTAGGTTCTCATAATTTTACATTGACTGTAGTTCCTAGGTTCTCATAATGTTTACACAGACTTTATATCTAGGTTCTCATAATGTTTACACAGACTTTATATCTAGGTTCTCATAAGGTTTACACCTTCAATAATTCCTATGTTCTCATAATATTTACACAGACCATAAATTCTTTATCTCATAATTTGTACCGACATTATATCCCTTGCTTCTCTTAATGTTTTCACCAGTTTTAGAATAGATAGATCTAGATCTACATAATAAAATAGTTTGTGTGTGTGTTCTGTTTCTATCATTTGGTTCATGATAATAATTATTAGGTTTTATTCACATAACAACTACACAGATCTCTCTGAACAGGTTAGAAATGCAAAGCAAATTCTATTTTTAATCCTCTGAAAAGTACCCATTTCCTAGTACTTATGGTGGGCCAAAAAAGTGGGGTGGGGGGTCTATTGTTTAATAAGCAGTCATCCAAATCATTGGACAGAAACAAAGGAGTCACATTAAAACATTTTAAATGTGTTTTATACTGTGTGTGTCCACATAAATGAAATACAGTATGTATGGGTAGTTCTGTTTTTAACTCCTTATTAATTTTTCAGTCATTAAGCTGCTTTGTATCTGTTGTCAAAAGCAACAAATGTATGTATTTACTTAAAGTTATCAGAACCACTAAATCATGGATAAAACTAAAGAACTGGATTTTCTATCATAGTATTCATTAGTATTCATAATGATATGAATAAACTTGCTTTTGTCTATAGTTTCACTATGGAAGTTAATACAGTGCTGTTCATTATTTCAGCTGAATGGATTCTTTAAAACTGTTGCATCAAAAAATCAAAACTATAAGCTGTTGAAGGTATTATTGCAGTTGCACTGCAGTCCATAAGTCAGCATCAAAGAGTAAGAACCATGACTATAATGTATAGAGAACATTAGTTGTTAATTACTTTAATTACCTCTTCTAGTATTTAACTGAGCTCTACAATAATATCAGTGCTGTAATTTGCTTACTGTTTGACTAAATCTACTATAGAGGTTTACTGTAAATGTTTTTGGTAAACATGATAGTTTAGTTTTGTGTTACATGATACATGATGGTGTATTGTCATTTTAATAATTAAAACAGTTATAGCCACGTTATCATAAGTTAAACAAAAGTATTTTTTAAAAGCTTATAGGCCACATATCTCAGCCTGATCTGGGGTAGAGAACACTGTAAAAGACAAAATTACATCAAAATAAATTTTTAGCTAAAATTAACAATAATGTCACCATGTGTTTGTTTTAGCATTTAACAGCAAACTTTAGCTAGCTACTCAGAAAGAGTTTAGGTAGACTATTATCACAAAATCAGATTACTCCTACTAAGTACTGAGGTGCTGGCAGTGGTGTAATACTCAGTCAGGTCTCACAGCTTTTAATAAATGAAAAATCTATGATCAATGGCCGGGCTTGATTGTGGCAAAACTGATAGTTAGATACCTAAAGATACAAGCTTTGCACTTCAGTTAGTATAGTATTCCTTAAGTAGCGAAACTATTTAGCACTATTTTAGTAAGAATTCTAGCTAAACGTATTTATCTGACAGTCAGTTGTTTCTCCCCGGTCACTGATGGTGGTCACCCCCCCCTTTTTTTTTATACAGGGAGCGACAGGGAAAGATTTGAGCCAAGATTTGTGTGCTTGTCCTGTAGGCCATTTTTTGTGCTTATTATAATTCATACAAAATAAATATATATATAAAAATAAAGCATACTGTAATTTACTGTAATTTTAATGTAAAAATGTATCATAATGTAAGTTTGGATTTATGTTATGTTAAATCCCTATAATGAAATACATATTACAGTTTTGTATTGTATGGTGATACTACGGGAATATACAGGCAATTAAACAGTTCATTAACAGTGTTGTGCAGCTGATGTGTAGTGCAGATAAAGTATATACAAAACAGTGGTTATTTAAATCCAGCAATAATCCATAATTAAAATTTGAATTTTAACATGTTTGTTTTGTTCAGCACAGACATCCTAGTGTGTCATAGATTCACAACATATGGAATGGACATGACATGATTTGCACAGTTGTTATCAGTTTTGTGAAGAGTATGAAGAAGCAATTAGAGTGAGTGCCGAGGTATGCTAAAGCAGTTCCTGTTTCCCGGTCCTCTAAATAGTTCAAGTAATGACAATGATGGAAAATATGGGTCTGAGGACTGGACTGCAGTTTTCAGATTTTCATTTATTGGACATGTTCATTCATTTACTTGGAGATCAATGTGGCACCATACTCATCAGCCAGCCTGTCCGTATATTGTATACAGTCGGTTCATAAGTATTTGGACAGTGGCACTATTTATTTATTAATTATTTTTGTAATTTTGCCTCTGTACATCACCACAATGGATTTGAAATGCAAAGAAATGGAATGTTCTTAAATGGCTGAGACAGTCATCTGACCTCAACCCAATTGAGCATGCTTTTCACTTACTAAAGACAAAACTGAAGGCAGAAAGCCCCACAAACAAGCAGCAACTGAAGGTGGCTGAAGTAAAGGCCTCGCAAAGCTTCTCAAGGGAGGAAACATTTGGTGATGTCTATAGGTTCCAGCCTTCAGGCAGTCATTGAGTGCAAAGAATTTGCATCCAAGTCTTAAAAATGATCCTTATATTTATAATTATGTTAGTTTGTCCAATTACCTGTGAGCCTGTAATTCCTAAACAGTTAGTGCAATATTTTTGTAAGCCCTTTGATTTAAAGCTGAAAGTCTATACTTCAATCACAGCTTGATTGCTTCATTTCAAATCCATTGTGGTGGTGTACAGAGGCAAAATTACAAAAATTGTTTCACTGTCCAAATACTTATGGACCTGACTGTATATAGGAAGAAGCGGAGAAGGGAGTGTTCTACCGAGTGAATATGCTGAGCTGATGTAAGTGGAAATGTGTGTGCTATTACACTTGGCAAGCAGGGTCACAGGTCACATGACTGTTTTCTTACATGACATGCACAGCGACTATACGAACATGAAACAGATGAGTTAAGAGTAAAATAACTGATAATATTTTCTCAATGTAAACTTAGAAATGAAAACTATGCTCAGATGTTTAATAAACTTATTAAAATAGATTAACATACTTATACACATTAAATTAAACATATCCTTTCTTTGTACATATGCATAATGTGTATATATAGTGAATAAAATATATCCAACCAAAATAAAATGACAAGAACTGTGACATGACTGTAATACTTGTGTTTGCATCACTTGGTTAAGACAAATGTATGGAAGAAACAACCAAAAAATATATAAATCATATAGTGATGTTTTATGTAATGCATGCAGTACCTGAGGATGATTAATCACTCCGTAGATGTGGGTGTTAATGTGATTCTTTTATAAATCACACAAACAAACAACATTCACTAAAAATCTTATTCAGCAAAGTTTTACACTTTGTTACACAAAAAATACAAAACAAAACAAAACAACAACAACAACAAAAAAACAACTACTAATCTTGTATAAGCTATCTATAATGGAAAAAAATAAAGCCAATCTCTCTAAAGGCTTGAAATTCAACAAGCTTCTTACTTTACTCCATCAGCAATGAAAAAATAAATAGATATTTTGCTAGGTATTTAAAAATACGATCCAGCATTATTATTAACCAGTAATACAGGTTGTGGCTTACGTGTGTTGCTTATGCAATGCAGTTTTCAGGAAGGAAACGGATGGCTGAGAAATGAGGTGGAAAGTCATCTGATTTTTTATTTTTTTTTTAAATTAGGATGGGACCTTTAGAGATTTAACACTAGTGTAGTCGAGCCTGAATTAATGAATGTACCCTTATTAGTTCCCCACCACTCACCAACAATAAAGGAGTTTCTCCTCAGAGTTTAAGAGCAAGGCACAACATTAGCCTGTCCTCGGCATCACCCTGGTTCCAGGCCAGCAGCTAGCTGAGAACCGGGGTTTTCTTTTGTACTACAGAAATACCATAGGAACGAGTGGAACGATTCATGATTGGGCTAGTAGCATGCCCATGCTGGTTGAAGCAGTACCTTGCTGAAAAAGATAGTCATGCTGATGAAAGATACTAGTTAATAATGAGTGAATGAGTCAGCATAAAAAATAAAAATGTAAGCATATGGCAGTCGTGTCACTGGGCACTGACTATACTGTTTTTTAAACACTTAACAGCTGAAATAATAAATCATCTGTGGAGAAAATGTCATTAGTTATTTTTATATTTTATTTTATTTTGAACTGAGTAAATAAAAATAAATTTTTTGGTAGTGCTTTTGGAAGCCGGTCCCAACGTGACTGCAGCGTGCTGCTGAATGTGGTGTTCCTGCAAAAACCGGTAAAAAAGGGCATTTGCAGCTAACGTTGGTCTATGCCCTGCATTCTTTTATTCAACAAGTTGTGTCATCGTCTTCCTTTATTTTGAATGCACAGTACAATTACAGTAGCTGTTTGTTGTGATGCAGTGTGGTTGGTGATGAATGCCACAGATAGGCTGTCAGAGCTAGCCATGCGAGAGCTGATCATGAGTAGTACGTGACTCTTCCCACAGCTTCCCCTTCACAGGAAACACAGACTGAGGCAACGGGAAGTAAGTAAGTGATTTTTTTTCAGCCTGTGCCATTTTCCGATAATCTCCTTCTGGCCATGGTGAAATCGTCTTGCTCGGATTCAAACTCGAAATAAAGACCCAGAGCTTGTTGTCCAAGAGTAGCCTTAAGTTTAGTAGGAGTGGCGTGGAAACGAGCTGGATCTGCTTGCTGATCTGACCCCGGGGGAGGGGGCTTTTGAGTCAGAGCTGAATACTGTGTGTGTGTGTGTGTGTGTGTGTGTGTGTGTGTGTGTGTGTGTACGAAGCAGCGCACTCACGCTCAACACGTAGCACTGTCATTAAACCTTCACAGTCCTGGCAGTCAGCCAGGCTCTCTCCCTCTCTCTCCCTCTCTCTCCCTCTCTCTCCCTCACTCCCCCCACCCCACTCACACACACACACACACACACACACACACACACACACACGTCCTTCCAGATCTCTCCATAGGTGTTTGCATTGGGATATGACGGCAACCTACGTGTGTGCCCTTATTGTTGGAAGGAGACCATGATAAATTTGCGTTTGCAGAAATGTAAACATGCACGGCAGTGAATAGCAACTGTAGCACTTGAGTGGTGTGGTCTGCAGAGACAGTGATTATAGGAAAATGCGGCTGTGTTTTGGAACAGGCTTCGATTTTTTTTATGTTTGTAACGTTTAATGAGACGTTTTATGGGACAGAAAAAAAAACTGAATAGAATTTTTTTTTCTGGTTATGATTATTATTGTTGTCAGGACTGATTACCTTTTTGAAAGTGCACTCCTTGCATATTATACCAGCTGTGATAGAAAACATAATAAATTCATTTTCTTGAGTTAAAGCTTTTTCATTTTCTTGAGTTTAGTTAGTTTAGTTTAGCAATTCCAAAGACAAAGAAAATGATACTTTGGTGAACAGTGCCTCAGGGAGTGGACACAATGGCTGTAGTCAGCAAATAAAATATATTAGATTATCTCACCTATAATACTTTGTTTTACATAAACATGTGAGCAGATTTACTATAGTGGAAAAGTATATTGTGTATATTTCTCCTGCCCTGTTTTACTTCATGAAGGAGTAAATGAAAATGTATTGCAGTAACTTTCAAAATCGTAAATCTTTCTATCGGTGCCTAAAAGGGCTTTTTTTAAACTAGTCTAATCACTTGTAGGACAGGAATCCCCTAATTATTCAAAAGTATCATTTTCCAAATTATTTCCTACAGTCCCCCCCCCACTTCCCCCCGATTCTGAATGCTTACTAAAATGGATAAAAGCATCTGTCAATGAGTAATTGTAAATGTATTCACTACAAGCATGATTGTTTGATTTCAGAACCGTGTAACGAGAATGGATACGTGCGTGCGCTGTGGTAGTGCAGGGTATATTGCGTGCTAAATTATGTGCAAGAGCAGAAGGTCATGTGGGGCTGAGGTGATATGGAGGGGGCTTTGCTTCCCGTTTTATTGTGAGACTGAGGCGTGTTGCTATTGTGCTGTGCAGCCTCACGCAATCTTAGACCTGGTGAGCTCTGGCTGCCAAACCTTTACAACTTTCTATAGAGACTACTATTGATAGATGGGAAGAGTCTCCAAAGAGCTAGATAAGCAAAGGAAGCCAGCTAACATGGAATACAAGAGTAGAACCACTGTTATGATTAAAATATATTTTAGGTTAAACAATAGGCTTTGGGTACAGTCACACCTCATAATATATTGCTCATCAGAATACAGTGATCATGTCTATTAGCATCTGGTTTGTTTGGAGGAAGGTTGATGTGTAAGGAATAAAACATGCTGTTACAGGAAAATAATCATCAAATTACCATTACTAGGACCATTCCCACCCGAAGTGTTTTATTCCAATTATGCCATAAGAATTTTGCAACTATTACAAATTTAAAATGTCTGCTGTTTAATTGTATTTATTTATTTGTTTGTATGCTTTAGTAATTTGTGTTTATTATAAATAAATAAATACATACATACATAAACCAACCTTGCTCCTGCCATGAATATAGTCCTTGATGCTGACATGGTGTTAAAAATGAAACACTTACCCCAATAAAACAAACAAACAAAGAAAACTAGCAGCTTTTCATGTTACCCAGAAACTGTACATTTCAAACTTCTCTCTGTTGAAACTTTGTGTTGGAAAACTTACTGAAGGTTACAAAACAATGGCACCTGAGACTCCTTCCATAAATATTAAATATTTATTAAATAATCAAATAAATGTCTTCTTATAGAAACGCATGTCAACTACTAGATATTTTTCCTCATTAAATATCAACTATTTTTTACATTTATATTATGACCTGTAATACTTATGGATTGCCTCACATTGTCATCTTTTGTGTTTGTCTGTTTCAGGCAATGGTAGCATGCTATCCAGGCAACGGTGCAGGATATGTGAAACATGTAGATAACCCTAACGCAGATGGCCGCTGTGTCACCTGCATCTACTACCTGAACAAAAACTGGAATGCCAAGGTAGGCTGGATGTTAATAGCTTGTGTGTTATGAATGGCACACAGGGTGCAGCAGATAGGCACTTAATTTATTGTGTCGGTTTTGTTTTTTTTTTCCTTCACAGGAGCATGGAGGAGTTCTGCGCATTTTTCCTGAAGGAAAATCATACGTCGCCGACATCGAACCTCTGTTTGATCGACTCCTGCTTTTCTGGTCAGACCGTAGGAACCCTCATGAAGTACAGCCATCATTTGCTACCAGGTCAGTGGCTGTGTGTGTGTGTGTGTGTTTGTAAGCGTATGCATAAATAAATGAAAAATAAATGAATATGCCGTCTTTGCTACAGGGAGAGTTCAGTTATATGCACTGAATTTCTGTTGTAGGTATGCAATCACTGTGTGGTACTTTGATTCAGAGGAGAGGGCTGAAGCAAAAAGAAGATTCAGGGACTCAACAGGTTTGTTTTGCTAATTCTCAGTGTTAAGATTCTGTTCTTCATTCATATTGAGTCATATAAGTAACTCTACCTTCTTTACATTTTAGCCTCTTCACAGAGCAGCACTACGTCTTAGCAGAAGAGCTTGAGACAAAACTTTCTCCACTGAGAAGATTTGTATATGTGTGTTGTTTTAGCCTATTTGCACTTAAGGTACCGGCGCTTCCTCCTCAACCATGCCTTCTGCGTTGCAATTTTTGGAAGCTCTGTCTTGCGACAGTGCATTCTATATGATGCTTCTATAAAAAAAAAAAACTTAACCAGCAGAGAATTCATATTATGTTTATGTAACAAGTATGACAAAATTATTCAGTAGTTTCCAGTAGGTGTGGATGATGGATGAAGTGAAAGATATTTTCATTATTCTTTAGATAAATGTTTGTCCGTATTTGAAATATTTCCAGTTTCTAGTGCTTCTCTATTTTGCTATGGGAGAGGAGCGGTTTTGATATTTTTGTCCTTTAAAATTGTGACTTTAACCTCATAGCAAATGGTTAAAACCATAGTGAAATTGTCACCTAATGATTTGCATGGCCTGTGTGGCCCTAACCACTTTCACAGAGTTGAAATTATTTTTGACAGCAAATACTAATAGTTTTCCAGTGAAATGTTTCTAATACTATATCATTCTGATGTGCTTAGCTTTAATGTGTGTGTGTTTTCTCCTTATCAGAATGTAAGTGTTATATTGGTTTGCAACATTACAGTATAACATGACACTTTAAACTGTCTGAATATTCAGAAGGTAAATACTCCCATAGTGTTTCAAATTAATTATACTTAAATGGAATGAAATAATTTCAATTGTAATGGCAAACCTTACAAATATAAGTGGTACCCTGATACTAGCAAGTCACATTGGTTTATAGGACAGCACTAGTAGTCATTGTCAACTGGAAATTTTCAAAAGTCTGTCATTGTTTATAAGCAGCTGTGCTGTCTTGAACTATAGAGGCGTCTGAATATAATGTCTTGAACTATAGAGGCGTCTGAATATAATGTCTTGAACTATAGAGGCGTCTGAATATAATGTCTTGAATGAATGCTTGAATGAATATGTGATGATGTAAAATGGATTGAAAATGATATTTGACTTTAACACTTTGCTAAGACTGGCTACATGTAGATTTTCTTTCTCTGTGGCTCATCTATAAATAAACATGTGAACGAGTTATTTGTGTTAATGATTTACGCGTTGTCTTCTGAAATATTGTGTTATGTGACTATGAATTCTTCTTGTTGGAAAAATTTTGGAAAAATTTTTTTGTTCATTGTTTAGTTGATTTGCTGTTTATTAGAACAATTGATTCAGTTTATGTCTAACATTTCCTTTCAGAAACTGAAACACATTAGTGGCCTTTGCATAAACAATAGATCTTTAATTGCTAATATGCAAAAATGACATCTTACACATCTACAGCTTATCAATACTTAATAATTATGTTTCTATTAGTGTTTCTCCATATAGGCTCACATGCTGAAATTTGCATCTGAAATGTGTTTATTTACAACTCACCACATATTAATTCATTCATTAATCCATCTATTTATTCATCTTCAGTAACTGCTATATCCTGGTCATGGTGAATCCACAAACAATTTCCAAAATTTCTTTCTTTTTATGGTTTGCACTGGAGCTGGCATGGACTCCACAAGTTTGTGTAAATCCAGATGATTCATGTTGGATCAAAACCATGGGAGTGTCATCTGAACATTTTTCAGTGGAAGGGATAACGGAAACTAATATCTGACCTTTTGTACAGTTACAAATGTCACACTGTCACACATTTGCTTAAATTTACACAGTGACCAAAAAATATTGAATCTTCAACGTTGAATATTTAAGATTTTAAACATTTCCTTTTCTTTGTTTTATTTTTTCTTAAACTTGTTATAACTTTTTTTTTTTTATAACACATATAATAAGTTTTTTCTTTAAGTTTTATAACACACAAAGTGCTGTAATTCCTACACTATTCACCCAGTTTGTATGTAAATAACTTATTCATTATTCAATTTTAACACCTATATGCTGTAGTAGACAGCTAAAATAACAATAACTTTGTCTATGTCCAAATATTAATGGACCTGACTGTAGATCTAAAATCTTGGTGTGGAGGAAAAAAGTTATTGTTTTCTGATAGACCTTTAACTTTTTGTGTAATAAACCACTATCTATATTAGCAGTGTTAGAATTTAAAAAATATACAAATATACAAAATACAGAGCTTATATTATAGGGGTTAACATACATGTATGCTAGACAGAACCAGCAGTTCAGTGACATGGTCAATTAAGTTAGTAATATAAAGTAAGGAAGTTACATCACCAATCATTTTGGAACATTTCAGAGATTTTCAGCTCTAGTCCTGGTGACCTGCCCTGCTGAAGTCTACAGTTATACTGACTTCGTCCATTAGCTAACAAACTCCAACTGAATGGAAAGGAGTTTATTATGGCTGAGTTTCTTCCAGGGGAAAATAGTGAGTTTGAGTCAGCAAGGTCATGTTAAAAACACTAATGTAACGAGGTCATACAGAGACCAATGATAAAAGCTTGCTCTTCCACTCTTCACTTCTATTCTTCCACACACTTACTGAGCGTTACTGAGAAATACACTATCCCATGGTGCATTGCCGCGGGCGCAACATGTCTTATTCAGGACATCATTTGAGCTGGGGTGAGTTACAACACATCCACAGTGCACAATGATATATGGGTCATTCTGTAATTGCAGGTAAACTTGATGGCCTAGGTGATTAAGTTTTGCTTAAATGTTCTAATTTCAAATGTTCCAGGACTGCAGGAATACATAACTCACTAATTTCCAACTTTTTATAACTTTTACTGCTTTTAATGTATGTAAAATCTTGATTTCTTGCTGTCCAAATTTCTCAAGAAACAAATTCCAGAATTTTTAAAAACTTTAATTATTTTTCAAACCAAACCTTTTATAATCATTATAAATAATTAAATAATTTGTATAAAATAAGATGCAGTATTAAATGCATTTATAATATAATATCTGTCCAGGAATCTTGTTGCCACTGTTACCACCTTGTAATTCCTGTTTAAATTGGGAACTTTTATTCCCACTGCTTTGTAAGTGAGAGGAAATGATGCAACGTCCTCTTACATCTTGAACTAAACACCTGGAGGTTTGTTTGCTGTCCTCTTTGATTACTTTTTTCTTTTTTTTTTGATAAAAATAGTAATTCAAATGAAAGTATATTTATGAGATATCTTTGAGATATATTTATGAGAGTCATAACTGTTACCATGTTATCATAGGGAAGGGACTAATAATATTTATTTAATGACTACTAAAAACCTTGAAATCTTAAACCTTTAAAAATCATGATTTTATTAGTAAAAATAAAATCTTGGCAGTTATGCTATCAAGTGGACATTTTGTCCCAAATATTTAAATTGTCAAATCGTCAACCAGATGATGGCAACAGAGTTGACAGTGAATAACAGAGTCGACCAAAATAAATACTCAGAGGATGCTAAAATGAATATACTGTACATAGTATGTAGATATTAACATAAGATATATATATATATATATATATATAAAATATAAATAGTAATGAATAACAGTATATTAAAAGTAATAAATACAATTCTGCACTAGATATGCCAGTCTCAGCTGCTGAGAAGAAGCAAAGTAAATATCATACCCAACATAATGCCAACCTTGCCAATGTCTGTGAAGGCTAAAGAAAATTTAAATAAAACATTCATTCATCCATCCATCCATCAAATCATTCATTCATCCATCTTCAGTAACTGCTTTTTCCTGGTCAAAGTCACAGTGGATCCAGAGATCATGCCAGTAACACTGGGCACAAGGCAGGCGAATTCACCCCGGATGGGGCAGCAGTCCATAGCAGGGCACCTAATTAAATTATTACTGATTATTAAATTGATAAAAAATGATTGATGTCATGATTTATCTGCTATTTCTTTTCTTTTATAATAATTTAAAGAACCATTTTTTTATTTTGCAATGGAAGATTTTATTTAATAATTGAATTTTATTTTTTAAAAATTCTATAAAAATGTATGCATTTGCAAAATCTAACAGAATTTTATTTGAGCTTTTCTGATATATTTTTACAAGTATGTACGTATGTACGTTTATCCGAGTCAGAAAGGTTGATCCTGGCCTGATAAGTATCTGTTTTTCCTAAGTGGTCTGTAACAGAGTTGACTCTCAGGTTTTTTAAATTAAAAATGGGAGGAAAATGCTGTATATTTGTTATGCACTTGCTTTGTAAATCTCAAGATGCTTTCTAGAAATTCTAGAAAATTTTAGCATATTTTTAAAATCATTTTTGTGACATGCCAAATGCACCTGCAATTGTAGAAGGGCCTGCAGGCCTGATGTGTCACTCTCATCCTAGTGTCAAAAAGTGCTCTTTATGTAGAGCCCCCGCTTGTTCTCTAAACACTGTGACAACTTATCGAAGTCTGGAAGCTGTCGTCAGTGTTTCACCAGGTTTAGTGAATCAGATGTGCTTTGCTTGCCAGAGCAGTACCTGTGAATTTTGCTCACTGTGAAGCAGCCACACTGACATCACTGGTTGCGCTTGCTTCTTGTACTGAGTCAACATCGACTACCTCAGTAGTACCTCAGTGTAGTCGAACCTGGCATAGCCTGGCACACACAGCCTGGCACAGCCTGGCACACACAGCCTGGCTGTAGATATTTGGTCAGTAAGTGTTTAATCCTGGCCTCTCCTTCTTCCCCAGAACTCAAACAAGAGAACACAGGTCATAGAAGTGAGTATGAATAATCACCAGACAAGGCTATCACTTGGAATCTAAGGGACATTTCCACAGTGACTTTAGCATGTGTATTCACCGCAGGATGGTTTGAAGATTAACATTTACCGCCCTCTAGTGGTCACTAAATTTTTAGGATTCTTTTTAAACGTGTCAATTTATATTATTTCTTATAATTATAGTTTATTTTTTAAAAATGTATTTCTTACTAGTACAATTAAGATTATCTGCAGCCTCATGCCTATAGCCAAATCACAGCCGTGCAGATATTCAGTATAACAGCACTCTTGCTCATGTGATATTGCTTTTATACAACAGTTCTATTAATAAGAAATTAATATCAAGTAACTGACATTTAAGACGCAGTATGGCCAAATATTTCATTTATTTTTGCTCCATCAGCAGAAATAGTTCCCAAAGAAGCTACAGCTGGAGAGCACTGCGTGTTGCCATGCCAACGCACAGACTGACTGACAGCCCATAATAAATGTAGTAACGGTTTTAATGTAACAAACTGTTGCTAGAATTAAAACTGTATGGAACAAACACAGACAAGCGGAGTGATACAAACTGTGAAACGTCCCAGTGCTGTTACACTAAATACCAGCACTTGTCTAATACTCTTGGAAGGCCACTTGTTCAATCACTTGTGGACTGGAACTAACTGTTAAACAATTGTGTAAACAATGGCATTGGTACAGTTATGAGGCTTATGTGTATTATGTGTATTATGTATTATAGGCTTAGGTGTATTATGTGTATTATGTGTCTGAGAGAACCATTTGGAAGAATGCAGTCCAGGCCATACTGCTTATCTGTGTTTACATGGTTCTCCTGTTAGTTTTTATAACCACTCTGCAATGCCTCTTCACTCTGCCCCATCTCAGTCTGTTCAGAAAGAGAAACATGGTGGAATCTGCTAAACACTCACTGCGTATAATTAAATGCATAAAGGACATTGTTCATATCACACTCTCCAGTGTCACCCAAATGAGGATGGGTTCTCTTCTGAGTCTGGTTCCTCTCAAGGTTTCTTCCTCATATCATCTAAGGGAGTTTTTCCTTGCCACAGTCTCCTCAGTCGCCTCAGGCTTGCTCGCTAGGGATAAATTTGTCTAACATCTAGGACTGTTTGGATGTTTTTGTTTCTGTTTGCATGCTTTTTGTTTCTTATGTTCTGTAAAGCTGCTTTGAGACAATGTTCATTGTTAAAAGCGCTATATAAATAAAATTGAATTGAAAAAAAATTGAATTGCAGTTACTTTTACTGTGAGAAAAAAACATGCCATGCTTCCAAAAACCCTCATGACAAGAAACATAATGAAATGAGAATAAACAAGAAGGGTGGGAGGAAATTTATTACTGGTGCAGAGGATGAAGTTGGACACAGAATTAGTTACACTGCTTCTGGACATGTATGAAAACGCAATCTGTATGAAGTGCTGAATTTTTTCAATGGCTGACTTTAAATAACGAATTAAATAGATAAAGGAGAGCAGAGTATGCTAGTATGCTAGTATTTAGTATGCTATGTAGATTTAGCTAACTAACCCCACCCACATCATGACACAACTCTGTAGTTAAGTCACGTTAACTAGCTAGCATTAGATATCCTTGGCTTTCAAATCATATATCAAAATATAGCTGACTGCCATTTCTATGACCTAAAACCAATATGTATTTAATCTCTTTATAAAAACCTTTCTATAAAGTATTCACTCATAGAAACATTTTTTTTGTTTCAATACAGAAAAATCAAGATGTTATCCCACCTTTACAGAGTTTAACATCCAGAGCTATTGACAAAATATTGGATGAACCACCTTCATAGAAATGTATGTTATGCTAGCTAATTTCCATGTAGAAAAGCTCATTATAAAGAAAAACAGGGAAGCGAACACACTCTTGAACATTCTAGCAGCAGCAAAAACGTATGAACTGATTTTCATATGTATAGTATTATAACCTGGCCATGAAGCAGTTGAATAGCCTAAACCACATGTCAGGCTAAAATGCTAACACCATCCTCCAGCATATCTGCGCTGTTCTTCATAACTGCCAGACTAAATTAAAATGTGAACTGTTATAATAGCTGATGTGACATGACAAATGAGCTATTTCTGCACTTCATATGGAGACAGCATCTCTGCAATGCTGAGAGATTAATTTGTGTTTTTCAGAGTGGTTGGGTCGAGTCTCACCTGTTTGCTGTTTAGGCCTGTAGTATCAGGAAATCGTGCACTAGTACAGTGAACAGCCAGCAGTATAGTGGGTCTGTAGGGCAGTCATGGGGCAGTCATGGGGCAGCATACTCACTAGATCTATAGACTTATTTTTGCACATAGTTGTAAAAAAATGGAAATGACAATAAGCACTAGTAAAGTCCCACTGGGGCAGGAATCACCCTTGCTCAGGGCAGAGCAGCAGACAGGAGAGTTAATGACAGGGTTGCCAGTGCTGTGTGTTTTGTTTAAGGAAAGCCTGACCATGTGCAGTTGTTTGATGGTGCTGAAGCTTGGGCTTCACATACACCGAGTTCAACTGTATAATTGCATTTATTCAAATTCATTCTAAAAACAGTGGGGAAAAAGGCAAACCCTGAATGATTATTTTTTTTATAGTGTAAATTTGGATGTCCGAATCCTATTTTGTAGTTACAAGTACAAGCACTAGATGGCAGTAGCGAATAAGAAATAGTGGTAGCAGACAAAAATAAATAAATAAATAAAATATAACTGCATTTCTTCACATTTAAGTAGACTTCATTAGATTTTATTAAATGTGGCACATCAGGGGTGTTGAGGTGATCAAAACAAATCAAAGAAGGATTCTGCATCATTAGTTTTTAGAAGTGTTATCCAATTAGAACCTGAGTCTTAGAAATTGAATTATAAATCACAAAGTAATATATATATATATATTTATATATATATATATATATATATATATATATATATATATATATATATATATATATATATATAAGCACTATATATATATATATATATAATGTGTGTGTGTGTGTGTGTGTGTGTGTGTAAAACCCCAATAGCTCTGTGTTTTAGATTTATATGATTAGAAATCATGAAGCTCTTTGTGGAACTTCTAGCAGTTTGAAATTTTATAGACAGACAGTAAAGTAGTTATTAAGAAACATGAAATAGCACTGATGATTTCTGAGTATAAAGTCTTAATGGCCAACCTAAACTGCATGTTGGCGTCTAAACCACAAGCCGGCAAATCAGCCACATCATCATGTCTCCACATTCACAATATACCAAGATTGCCAAGGATGCTGTAATCCAGCATTGCCTTGGCGGGGCTACTGTCTCTGCAAAGTGAGAGAGGGGACTAGAAGCATGCATGATACCACTACATTTCTTTTTGACCCCAAACTAATAAGAAATATCAAGAATAGTATACAAATAAGTGTTTTTGTGTACATGGGAAAAATGTAAAATGGGAAATTTGTGCATGTGAGTATATCAAGAATTGTATGTGAAATAAATAGCTAATAATTGAGACTTTTTTGTATTTGGATCTCGTATAATTGCAAAAATAAACCATGTCACTTAGAATATACGTTTACTCTCTTGCTCGTCACTGCATGCCTGCCTGACACTCACTCTGACACTCACTCTCTCTCTCTCTCTCTCTCTCTCTCTTTCTCTGTGTAGACCAGCAGTCAGAGAGAGATGGGGCAGTAGTTCCTGTACTGCACACCAATATTACATCCTACAACAGTTTATTTTTACACTCAGATTGACAAAAAACAACTAACACACACCATTGATATAGTTATAATTATATATACATATATATATACATACATACATATATATATATATATATATATATATATATATATATATATATATATATATATATATACATATATATATATATATATATATATATATATATATATACACATAATATAACCATATATATGTGTATATATATATTTTTTAAAAAGAAACATTAGGATAGAAAGTAGCAATAGTTTAATGTCAATCTCCAGACTACTTTTCTTTTTTTTCTCAAAAAGAGGCAACTGATAAAAGCTAAGCAAAAACAGTGACAATGTCAGGTTTTCTATTTAAAACAATTTCTATATTTACAACTATTGTTTTTTAAATTTTTTTATTTTTTTGTTTTTTTTTTTAAAGTTGTTTACCCATCCCAGACCCAGACCCTGTTTTAAGGGGTTTGCATATGGAGAGTCAGTGTTGTTAGTTGACCATTATAAGAGCATCTACCCATGTGGTGGTTTTGTTATGAAAAGAAGTAATTGTTTGATGTTAATCAAGATGTGTTCAAAGGGAATTTCAAAGTGACATTGTCCATTGAGGTAGTATTTATATTATTATTTATTAATTTAAAAAAATTGGCAAGCAGGGAGCTGTTTCAAATTAAGCTTAGAACACTTTTATCCAATTATTGAATCGTTTTTTTTTTTTTTTTTTTTTTTTTTTTTGCCACAAGTGGACACTGGCAAACTTTTTCTCTCTTAGATTTCTTCAGCAAAATTAACATTGGTTTGGAAAGGGAAATGATAGCAAATTGTTCTTCCCAGGTTCAGTGTGTAAGTGCAGGGTTTTTTCAGATCTAGTCCTGGTTTAAAGTTTTTCCAGCTCCCTACCTGAACTAACTCATGAACAGTTTGATAGCTAAACAGAACAGATGTACTGAATGTAGCCAAGTACTGCTGCATTTGTCTAGAGGTTGAAACTCATAATTCCCAACCTTCTACCAGGAAAAAGCAAAGGAAACACCCAATCAACTTGGAATTCCTCCTCAGGAACTTGGGATGGTCTTCTCAACTCTGAGTTCAGCAAGTGACATCATATCAACATGGCTGCACACAGCATCAGTGCTAAACAAAGTAGTACTTCTTACCTTTAAATTAGTTATACTGTACTATATATACTAGTGTTCGCTTTAGATCAACATACAGCATGTATACGAATGCAGCATAACTGTTATGTATTCAGAATATACTGTATGTCAGTTCTGCTCCTGAGCTCTACGGTTTTGTTGACTTGATCATTCAGCCCTCCAAGAGCTTAGTTAGCAAACTGTACTTGAGCTAACAAATTATTGGAATGACGCTGAAGATGGTGATGGGGAAATGGTGAGAAGGGTATGCTAGAAACAGAAATGAAACAGGGCCATGGAGAGGCTCTGGATGAACGTTTGCACTGTTAATTATTACTCATAATTTAGACAGATAGATTTATGGAAGTGTGTATTCATCCTAACCAACCTCTACCAGTCATTTAATCCTGCAGTTAAGTTCATATCTAACAGTTATTCTGCAGGAGTAGGCAAACAGGCATATAAATAGAAACATGAGCATACAAACACAAACAGGTGTCAGCTCATTTTCTGATGTAATATGAGCAGTGAGGTTTGATGGCATAAATAAACAGTGCTCTATTCTTCACATAAATCCTTTAACAAGTTACATTACTATGAAACTCATGAGTAAATGTAAAAAGAAATTCCGTAAAGTGAAAATGTTTTCAAAGAAATTATGAAATGAAAAGTTTCTGCAATTATGAAAATTGCAATTAACTGTAAGTAACTAAGCCAAAACAATATCTAGCACGATCATCCTTTGCCTGTAAAGCTGCATTAATTATCTTGGGTACACTGTCATACAGTTTTTATTTTTAAAGGAAATCAGCCAGTAGGTTGTTCTAAACTGTTCTAAAAAGAATCTTCCACACTTCTTCAGCACACTTTGGCTCTCACTTGCTTCTGTCTCTGCAGTGTCCAGACAGCATCGATGAGGTTTTTAACCTGAAAAGTGGTCTTTTATGTAATATGTTACTTTTTTGTATTGCTTTGAACTCTTGCACAGATTAATTCTATATTTAAATGTAGAGTGTCTTAAATCCACTGCACAGTATTGTAGATAAGCTGCACTGTAGCCATATACACTCACTGAGCACTTTGTTAGGAACACTGTACTAATACTGAGTAGGGCCTCCGTTTGCTCTCAAATTCTTCATGGCATGGATTCAGCAAGGTGGTGGAAACATTCCTTTGACATTCTGGTCCATGCTGACATGATCACAATTCCTGCAGATTTTTCAGGTGCACTTTCATGCTGCGAATCTCCCATTTTATCACATCCCAAAGGTGTTCTATTGGATTCAGATCCAGTGACTGGGAAGACCACTGAAGAACTTTGAACTCATTGTCATGTTCATGAAACCAGTCTGAGACAACTTTTGCTTCTGTGGTGCATTATCATGCTGGAAGTAGCCATTAGAAGATGGGTGGAAGATGGGAAGATGCACATGGTCAACAACAATACTCAATAGTCTGTGGCATTCAAGCACTGATTGATTGGTATTAACTGGCTCAAAGTGTGCCAAGAAAACATTCCCCACACCATTACACCACCTCCACCAGCCTGAACTGCTGACACAAGGCAGGTTGGGTCCATGGATTCATGCTGTTGTTCTGACCCTACCATCTGTGTGCCTCAGCAGAAATCAAGATTCATCAGACCAGGCTACATTTTTCCAGTCTTCAACTGTCCAGTTTTGGTGAGCCTGTGCCCACTGCAGCCTCAGCTTTCTGTTCTTGGCTGACAGAAGTGGAACCCAACATGGTCTCCTGTTGTTGTATCCATCCGCCTCAGGGTTTGATATGTTGTGCATACTGAGATGCTTTTCCACAACTGTACAGAGTGGTTATCTGAGTTACTGTAGCCTTTGTGTCAGCTCAAACCAGTCTGGCCATTCTCATTTGACTGTTGTGCTTGAAAATCCCAGGAGATCAGCTGTTGAGATCAGCAGAAATACTCAAACCAGCCCATCTGGCACCAACAATAATGCCATGATCAAAATCACTGAAATCACCCCCCCCCCTTCTGATGGTTGATGTGAACATTACCCGAAGCCGCTGGCCCAAATCATAGCATGATTTTATGCACTGCTGCCACACAACTGGTTTATTACATAATTGCATGAATGTGTAGGTGTACTGGTGTTCCTAATAAAGTGCTCGATGAATATATTTCTTTATATGTAGAAGTTTGCAGGTAGACCACTACTGACTGGAAAATCCTGACTTGCACACTAGATGTCACTCTTGCCACACAGTAAATTTGCCCCTTAGCCACACGTCTCTTAGTCCACCATGATTTATATGTCTAGCCATCATAACCCAAAGATTCATTATCTAATATTGATTCAATAAAAAAATTCTGTCAGTGATTATGTCCTCCACTGAAACTTTTGATAAACCTGATTGTATTTGAACTGTAAAAAGTTTAGGAGTGCTTATACTCATGGTGCTAAGTTTATCGTATCACAGCCCTAACATGATTTACTATTTTATGTGAACAGACTAGTAAAATAGTACGCCATAACAAGAAGAATTTTTTTTTTATTATTATTCCTCCCATTATGCAGCATATAAAATGCAAAAAATATTCTAAAGAAGCTTACTGTTAGCTGGCAATATGCTAATTTCATACAAATGTGGGTTTTTATGTCATAATAGACAACTTTGGAGTCTTTTGCCGACGACTTTGGAGTTTGGTACTGTGCCTCAAACATGATTTCCCAATTTATTGGGAAATATATTAAACATAGTATTAGGAAAGCAAAAGGATAAAACTGCAACAGCAGCCTGCGATTATCTGCTTATAAAATTGGCTTATATTCAAAAAATGCCATGTGTGCAAGGATTCACTAGTTAAAACGTTTCAGTAAAAAGCAGCTAATTTGAGCTTTCCAAGCATTCTAATATATATATATATATATATATATATATATATATATATATATATATATATATATATATATATAATCACAGAGAAATTTGGGCATATCATTAAAGAAAGTGCCATATTACTTAAAAGGCCACTTTTCAGATTAAAAAAACTTGATCGAGGCTGTGCAGGCGCTGTAGAGGCAGAGAGCCAGCCTGTGCTGAGGCAGATTATTAAAGGTACTTAAAACAATGTACCAGCTAATTTCCTCATAAAACTAGAAAAACTAAAAGCAGTGTACTGAAGAGAACTGATTCAATTTTAAAGGCAAAAGATCATGGTAGTAAATGTTTTGTTGTAGTGTATTACTGTTTACTGCTCTGTACAGTTTATTGCTGCTTTACATGATCTCATTACATGTGCATACGAATGTGTAAAATGTGTAAAGTTGTGGTTAATTGTAGGATCGGAGCGGTTTTTGTGTAAGAGCTCTCTAGGTACTCTTACAGGTATATGAGAACAGATCCAACAGGCTGATTCCCAATAAGGACAGGATGGGGAGATGGACAGCTTGTGGTCATTAGAGAGGTTTCAGGTCTAAGCTTATTTTTTCCCTGCCTCTCTCTCCTGTGATCTATCATTCATGGCCTTCATTTAAAATTGCGTGAAATATTTAAAGTTGGCTGGAGTTTTTCGCTAGGCTTCGCCTGTGACCTCCGCTCAGAGCCTCGAGTCAGGCGGCAGTGGGGGGATGGAGTTCAGGGAAACAGGGATGGAGGTGGAAAGAGATGATGGAGAGTCAGAGGCAGAGAGGAGGAGGGTGAGAGGCAGAAAAAGAGAAACTGAGAGAAAGTGACTAGGTTTTGCAGCTTTGAAAGGTGTGACACTTTGTTCAAAGCATGCCAACGGAGTAGTGTTGCCCTGTTCAAGGTATCAACTAGCAAAGTGACAGTTATTGTTAATAAAAATAGTAAATAAAAATAGTTCTAAATAAATTCTAAAATAAAACACTATTAAAATGAATGTTTTCCCCATTTATTCAGCTTTTTGCTGTTAGATTTACAGTGAGATCAGTATGGCAGAACGGACAGCACAGTCTAGATTACCTGCTGATTAAAAACCCAAATTGAATGATATTGTGAGATATGAAAAAGCATCACATATATCCATGAGTGCTTATTTAACAACTAGGTATATGAGTGCACTGCATTACCACAGCCCTGGAGAGTAAAAGTGAGCAGTGAGCTGCAGAAACACACTCCGGTGCGGATTATGGACACGTCAGGATGAGAATGAGACCTGTGGTCTCATCAGTTCCCCTGTGAGTCATGAATCCAACTATGACATGAACGAATGACGTATTGGCCAGATATCTGGAAAAGTAAAAAAAAAAATAATAATAAAAAAATTAAAAAAAAGAGAGAAATAAACAAGGAGGAAAGTCTGTGATGTGTGATATTCACTTAGGATGAACTGAATGGGAAAGAAATGATGCCAGATAGTAACAAATCTGAGAGAAGTTTATTATGAATATGGCACCTGTAAGATGGTAAAAAACCGTTACAGAAAGACAACCATGTATGACATGTTTGCTTAAACTGATGAGAACCTACAAAAGTATAAAAGAACCCTGTTGTAAAATGAAGTATGTACATTTCTGAATTGCAGCATTATTTATGGTAAATGAAAAAAGATGTTTTTCCATAAAAAAAAAACAAGCCAGGCACTCAGTTAGCTTTAGTTAGTTGTTTCTTTTTTCTTTTGAAAAAAAAAGAAAAAAAAAAGAAAAAACCCAAAAAATAAAATAAAAAAAAATGTACCATAGTTTTCTCTTTTTAATATTTTAATTTGTTTGTATTTAGAATTTATAACACTGTTAACATTGATACTAAGAGAATCCCTTTCTCCCGTATTCATCTACTTGGCACCAAGTTCCTCATAAAAGAATCTGTATAATTGTACAAGAAATAGTTAAAAACACAGACACAGTTTTCACAGGTAATGAAGTGATTTATCATATTGTAATTTTTAAACACTATTTATCTGACAGCAGCTGAGATTAGTTTAAGATTAAATCACCAGCAATCATTTTGACACAACACAGAAACACTGAGACAGCTCAGCCGGCTGTTCTGTTTGTAACATATGGGTGTATTTCCTGGTCCACAGTGTTTTTTTGAGCCACCCCCTGTACAACACAACTATTTGTAATGTAAAAAAAGCTAAGACTCTAGGATCTAAGACGCTAAGCTCCAGTGGTGACGCCAAGCTCTCCTGCAACTGCCCCGACAGCAGCTATTGGTTTTAAAAACATTAATATCATGACCTGGGTTTGAGTAACAACACATTTTCACAGAAACCACAGAGACGAGTTTCCTGATGTAGGGGAGTAGCCTGATTCAGTAAAAAGACAAAAAGGCTCCCCCTTTGCCTTGTTGGACAGACTAAAAAACACTAAACGCTGGCAAAGCTGCTGGACCAAACGAAATCAGGTAAACCAAACAATCAACTTGGTAAACATGCATTTTCAAAACACCTATAAAAATAGATTTTATAGTGTGATTTTTTTTTCTTTTCTCATTAGAAATCCTTAAAATTGTTTATTGTCCTGAAATACTGTCATAATTTTTTTTTTTAACTTCCTGTGAGTTGCAGGGTCCTTGAAGTCAACTGGTTGGTGGAAACCAATGAAATACACCCAATGCACATGAGAAGCACAAGGGACTCTGGGAATGTTTCACAACTTAGGCCTTTGAGGTTCCAGGCGTTACATCTAAATGCTACTTCGGTTTTATCATTGTCAGTTTTGAGGTGGAGACCGCAATCCCAGAATTCCCCAGTGGCAAAAAAAATGGCTCCTTAAACCTTTGAGCTAGTTAAGAGTCTTTTATCTCTGAGAGGAAGAGAGAGGTCTGTAGACTACACGACAGCAAAGCAATAGCAGGAACAGAAAAGTAATACAGACAGAAAAGAAGCAGCAAAAAGGTGACACTACATTGGAAGGCCACCACACAAAATCCACTAACCTCCACTGGTTCACTAAGACTGTAGAGGGGAAGGAGAGGGAGAACGAGTGTTTCCCCATTCCAAGCCCACACTAGCACAGAGAGGACAAAGGACGAAACAGCTACATCAGCTCGGTATATACTGCATATAGTAACACACACTGAAATCGCTATGAGGACTGACAGCCAATGACACTTACACATTGTACACGTTTACGCTTATCACGCTTGGTAATAGATGACGTGATGGATGGCTGCCAAAAGATGAAGCGACAGTTTTCTTCCTTTTTATTACTTTCTTTTTTTTTTCCAAACAAATTCACAGTGTCTTGACACCAAACTGTGACGGTAATTTTTTTTGGCAACAGTGAAAAAAATTAGGAATGTGATTTCTCAAAACACATTTTTGATTGAAAATGCATGTCCTTATTACAATCTTGTTGATATGTGGTTTTCAGAGTTCATGAAGGAGTGGAGGGAAACTGATTTTAGGAGACTGATGGGAAAAGCTACTAGGCTTCAAATATGAGGAGGGAGAGTAAAAAAAACTGAGAGAAGCCTGTTAGAGTTTCACATTCATCTTCAAGTTTATGATGTAAAAATTAGCCTCAGTTACACTGAGGGGTAAGAAATGATTCACAGCCTGGTCCAAATCCCTTTTCTGACTCAATCAGATTGAGCCACAGCCAAACCCTTCTCCACTCTCTGCAGGGGATAAACACAAGAAAAATGAACTTGTCTGTTAGAGGTTTGAGTTTTCAGTAGAAAATCTCTCAAGCCATCATTTGTTGAGCTCTGGAACAATACCTACGTCAGCCAGCTGAGTGAGGGTTAGTTGATGATAGCACCATGGATCTGCAAAAGGAAGATGGAACTGGAGGAATCTCACACTGACCTGTTCCAAAGTCCTGGGAGTTTGTAGTAACATTCGGATCAGGTCAATACCCGGCTAAAATTGCTTTTAAAATGCATGATTTGTAAGTTAAATCTGAGCTATAAAAAACGAAGAAAAGCATTATTTCTAAAATACTATTCCCTCGTTAAGAAAGAACCCTAAAACCCTTTCAACTACGTCAAACAGGGTAACATCCTTTTGTCAGTGTCAGCCTTGATCACATCAAGATATTGATAAAAAACGAAGTTTCTTTTTATCTCCTTTGTGAATTGCCTTTAAATACACAAGACATCCTAATAAGGATGCACTGTAATGAAGTCAAAAAAGCCCGTCGTATTTCACCATGGAGAAACCACACACCTGAGTGGTGAGTTCTCTGTGGCTCGAAGGAACTCTGAAATAGAGATGAGCCTGTTTAGTTTGTTTAAAGAAAATGTCATTGGCTCTAGAGAAGGGAGGGAGGAAGAGGAGGAAGAGAAAAGAAATGAAGAAAGACACAGGAAGAGAAACCATTTGTTTCAATTACACAAGCTTAACTGCTTGAAATTCAAAGTGCTAGAACAATAAATTCCCACCCCCAACTTGAAACACAGTCATAGGCCTCGAAAGAGTCTCTTGATTTAAATTGAACACAGTAATATGGTCTCAGTGTTTTGCTTCAATCCTCTTTGCGCTCGAGAGTCTGTGTTGTGTGGATGCCATTGCTGTAGACGGGGAAGGGAAGCGTTGAGAAGAGTCCCTCTGCCGTGGTGAAGACATTGGCAGTGGGCATCTGTGCGAGACTGGCACCAGTGCCTGCTCCACCAAAGGGACCCGACATGTTGAGCCGGTGCACGTGGTGGTAGAGCATTTCCATGGGTGTCTTGGCATCAATACCAAAGCCAGGCCCGTTCACGTCCACAAAGTTGACTGCGGCGTGGCCGCTGGGTAGCAGGTTGCCCTGCACAGCCAGTGTGACATCAGCGGGTGCGTAGCGAATGGTGCCTGCCGTGTAGACGCGTGGTGCCGCTGCTGTGCTGGTGGCAGCCAGTGTGCCTGCAACACGCTGCACCAGGGGAAGCACCACATTGCCTGTCTGTAGCCGCTGTAGGGCCTCCAGGTCACCGCTGTACAGCAGGGAATTCTGGGAGGTGGGTGTGCCCTGCTGCTTATCACGCGGTGAGGCTGAAAGTGGAGGTGATAGGGGGTCAGAGGTTGAGGAGTTAGACAGTGGGGGTGCCAGGCCGGCTGAGGTGGGGGCACTGTTACTGCTACTACTGCTGCTGCTGTTGGTGAAGTTGGGCTTCCTGATGCCTGCTCCTCCTTCGGTGCCGGGCGGAGTGAGGACTGAGTCGGGGATGGCAGCGGGGAAGGCTTCATGGGCACTAGGAGGCTTGGTCATGCTGAAAGGTGACTCGTTGCGTGAGATCTCCCGGTTAGGCGGGAAGTTCCAGATACTGCTGTCATTGTCAAAGTTGATAGGCTCGGCCATCTCTGTTTTGATCTTGAGCACTGAGGCAGTGGCGGGTGATGGAGGTGGCAGTAGCGGAGGCTGCTCTCCCAGTGCTGGCTCCAGACTTCCTGGACTCGCTGTGACATCCTCTGGGGGTGAAAGTCGCAGACGCTGACGATTGCCCTCCCATTTCTGCTTTTTCCTCCTCTTCTTTCTCTTCTGGCGTTTACTTGTCAGTGGACCACTCAGTTCCCCTTCACTGTTGTAGTCCTTCATAATCTCATCGTTGTCTTCCTCTTCCTCCTCCTCTTCATCCTCTTCTTCAGACGAGGATGAGAGCGAATTGTGAAGTTCTGCCACCTCTCCATCACCATAGTGCTCCACTTTAATGGGCAGACCACTGAGATGAGCCAAGCGGCTCTCCTTGTGCTCGGCCTCACAATCGGAGGGTTCCAAGCTGTCCTCACTCTCCTGGCTCTCTGCATTACTGGAGCTATCCTCGTCCTGATGCCTCATCTCTTGCTCAGAGTGTCTGGTGGGCTTTTTGCTGTCTGACTCTGGCTCTTCACTGTTCTCAGAAGACTGATTTCCTTTCCCATCTGACTTGGAGTTCTCATTGTCTTCTAAGAAAAAAAGAAGACGGGGTGTTCAGGCATCATATAAGATCACAGAAGTTATCAGAGGATTAAGTATTCCTTCAAGTTATTTTATTTCATCAAGTTTTTTATCATGAAAACTGCTAGGTCTCCCATCATGCATAACATTTACCAACCCAGGGCATTTCCTCAGAGACACGTTAAGCTAGAAATAATTTTTTTTTCACTGATCACTGATTATGTCATAGGGCAGCTGAATGTATTTGGCAAGCTTTATTTTATAGCTGTAAGCTTTTCCTTAAAGACTTATGCGTGCATTTAAAATGTTCTTGGATATTGCTAAGTCCATTTGTTTGTAAACAATGTATGATGCATCTGCAGATGTTCCTACAGCAGATGATTCAGCAAGCATGGACCTTTTTCACTGATTTGATATTTTAAGACTATATAATTTATATAATTTTAAGACTATATAGTTTGGAAAACATAAGCTTTTAAATCGGAGGCAGAACAGCAGAATTAATCATCACTCAGTGACTAATCATCAGTCACTGCTTTAAGCACAGGTGCTGTTCTTTAAATCTCCAGTTTATTCCACGTCAAGTTTGCTGATTGCTTTTGTATAGTAACTAGAACAGTGTGGCTTATTAATCATTGCTTTTACCCAACACTGCCATACTGAAGTCACAGGTTTTATCTGCTTTTTCCATCAGCTTTTTATTATATCTCAAATGCACTCTTTCTGTGGTTTGGTGGTATAAGGAATGAGCCAACTGCCTTGTGTGACTGAGTGAGTGAGTAAGGAAGAGTAAGACAGTGAGAGAGACAGACGAATGAGGAAAAAGGAGTCAGGGCATGATCTAGTCCAGCTGCAGCTGGCACAGACGGTAACCTTTATGATGAAGGCTGGCAAAGGGCTGGCCATGCTGAGGTGCCAGGAGACAATATGCTGGCACCCTCCCCAATCTGTCAGTCTACCTCTTCCTCTCAGTGCCCCCAAACCCATCTCTGGAATCACACTCAATCTTCTGCTGGAATGCATAATTAATATCTCCAGTTGACTGCCCAGGCTTAATCAACCTTTTAACCAGGTTTACTAGGAGTGTTGAAGCCTCATGCTTCTGTATCTTGCAAGGTGGAACAAGCGGTTTCATGAAAGGTGAACACTTGAAATGGTATGGTCTCTGGACTACGTGAGAGCTTCTTAAGTTCTGACTGAGATTACAGCTTATATGATTATTATTATTATTTGTGCTGATCTTATGTATGAGTAAGATTGGAAGTAATAGTGTACTGTACCAGAGTTGTCCTTAGAGTCAGACTCTGAGTCAGATGTTTCCGAGGACTCTGAGGCTTTCTCTGGCAGATTCGGAAGCTGTGTGATATCCATAGGTGTGTCTTTGTATTCCGGATTACTGACCACAAAAAAAAAAAAAAAACAGAAAGAGAGAGAGAGAGAGAGAGAGAGAGAAGAGAATTATTCACAGAGCTGAACTGTTTCCAGTAGCCTGGTGGAAGGAAGGTGAAATAACCTAGAGTACACTTGCTGCTCCTGAACATTTTAAACATCCTGATTGATCCAGTGTTCGCGAGCACACATCTCTCTAATGATCTCAGGCTAAGGCGCTGCTTGCACCCGCAAAGGGAGAGGAGATTAAATAGAGGCTTACAGAGATCTATTTATTTGGCTGTTGCTGCCTCGAAATCGCAAATGGAAATCCTCTAGCTTTCTGATGGGAATTGACAAATAAGCGTCACAGTAATTTGGTATAACACTTAACTGAAAGAGCTCTGTTTACCTAAGCACATAGTTGACCCAGATGATGTTCTTCTCATTGGCATTCTTGGCGTTGATAGCAATAGTGGCACTGGACTGGATCCAGATATAGCCTCCATTCTTCTGGATCCAGCGATAGTATTTTGTCACACACTGACCTTTATTCATTACTATAAAGAGAGAAGCAAAAAGGGGAGAAAATTGTTAGTAACTGTTTAAAGATTAACAAGATTTCTGTTATTGCTGCTCATTTCTTAGATAAAATTATTTATTTATTTAACAGTTTCAGAAGCTTATAATGTCTAATTTCATTGCTAAAGATTTAAAGCGCCAGAGCTAAAGGGCTTTATTGCTTCTGCCGTTTCCACTAAGAGCACAGTACCCACACTGGCTCACCAGAGTGCGCTGTGTCTGCTTGCACTGTCTCCTATGCTATGTCCTTGTCGGAGACTACTCCTATACTGTGTCCTTGACTGGCTGCAATAAATTTGGCTAAATTAAGTGCTAAATGTTATCTCAACCAATATGTATTTGCATTAATCATTTTTCTGTAAAGCTAAAATGGTCAGAATCAGAACCAAGTCATGAATTTATGTTCTTAATTTAAATACAGGCACAAAGAATGCCATTTATAAAAAAAAACTGACTTTGGGAGAATTATTTATACAAAAAGATCAGTAATTAAAACTACTACAGAATAATAACATTGTTTAATAAGCCATTCAAAGCTATGCTAATTGACTTAATTTATTGACTGCTTTCTTTGGCAAATGTAAAGGTAACAAATGAAAACCAGATAAAAAACTGAAACAAACATGTTGTTTTTCTGACTTGCTCAGTGTGGTTAGTGGATGTACCCTTGCTCTAACCTTCACCATTTCCTCACTATACACACTATGGTCCAGAATACTGAAAGCCTGAGAAACCAAACCTAATACAGTCTTTCATTTCAAGCAACAAAATGCTTTACTCAGTAACAAATAAAAATGAGTTTAAATTCATCAGAGAGATTTATGTTCGGTTCTCAAAAGCTGCAAAGTAAAATGAAGAAGGGAATCCAGCAATCCATTTTAAAACTGATTCTGTACATAGTCCAGGCTTGTTCTTTGCTTGGTTCTCTCCTAATGAGCTGGGCTCATCTGCATTGCCGTCAATACACCGCAGCCCTGCCTCTGCCTGGCGCTGCTGCTGTGCAGGTGAGCCTTATTTTTTAACCCCTTTCACTTACACTGCCATTAAATCAATCAGGACCTGTTTGCGCTATTGATTTAGTGGTAATGAAGCCGCCCCTTCATTCTCTCTCTCTTGCTCTCTCTTTCTCTCTACCAGAGTCATCTCTGCAGCCTTTGGAGGCATTAAAAGGAATACGGCATCTTTAATCTAGCTGTTCTCTCCTGAAGCCTCAGGCTAGCCTGGAGGATGGGCTGTCTCTCTCTCTCCCTCTCTCTCTCCCTCTCTTTACGCCGGGCCTCTGTCCTTCACTTCCGTTTAATCACTTGGATACATTCCATAATAGCAGCTACCTTTCAGATACCCTTTACCCAACGTGGCCCCCATTCACAGCAGGAGAGGCAGGGGGAGTCATTGTCACATAAAAGCAAGTCATTTACACCCGTGAAATTGCTTTATGGAAAAGTCCTTGCAGTCCATTGGGGTATTATCGTAAAGACAAGCCTTTTATGAATGAATGGGAAAGGCATTGGAAAAAGACTCCTGGCTAGAGGCAGAGCTCCTGTCACTGGGCTGGGTGGTGTTTTGTGTTGTTTGTAGTGTTGTACTGGAATCGGCTCTTGGCCTGACCTCACCCCGAGGTACATAAGTGACTACATGAATGTTCTCTTAAGGAAGAAATGCATGATATGAACAGATGATAATATGATCACCTACTCATTTTGAAATCTAGTACACTGAGAAAGACACCTGTATTCTGAAACATATGATTGAAATAATTTACTGAATGTTATCACTAAAATAAGTAATGGACAAAAACATCTAAACAGAGACGTCCTGATTTTTTAGAGGACAGTAAACAGCTTCATAACACTTTCATTTATATACCTGTTATAAGTCTGTTAATAAAGGAAATTACTATATACTTGGCTGTGTGTATCAGGTGTATTTTTCTGTGTTGCTGCAGACGGTGGAGTCTGTCTTTAAGCTCAATAAGCAGTGAGGGGAGTCTTTCATTAAAGTCAGTTTGAACTAGTCTACAGAGAGCAGGCTCTATGAGTCTGCCTTCAGGCACACAGCTTCCCTCTCCTGGGGTTTCTGCACACTTTTCTCAGCTATCTCTTCCCATCCCCCATCCCCTGTCTAGAATGGTACAAAAAATACACACACACACGCACACACACACACACACACACACACACACAGAGACAGAGCATTTACACAGTGCGTAAGATGCTTAGCTGTGCAGAGAAATGCCTTTTGTTAATTTATGGTGTGTTGCTCCTGATCCGTGGCTGACACAGGTGAGGTCAGCTCTGTCACATTACATTTCTGCAGATAGGAAACATCTGCTTACATCAAATGCCTTTGAAAAAAGCTGGTGTTTGTACACCAGTTCAAGCACATCCAGCCATGTTCGTTTTGTAACATAAAATTGTATCGAACAAATGCAACAAGAATGTAACACATTTATACCGGGGGGAGGGAAAGAAAAAACATCAACAGCAAGCCCAATAAGATGAACATGTAATTAGCAACCTATATTAATAGACAGGTCTGGCAATGACTATATGAGTACATTGGTAATGTGTCTAGACTGCTTTTGTCTTCAGTGCACCTCCAAGACTGTTATGTACGTTTAAAACTTCAAGAGAAAAATTGGACATGAACAGGAAAGGAACAGCCACCTTGTCATGTTGAATAGTTGGGAGAAGACAGTTTGGGTTGAAGGTTTTCTTTGACTTCTTCAGAAGAAAAAAAAAAATCAATTTCTATGCAGCAAAAAGAGGAAAAGATGGCTCAGTAACATTCATTCAGCACAGGATTTAGTTGTAAGCGGTGCATCGATGGGAACCTACTACAAATATCAGATTTTCTGAGAGCTCTAAAAACTATAATATTTTAATTATAAAATTATACAATTATACAATTATTTTCTTTTGTTCAACTACTATATTTAAATATTTATTCATCTTCTTCAGCAAGCTTCCAAAAATTCCAACCACTGTTTCTTTTGTATCTGGCATTTTCCCCTCATGTTTATGTATTCATGCAAGGTGTCACAATATTACCAGCACTGAAAGCAGTGAGAGCTTGTGTGTGTGAGTGTGTGTGTGTGTGTTGGAGCTGGCTGCCCTATTGAGGCAGGATGGGCAGAGAGGTTAGTGCAGAGAGCCACGCTCTCTCATTTCCCTTACTCCAGCTGATCTGATGGCCTCGTGTGACCTGATGTCATTCTCTGATTGGCAATCAGCAGAGCAGCGGCTGCACTGGGAACGGCTGCCGCTTCTTCAGCACACACTCCCAGCTCCGTTTGATGAGCCCTTCATGCGAACAGTGATGACAGTGATGATCATTGCCATTAACTGTGTCAAACTAAGGTGGAATGGTCAGTGAGGTTATACATGCAGAGTGTTCTCTAAGTGAGTAAAAACTTTCTTGGCAATTAAGATCCAGGTTCATTATATTATTTTGATCAAAATGTGCAAAAAAGTCTGGAATTAAAACCTGATTAATTGTATTATTTTGGCCACTACAAGCGAATTATCTTTGAGCTTGAACTAGCTAAGATTAATAGTAATCTATTCTTCTAGAAGTTTCTCTATCTGACAGTATATCATATAAATTCTTATGAATGCAGTGTTGTGTAAATGCTATGCTACTTTCTATTTCTACTTTCTACTGACAGGTGACTTCTGATTTGTAGTAAATCTGCAGTTAAACTGATATCTCTGGGAGCAGTTGCTGTTTTTTACTTAACATGATAAAGCAAAATACAGTAAGACCTTCCCACGTCAACTTTGCAGCTGGCCCTTGCCATCGCGTCCACTTTTACGTTAATTGCCTGCATTGTAATGTGTAATAGATGGTTAGACAGACAGGGCCAGCTGGAGATTTGGGGTTCTGGGCCGCCCTCAGCCTTCTAACTCTCTCATCAATGCACTCCTCTCTGCTTTCTCTCTGCTGGGTTTCAAATCAAGGCCTAATGGACCCAATCTGGTGGCTTTTTAAGGCAAAGGGACACTGCAGTGCAGTGGTAATTGCACTCTAATTCAGTTGAACTTGCAATATCTAATCAGACAGCTCCAAATTCACCCAACAGCCCCAAGGACACTCGTCCTCCTCCACAAACACCTAATAAAGTGAGGGATTTATCCCCCCACCCATGTGCTTCATCCCTCACTACTTAAATAATGGCAACTTGCCTGCTGCCGAGGCAAGCGTGCATTTACTGTATGAAACGCTACGCTGCTCTCAATGACGTTTTGAATTTCTGCCATGACGTGCAGGCGAGAGGAGAGTACAGGGGAAAAAAAAAGTGCCCTGCCAAAACACACTTAACAGATGATTTAGGATATTCAAAAAGCACGGTCGCACCTCCAGGCAGTCAGTGCCCCTCCTGCTGAGAACGATGAAAGTAAAGCGCGCCAAAGGTTGTGGAGCCTTTAAAGAGTATTCCTGTGGGGTATTTGCCAAGATAAACACTTCATGGTGTAAAGGTGTTATCAGAATGCACTGGCTGTATATGGAGAAGTGCAGCTTAACCTGAGAGGAGCACTGAGACACTCACACACAGGAATCTGGTAGAGTTCTTCAGCCCCTTCCTGCTCTGAGTGGCCTGTCATCATGTTTTTGACGACTAGAAGCAGCAGGTGAAATGACAGATAAGTAATAATTTGTGACTATTCTTATTTAAATGATCACTTTTAGGATTTTGCTACAGCAGAGGTTTAAAAGTAAATCCTTTGTGTTTGTAGGATATGAAACAAAAACATGTCCCATTAAAGTAGAGTCATGGTCTGAAGATGACATTCAATATCGGGCTAGATATTTGTAAGTTAGGTTTAACTGAAGCATGCTTAAAATTAGTGGTGCAACAATAAGTTAGCTGATGAAATTGACCCAATATATATAAATTGGCATCAGCCAATGCACAGAGACTGAATACAGGACCCTTTATATCAAATTGGCATTTTAGTATATATGATGGGTGTTAGTCTAGCATCTATCTAAGAAAATGGAAAGAAATCTTTCAAAAATTCCTGCTTTCCAAGATTAATTCAGGCTACAGTAAAATGTTTATGTGAGGATGTCTAATAAAACGTTGAAGTGTTTAAATATTGGTCACGTCATGGCTCCATAGCTAAATTTACTATCCTTAGGTAAATGCCAAATCTGTCCATCATTAACCATAAAGTTTTGTTTATGCGAGTCAAAACCTGTAATACTCATGCAAAACACTTAAACGCAGCCAATTCCATCACGAATGCGTATAAATTACTGAAAGACACTGTAGCCTACAGTAGCACTGGGAATGTATTGTTCAAGGACGGATTACGTAAAGCCTATAAAAGAGAATGCAAGAAAATGCAGTAAAGTAATGCTTCCTTAACTACAAGCTAAACCCGGGAATTTTAAAGTCATTCTTCAATATGGGAATATCAATTAAGTGTAGTGCGCAGTTTATAGTGTTTACCTGATATTCGAAGTGTAAATTCTTCATTTTTGTATTATTAATGTTTTTCATTTGCATTAAAAAAGCTGAGCTGTTAATGGTTGTTTAATAGGTCTAACAAAATCTAATGATACATCTAGATTTTTATTAAGGTATTTAATCATAATCCAGTATTCGCATTGTATCAGTCACTGACCTTTCTGCTCATTACCTAAAATAACTATGGTACACAATTTTTATACCCAGTCTGAACCAAAGCTGCATCATTAGCTGTACAAAGCTGATATTTATAGTATGGCTGATATTTAACTACAATGTAAAAAAAAAAAAAATACATATATACACACAGCCTAATTCTCACACCCCAGTCTCAGGGGGAAAGTGATACGGTAATGATTAGCCTCTTTCATTTCCATAATTTTTAATTAATTTATATGTTTTTTTTCCCCACACTATTTCTGTCAACTGTTCAACATGACAGTTGCTTTTTTGAAGAACAGTCTAATCCCAGAGGAAGTTTTTCTAAACAGAGCTACATGACAGCATTCCATAAAGAAATTAAGCTTTTCAGCTACTTATTACTGCTTGTTACACTGACGTGACTAGACTGTATTAAAATGGCGATGGAAAGTATTGCTTCTGTTTTTTCATGACTCTCAGCTGACGGTGACTTTGAACAGACCCTGTTGTGCTCTAGTAGAGCAGATAAATAGTGCAGGCATTCATACAAACTCTGTTCAAATAAAATCAGCAGAAAATATTTATGAATGATAGCATTGTTACCATTCACAAGGCCTGTAGTTACTTACAGTCTAAATGGCTGTGCCGAATGCCCTCCACGTCCTCAGCATGAATAAACTGATAACATCTTTTCCCTATGATGTCCACAGGTGTCAGGTCCATGTAGTCACTAATTCTGGAGGGGAATGAAAATATGTAATTCAATATGTATTTGTTACGGTGTTACACCAAGACTAACAAATCAATCAGAGGATCTTTATTGAAACATGTGCATGCAGTAAAGGATCAATGCTTGAAATAATAATAGTTGTACTTTAATCTCTACCTATAATTAATCCAAATCCAATTCAGTTAAAGCAGAATGAGCACACATACATTATATTCAGATTTTTTTGCTCATGTGTTATGTACTATATGTTTTTGAAAGCTATTCAGTATGTCCTTGTAGGTGCACAGTAAGCACTGGGACACTCAAAGTTGGACTGCTTACAGAAAAAGCTGGACTCTTAGAGTCTTAGAGGGTAAGATTGGAAGACATGAAGCTTTGCAATAATGATAACTATGCAATAGACTTGGCCAGATGCCATTCCCTCATAAATATGTTAAGTGAAGAGAGCAGTAAAATATTCAGCAGCCATTGGGGTGACTTTAATCCTCGAGACATAAATAAAACTAATAATACTAAGACATTTCCTTTCAAGCCAGACCAAATTAGGATGGTCTCATTTTGCAGAACAGAAATGGCTTTGATAGTAACAGAGGTTTTGAAAATAAAAATGAAGTCTTTCTGGGCTGAGTTTCAAAAGAATGATAGATGTGGTAGGAGCAAATATCAGGCACAGCACATATGGTTAAACAAAAAATTAAGCAACTGATGAGGATGAATAATACAATATTCTGAATGCTCATTTTTCTTAAGTGATAAATGTCTAAATCGACACCTCATCAGACTTAATGACATGAATCTAGCACTTCAGAAGGAAGAAGGCCGTTACCTATTTTCACAGTAGACAATGTTGAGGTCCATGTTGACCCGCGTGACAAACATCTGGCAGTCGATGCGAACCTCGTTAATGGTGGGGGGAGGGAGGGCATGAGCCACCACCACCATGCCCATAATCTGATTGGGCACTGTACGATTGTGCGTTAGTGCCATTCTTATCCTCAGCCTGCCCGTGATGTGGATCACCTTAGAGAAAACAGAGAGATGGAGACGAGTATAGCAAAGTCCACAGTACATAACATTAAACATATCTGCTTTATCTATGAGCAACCACACTGTGAGGAATAATACTACACTGTATTACTAGCCTGGACACAGACAAGACCAGATCAACCTGCCAGCTGTTATTAAGGTTCTTCTTCCATCTGACAGAATGGAAGAATACAATAATAATGAAATATTAAAAAGCACAGTGAGGATGACTTGATTCTTTATAAAATAATCAAAGTGTATAACAAAGAACAGATACTAATTACCTTTGTCTAGCTTTAAACTTTTACAAAGCTTTAAACTCTTCACCTCATTTTGCCCTGAAAGGACAACTACTAGATTGGCAACCCTGTTTTTTTGGGTGGATGGGTGTGTGTGTGTGTGCGGGGTGTCTATCCATTTTTAATCAGCTAGACAAAATAGCTTTTTTGTAGGTTTTTTTTGTAAACTTCTGACACTGAGTTTTCACTGCTTCACCTCTGAGATGTTATTATCATCATTCATATAGACAGATTTGGCCCCTGAAGTAACTTCTCTCTCAGGCTGTGAGGGCTCTTTGATGCTTTGGGTTGCTCCGCTGGGGGACAGACCAAAACCAAGGACTGAGCGACTGCCACTTTAATGAAAACGAGGCCTCTTCTGAGCCTGGATTTGGAGCTGGAACACACTGCTCTAACACTAGAGAAATCAAAGGCTATCACAAATTAGGGAGCAATTAACAGAGTTTCTAACTTTCCAGGATATGCTACAATCAATTTGATTCCAGTTGGAACTTCATAATTTTTACGCATATTTATTGTTAATGCTTTCATTAAGCAGATATTTATGTACATTTTATAATCAGTAATTTTAAAAGAAATATTTTATAAATCATACCAAGAATTAGTTAAATTTTTCTCATTTTGTTTACTTAATTTTTTAATGCATAAGAGGTAAATGTTTAAAATCATAGTGAATACACACTATAGCCCGCAAGCTTTATTTAGGATTTCCTGTAAAGCACAAATTAAACTGAGTGAATCTCCATAGGTATTGCATTCAGAGCATCAGGCTAGACAGACGTGTTACCTTGTCTGCTCTCTGAATAAACAGTTGACTATTTGTTTCCCTGCAGATAACAGCATTACTGTGTGTCTCGGTTATTGACTGTGGGGGACTGATGTTATTTGTCTTTTTTCAATATGTCATGGCTGGATGTTCAAAGCCATGCTATATTGGAAATATACAACACATATTGCTGAAAAGCAAACAGAAAGAAGGAACCAGAGTCCTCTCATGTTGTAATTTATTTTAGAGACCATCATATAGAAGAATATATAGTGAAATGCTTAATTTATGTCAATCATTTTATTGTGTTATGAGACATGATTGGAATTTGTTTTATGAAATGCTCACATCCAGTCAGAGTTTTAAATATTTAAAGGGTGTCTCTGTAGCTGTGGAATATTATAATATGTAAAAAAAAAGAAAAAAAAGAAAAAAAGAAAAAAACAAATCCAGGGATTCGAGGGCAGCGTGGCTCCAAGATGGATGGTGTGTGCTTGAGGATGAATTGGCACAAGATTGCGGAGTATAGCTGGTGTTCAGCTGGTCTGTATTCGTCTGGAGTCGGTGTGGATGAGACTGGCTGGATTGGCATGTAGAGACACTTAACACAGCTGTTGCCAGCCTTCAATAAGACATCACAGCACAATGCCAGAGATAGAAAATGTCTAATTACCAGCTGATATCAAACCCACATCCATCTCCTCATAAACGGTGCAGCACTCCAGAGAGGAGATCTTTGCAAGATACACATTACCACAAAAGAGTTTCTCACAAAAACGCAGACCCTTTCAATAAATAAACATTAAACATATACAAAATGGAAATGATCCTTTATAAGCCCAAAGCCAGGGGCATCAAAAAGTTAGTTTGAAAATACAACTTTTGAAGTAATTGCCACAAAGAGAGTGTCGGCAGTGAATTGCTGGAGGAGTGCTCTTGGCAAGAACATCATAAGCCCTGGCAAAACATTAAATATGCTCAGGCTGCTAAATGCGAACTGACGCGGCGAGGGCTCACCATGGCTGCGGTGAGAGGCAGGCGCATAGCATATCTCAATTTAATACAAGCCAACATAACAAAGGGATCAATTTTTATAATTCATGGTTCAGCACACAATGCACTCTCCCTCTCCCCCTGTCTCTCTTGCCCTTTCTCCCTCCCCACCCCCCAATTTGGTGAATATAGAGGAGGTATACATAAGAAATAAGATTCATCTGTTCCTAGGCATTCTCTAGAGTGCTTTTGAAATGTGATACAGCACAAATAATGACATGGAGCTTTTACATGAGTGCATTAAATGAGATGAATCCTGAGTTATGCTGAAAAAGGAGACGGGCTTATGCTGGAGAGGAATTCACTTTGATTTGACCTCCAGAGTGAAGAGGGGATATAAGCAGCCACGATGTGCCGTGCACCTCGCCTCTCTGATTCCTGTCTATCGCCTAATGTTGGCATGCCATATGCAAAATTCAGACCTTTGTATTATGTAACAATGTGAGGGTTAACTTAATTCAGTATAAATGTAATAAGAGATGTCCTTGTGTGACTCGTAACACAGGCGCATTTACGAATGCGAATATTTATGCAATGGGGTAGTTTCCTGCTTATTTGCATCAAATCCATGTCCAGACAGATGCTGAAGCCACAGAGGGGGGATGAGAAGCTCAGGAGGGAGATAACTGTCTCTCCATCTATCATTCACATGTATATCCTACTTACACTGAAATCTCAACACGGCATTCTCAGAATAAAGAAAAAACTGCAAGATGTTAAAACACACGCACTACTTAGATTATGTACAAACCAAAGAATATCAAATCAGTCTTTTACATTTCTTATACACAAGGTCTCTGATTGGTCAGATTAAAGCAAAAAAAAAAAAGACTCTATAAAACATTCTGTGCTTAATTTTGTAGAAAGTACTTAAAATTAACAAATCAATTAGCAGATGTACTAATAAAAATGAAAGATACAACTCTGAGCTCCTTCTAGTCTGCAGGCCAAAATGTGAGACTCACTTGTGTAAAATCCATCAGCATATCCCAAAACAGCTCTAATCAAATAAGCCACAGAAGCTGTCAGCACGGCGAACGTAATATATTCAGCCAAACGTCCGCTGCACACTGTATTACCACACACAGGGGAGCTGTGATTGAGTGCAAGGAGATTTAGCTGCTCAACTGAAGAGCCAGAAGGCCCCGGGACTCAGTGTTACCTTGTAGCCGGAGGACTTGATGTGGACGCCTCTCTTAGTCAACGTGGACTTCATTCGTATGAAGAAGGAGCGCTCCAGTGTGTTATCTGGAGAGAGGTGACTCGGACTGCTGGACTCCACTGCAGGAGCAAACACAACAGAAAAAAAAAATCCAATTACTTTACATTACTTGTCCAATATGGTAGTGTGCAGTTAAGCCCTGGAGAGGAGATGATATTAAACAGCTCTGCTGGGTGAGATGGCTTGTAAGAAGTCCTCATTGAGTTTCTATCATCTAGAGCTGGAGGTTTAATGGAAGAGCACAACCTAATGAGGAAATACGAAACGTCAATAGAACTTTGACAATGTTTTAATTATGCCCTCTACAAGCAACAACAGTTGCCTGTTCCAGTGAGATAACCGCTTTAAAGACTTCATGATACTGTACAAACACATTTCATAAAGCTAGCATGACATACAATGCTAACGAGCAGATTTAGACAAGTCCTTCAGATTAAGTTTAATGTCAAAATACAAATACAAAATGCAAAGCTGTAAATATTTTGCTCATTCCAACTGACTGCGGCTAATACCCAGAATATACAGTAATTTTTGGTTGATTATAAAAGCATGCCCATCTGACAAGGTACAACTTTCTGAGGCAGCAGATAAAAAGAACTAGGTGCACATTAGAGCTACAAGGCTAACGTAACTAATGACTGAAGGAAGTCTGTATTATAAAAATCTTTTCCATAAACACCTATCGTAAACTTTATCAATTTCTTGGATAATACTAATATTAATACTAACAGTTAACAAACCTAACCATTATGGAAGCAGCTATCTTGAACAACTGGATTTTTCCCCCCATTTTTGCCTCCCCAGGCCACATCCCTTGAAAGTTTAAAGGCAAAACTGTACCAATGTGCATTATAATACAGTTCCATTTTGAACTTAAATCTGTATGTAAAGACAAATTATTAGTGATGTGGTATGAAGCAAGTAGAGCAAGTATCTTCATAGACATGGAAAAATATTTTGGATGAGATAGACGAAGTATTTATTATCTACATTAGCGTTATAACTCTGATTAACGTAACTATGTGGACATTTGAACCTTATACTCTTATATGGTGGGTTCACTTTAACATGTTAAAATTAGGCACTGTTTCTAATCTAATTAACAACATTACCATGACTGAAAGCTTTTTCTTTTTACGCAGATGAAGGCTCACAGTGTTAACGATGAGACATTTCAGTATTCAGACTGAAAGACTCCGTATATCAGACAGAGAGCTCAGGAGACAGAAGACAAGTGTTTGGGCAGAACTGGGAGACTTGTGTGGAATGAGATTACTAAGAAGACAAGGAGAAACTCCACTGCACTCTACATGACAAAAGTGTAGTGGCATTTTTTTTTTAGAAATAGAGACACTCACAGAGAGGGAGAACATAGTTCTCTCTTTCTTACACTTGTGACATGGCAATGGTCCCTTTTTTGGATTCTCTCTATTTCCCTCTTAAAATGCTCTGGCTCTTTCTTGCTTTCTGAAAGGGGAGAAATGCTCCTTTCTCATGAATCTGTTTTCTCTCTCTCTTCCTGACTGATGAGGAATGCCATCTTTCTTTCTTTCTCTCTCTCTCTCGCTCTCTCTCTCTCTCACGAAGCTGTGATTCTCTCTCCTTCTGAGGACGTGAATTAAATGACATTTAAAATCTAACTAGTCCTTTATCACTCTGGGGAAAAGGCAGAGCCATGTTATATTTAGTCATTTCATTTCTTCTGATTAAATATGAATTACTATGAAATTTTTCTCATCATCTAACACAGCAGAATACGCCAACTGCTTTTTAATACACTACATAAGCACAAACTTCAGCTCTAAGAGTTTAATTCGCCTCTCTAATCCAATCACATCAACCTTATTTCTCTTATCAGAGATTCCCATTTTGAATTAAATGAGCTCATTAGTTTTAATCAAAGGCAGAGAGATCAAAACTTACACTTAAATGCTTTAGATCAGAGCTGTCAGTCAAGCGTAGAGTTCTATTTTACTAAAACACAAGATCAGAAGCCCTTAGAACTCTGCATTTTCATTAGGCATGTGGCAGGCTTAAAGAAATACAGCATTCTTTCTTTGACACTATGTGAAGCAGAGAGGTCATTTACAACATGCCCTCTACGAGCGCTCACTGCAGGTATTGGCTGGAATATGAATTATATGAATTATAATTTTTTTTTCGTAGTAAAGAGCCTGAAGACGCAGCTCTTATGAGAGGATCTGAAGATTAATGTGAAAAGATCATCAGCTTGAAGTGTGTGTGTGTGTGTGTGTGTATCTACATATTATTATTATTATTATTATTATTATTATTATTACTGCCTTTTTAAGATAAGCCTGTGTACCTCACAGTTACTCATGCTTCTATTATTATTAATGTGTCTTAAGACTATAGCATTTGTTGCTTGACCTGTAGCTTACAGCTGTTGTAGCTCTCTGAACCTCAATTGTCACAATTTTCCACTGATCTCGAATCTAGTCAATCAGCCAAGACGTGTTTGCTCACTGACATGCTTCCTTGGTTTTTCACTGGAGTGATTTCTAATTTACTAATCCCATCTAACTAGTGATGGAAGTCTCTATCACCCAAAATCTTTTCTGCAAATACCTTCCTCAAACACAGATTACCGTAATGTATTAAATTGAACAAAACCTCATCATGTAGCAGAACACTGTAATGTTACGAGGAATAACACAGAATCAGTTTGGGATAATGCCTTCCAGACTCCGCCTCCTGAAATCTGGAAATTCAATTAATTTGAACAGGAAATTACATTAATTTGAACAGGAAATTAACTGGAAAGCCTATGTGAAGATAGTTTAGTTCTACTTTAAACTCAAAATACAGACTCTCCATGTTATTTTATAAATTTGTTTATTTAAATGTGACTTTACACAGCTTAATAATGTCATTTGAAGCACGTGTATGAAGAGTTGGGCAGAAAAGAGTTTGGGTGTTATAGACTTCCATTACTTACATCAGTATCATAGCTCCAGTTCAAAACTAAAGAAGCAAAAATGACTGACCATTTATATTTGGTGTAAGTGAAAAAAAATTGGATTATTTTCTTACTCTTGTCGAAACATTCCTTTTACCCAAATACTGTGCTAGTTACTGCTTATTCTGTTCTCCCCACAGTTATCTTGTACATGCTTCTGCTCAGTGTGTGAAAGCCCAGTATTGCTGCTGAGTCCTGGAGCAGGTGGATTATAATTCTGCTGCATTTATAAATCCTTTTGGATTCAAGTGTCTGCCATATTAAAGTGTAAATATACTGTATAGGCTAGGGTGTGTTATATACAATATCATTCTAATTATAGTGTCCCACCAGATACTGCCAAATGGCTAATACTCTAAGATCATGCAAAAGTTGAAATTAAACAATAATATAGATGAACTGTATAGTTTTTATACATATAAAGCACACAGAGTGGAAAGGAGAGTGATGGAGATTTCCAGCATTATCATTAAGGATAATGACTGAGATTAAGTGAATGTGCTGTGTATGCTGTCATAGTACAGGCAGTACAAGACCTGTGTGTGTATGTGTTGATGTGTGTGTGTATGCAATTACTAAAAGCTTCATACATTCCTATTGATCAGAGTCTAGTCCTAGAAGGCCACAGCACTACAGGGTTTAGCTTCTACCTTATTAACACATCTGATTAAACTCACCATGCACTGAATTTGGTGTTTTAGAAGAGAGAAAAGGCAAATCATCAAATATATACAGGACTACAGACTGACATGACTGCTATACGGTATGTGTTTTGAGTGAACTGCCATTTATATTCTGTGCCGTTGTTCTGATCATTGTTCAGGCTTGTTTAGAAAATTTTGTAGCAGTTTGCTTCTTCCCACCTCTCAAAGATTTACTCTATGCTGCAAATGATATAAAATCCCTAAATCCACTAATATATTGCAGAATTCTTCAGTCAGCTTTTCACACGGCAGACTATTTTTGCAAGTTTAAAAATACAATCTCCTGTAATACACCACTCTCCTACTGTGAATCTGCTGCTCATATAAAACTGACAATATCCGAGATGATATTATAGGGAGGATATCATTTGTGTGAAAGCGCAGTAATTTATAGTTCGGAAGGCTCTGGGATTAATTTTCTTGATGAAACCCTTGGGAATAGTTGTCTCTGGGAGTAAGTGATGAGATTTTAAAAGTATTACTCTGCGTGCTGTGAGTGTTGACCATCAATAACAGCCTGGCAGGTCCTGATGTCCACTCTGTCCCTTTCTCTAACTCTTTCACAGTGTAACATTCTTTCACACACAACATCCTGCTAGTTCACTCAGCCTGCGACTTCTGGGCCAGAGAAAGCGCACTTACTCGAGGTAGATGTCAGATTAAGGGGAGGGGTGGAGGGGGATTAGGGGTGGGGGGCGGAGGTCAGATGAAGTCATTAGTGCTAATTAGGAGGTACTGCTGGCTGGATTTGGATTAAACTCTACTGACTATGAGTGCTGTGAATATATGGAGTAATTATATATTATACATAGAATTATATGAATTATAGATGGCATGAAAAATATATTTACTGTTAGTATGAAGTAATAGAATACAAAAATCTAAATAAAAATAAATCAAGCCCTCTTTATAAACTCTGTTTTAAATTATAGACGCTGACATAAACAACCTATATATATATATATATATATATATATATATATATATATATATATATATATATATATGTCCCTGTTTCCATAGCAACCCACTACAATGTGGCGGGCATGCACTCACAAACAGTCACGATGTAGCTGTGCTAGCGAGAGCATAAACACTCGAGCAGAACACTAGAGCCCTACAGAATGCTTGGCACAGATGAGGCGCGACTGTATAAGCATATCTGTGTGACATCTATAAATATGAACTAAGAACCCCGCTGTGTTTAGCATATATATTCACAACACTGTTTTCTTGCCATTCAGATGAACAGAAACAGAAACAGATTTGTGTCCCCCCTGATCTTTCAATAAACTAATAAAATGTATAACCAAATTAAATATGCAGCGTAGCATCACACTAATTAGGCTGGGTGTGATTAAAATCCAACTTTACTGAAAAAGAAGCTTTTTTAGTAGCTGAGAAACAGAGTCTGCATGCCAAGGTGTAATTGCAGCCCCTGATAAAGCCATGCATTTACAGCAAAACACTGCCGAGCATCGTAAACATGAGATATCAATTAGCTGCTGTTAACACTGTTTTAATTAGTCCCATCTCGAAAAGTAAAGCAATAATCAAATGTGGGCTTGTAAATAAATTTTAAAGTGCTCTAATTGAAGCACTTTTTTCTTCCCAAATCGAAGCATACACATTTAGATTTATTGGTTGCTTGTTTTACTTCAGTCTGCACAAATCAATCAGAATGGTTTCAGGGTCATGTTTACTTAGGTTAATGGCACCCATGAATTTTTTTGACTACGTTTTTGGAGAGATCAGGCTGCAACACCGAGTTGCTCCAAACATTCTCTAACATTAACATTGAATTACAGGCTGTCGAACACGACAGCGGATATCCATTACTCTAAAGCAGGGAGAAAGTGCATGCGCAGCAATCTGCAGAGAGATCAGTCACATTACGGTTTGATGTTATTGTGACAGCTAGAGGCAAAGCAAACTTGTGCACTGACAACGTTATTGACACAGACAAAATGAATGCTCACTCCCTCTGGCTTGTCATCCACCGTAAAGCCTTGATGGGGGCACAGAGAAAAAAAAAAGGGTGAATATCAATCAAATATCAACAGTGATCAACTCGGAGGGATGATCAGTGTGTCTACATCTACATGACATGAGTTGCTGTCTCGTTAAAAATGGCCATATGGGGTATTTCTGAGTGGGCCACTGGGTCACAGACGACGGTCACGCTCTCTCCCAGGGCACTGCTCTGAATTAGTCCATTTCGGTTAAAGGACTGTGGGTTGTTTTAGATTTAGAATAAGATCAGATTCTCGGAGTAGCAGCTGTGGTCAGATAACCCTTCATCTTGTCCACCTCTGTAGGACAAGCAGGTTTGCCGAACTCATCCATTATTAATATGATAAAAAGGGTAAGCCAGTGACAAGCTGGGCAGTTTTTATCAGTGCAGGGGTCATGGCCGTCATGTGCACTCAAGATTCATTAGTCAACAGCCTTTTCCTGGGATCAAAGCATCTAAATGTGATAAAGCTACAGATGACATCCTAAACAAGGGTGGATGAAGATATTTCTCTGTGTTTGAGTGAGTAGTAAGTGTGAGTGCACGTGTGCATGTGAGCTGTGTGTCCCTACAGCATGTCAGTGAAGCAGTGAAAAGCAGGCAGGTTGAACAGGTGGAGCGGATGCAGCAGTGATACCGCTTGTCACAGTGATGTCTCCAGACGAAACTAATGAGTGTTCAGCCCACGGGAGCCGCTGCCATGCCACACTACCCTGTTCACTAACATGGTGCAGATCATTACCGCACATTCTCTTTAGACTCGTTCTGCAAGTTTTTAATATAAAAATAACATTTTCAATTATTATTATTATTATTATTATTATTATTATTAATTATAATAATATATTCAGTGCAAGTGAAATGATTAAAATTATTCATTTACTTATAAATCAATACAATTTATATTTTATCATTATATCTGTATCTGAAGACTTTGCACATTATATTAAAAAATAGCCTCTAGTATATTCACAAATATTAATTATGATTCTGAAGCAAATACTATATTCCTAGGGTCCAGATGGGATCATACATTTCATACACCACCTAACAAAAATAAAATGTGATCCCACAAGATACCAATTGATTGCTTTAATTCTGTAAAAATAATCAGGACAGACAAACACGGCTGCCTCAATATCAACACACCAAAGTATTATATTCATCTAGGAAATATTAATGCACTTAAGACACTTTTCACCTGCAGATGAGTAGAGAGGATCAGGTCCATGACCACAAGTCATACAGGAAAAGCCGGGGGGATAGCCTGACATGGAAATGCACTTAGAAATCAAGTGCTAATAGTGTCCTAATTTAGAAAAGAGCACTCAATACAAGTTGACAGAATTTGGCATGTCATTGTAGTCTTTCCCTCTTACAGTCTTTCAACACGTCCTTAATCAAGCTGGGAGAAAGTGAGAGTGAGGGAGAGGAAGTAGGAAGGAGGGAGAGATGAGAGAAACAAAAGAGAGAGAAGCAATTGGGTGAATGTGTGTGTGTGTGTGTGTGTGTGAGTGTGAGTGAGAGAGAGAGAGCGCGAGAGGTTGTACTTGGCTGCTTTACTCTAAAATGTTCAAGCATGACTGACCCATTTCATCAGGTCTGTCAAAGCCTTGCACTGATACATGTTGACAACATTTAATCTTAAAAATTGAAAGAAATGAATTAATATGCAAATTCCATCAGCTTTGTAATAAAAATGTCCTTGACAAAACAGAGAACAGCACCCCAGAGGAGCAGTGTGAATTATCCCAGCTCTGCTGTTCCTGAAGTCAGTCTGAGGTACACAAGTCCACCAGGAAATCAGCGCACATCTGACTCGGAAATAATTATGATGGAGGAACAAAACACTAGCAGGGTTGAATAAATGGAATGACATGGGAAAAAACCTGGTCCGCTTTGTTATTCACTTTGAATTAATAGGATTAGTCGGAGATCCATATACACCTAAAATCAACACCACCCTATCAATGTGCACTGAGAGCGACAAGCCTTGGGGGAAGGATGGGGTGTGAGTGTGTGTATGTGTGTGTGTCTGTGTGTATATTGCATGCATACTATTACAAATGCAAGCATAGTGGGATTCTACAGGGAAAAGCATAGAGGTTTTCTTATTCTTCACAAGGCGAAGCAACTCTCCAGGGACAGAATCTTACAAGACAGAGATTACCCATACAAAAAGAGCAGGTGGCTACAAGCAGGTCTCTCATGGAATTAACTGAACTATGGGGCCTAATTATCTGTGGAAAGAGTGCAGTGAGGAGAGAAACTTCCCTGTTTGAAGGACAAATGATTAATTAAAAAGAACAGCACACCTCAGTTTTGATCTCTGGACAAACAGGGCACTTGAAAGTCCCAGTAGAATTCTACCATAACTCAACACACTAATAACCATCTCACAGCGTAGATAACCAGTAGATAGTGGCTGACCCAGTTAAAGGAGCAGCTACAACCATTCAACAACTGCTACCATAACGATATACATACTGTATATACGTATGTACAATCAAGTGCAAATCGTTACGTACCTTTAAAACAAAATAAAGATGTTCCTTCATGATCAATAACGGCAGGATAATGTGTGTTAAGATATTAATAAAAAAAACAGTTATATCAGTTCAGAAACTTTCCCTATCTGATTCTGTAAATATTCTCTAAGACCTTGGATTTTTACTACTTTCAACCAATTTTATATGCTCTCAACAGCTTTCGGATTTTCTCCGTGTTAATAGTTAATCCCTGCCGTAGTCGATGCACCCCCACACATGCACACTTTGGAATTTTTCTTTTGGATAAATTATAAAATAGAGGCTCAACAGCAAGAGTTTTCAAAACAGCAAAAACATTATTGTAATTTTTTAAATAATTACTAAAATAAAATAAAATAAAACAAAATAAAATAACACAGAGTCAGACTTTCATGTGTAAATCAGATCGATCATTTTCGCCTTAATATCAAATGTAACCAGAAGCATATAAAATATGTTCTTTCTGGAATACATTATTTTTAAAAATCATTTGCATGTTCAGAGATGATGAAAACAAGGATTCTGTAATGATACCTGCGTAGGGTTTAATTTAAGATTACATATTTCTGTAGTTGATATAATCTCCCTTTTCTAAAGTAGATTAAGGTCTCAATATATTTAAACATTATTTTTGTTTTATTGAATCTGATATCTTCCACCCTTCCTGTTACTGTATGCTGTTGGCCTGTGTCTGCAAACCTCTTTCTCCCTCTCTCTCTCCCTCTCTCACTCTCTCTCTCACACACACACTGCTCTGCTCCTTGCAGCCATCCCTGAAAGATCACAGCAGACTGTAAAAATAATGAAAAATGTGCAATCCTTGTGGGGCACTGCTTGTGCACATCCACCTCCGCCCAGGCATTCATCACTCGGCAGGTATTGTCAGTGAAAGTTTAATTGCATAAACACTCAGTAACTGTCCTGTCATATTTCTTGTCAGCTAGGATTCTCTCTCCGGGCTCACTATCGCACAAAACTATAATTGAATTGCTACCGAATCGCACTGGAGCCAAGAAGAGGAGAGCTTTATGAATAGAATTTGTTTCCTATCAGCAGGTCTGACAAATTGTGTCACGAGGAAAAGCAGGCCAGATAATTTCCCTGTTTATTGGGCGAAGACCTGTTCACTGTTACTCCTTATCTCTGCTGTGTTATAAGACCCAGTTAAACAAAAGTGTGTATATATGAAATTTGGCAACAAAAGCAATTGGCTTCTTTGAGGTGGGCTGTCTAAATACCGCACAAAGCTGCAAATAGGTCCACTATCTCCAGCATGCGCTGATCTGCGAGATGAGTGGAGAGGGCTGTGGGAGGGAGCAGGCATACTGAACAAGCGCTCCATGAATAAGCGCTACAGAGATGTGGTGACCCAAGCTGCTAGACGAGTGCCAATAATCATAATGCAGCTTGTCAAAGGCTGAAACAGTACTCAAAAACAGCCAAAACCTTCATGTATAAAGACACATCTGCAACAGTGTGCGTCCTGCAAAAATACGATATAATTACAATATTTCTGAACATATTAACAGTGTATATGTATTCCACAAACACCTTCCCAAACCCACATAAAATGAAGCAAAATAAATCTGGCCTCTATAACAATCCTTCACACACAAACCAGAAATGAATAAAAAACTGTGATTGAGTATTACTCTCAATAAAAATTTCAATAAAATCACCTTATTGCACCACAAGTGCTGAGTTCTCTGTGCTCCCTTCATAGCACATAACCACTCAGCTGGTTTCCTGTGTGAACAAGCCGTTCAGCTTTACTCAAACACTTTCCCACCGCACGACTCGGTGGGTTCTCGCTGCCTGGGAACTCAGGTCTAATGCGCCATGTCTACTCAACTTCTCTCGATAAAAAGCTCTTTCTGACAAGCTGATCAGCTAAATAAGCTTAAATAAAACTGGCTTCTAATAGTCTGGAGACTGCTTGATCCCACCTTTGTCTTCTGAAGCTCTGAAGCCTTCCTTCTCGAGTGATCTTGTACTTTCCCTGTGACAGATTTTTCTACCTTTTTAGGCTGGCTAAGCTGTCATTAGTTTCTCTGTTCCTCACGGAAGATTGCGTAGCGTGCGTTTCTGTATGGTTTGATACTGAGTGTGGGACTGACAGGTGAAACATTGTTGAGATGTTCGAAAGCTTGCTAATGCAGCTGAGTGCGGAATACGAGGTCAGCCAACTCAATTTCCATAATAAATACTGCTGTGCTTGTGCGGAAGGTTCTACATGTCAACCACATAGTAGCTGTAAACATTTTCTGCACTGCAAAGGACAAATAAAGCATCAGAACGCTCCATCACGGCCTAACCTCTGTGTGAAAGGCAGTCAGGATTGATGGGCATTTCTTTAAATCAAGTTATGCTTTCACAAGAGCTTTAATTTAAGGCTAAACTTAGGGCTTGGGATAAATGAACACATCAGATGATTAAAACCATTTGTCTTAGCGAACAGGCTTGGCCTTTATTTATGGTGGCTGGTTGATCAGCACACCCAACACCGACAGAGAATCTGTCCAACGAAGTGATAGGTACTTTCATAATTACTGAGTAACTTATGACCGCGCACAGAAAATTAACAAGCATTATGACTTTTACTTTAGCAGGAGTGTTATGGGGACTGAATTATTTAAGAGGTTGAGAGGCTCATGATGCATTAATCACATAAAAACACCATAAAGCAGGAAAAACAGCTTTCGTGCTGAGGTAAAGCATAACACATAAAACCATTCAGTGTTAGTTTTTCATTCAAAACAGTGAGTTTTATTTATTTGGATTATTGTATATTATAGAAGTATGCTGTTTTACTTTGTGCTTGACCAAAATCTATAAGGCCTACAACTACAGTATATTATATTAAAATCATATAACTTTAACTATATTTTGCTGATATTATCTTGTAGAGTTAGGTACAGAATTTGAAAAAGTTCTCATACCCTTAAGACAAACTAAACACTAAAAATAAATTACATTTATATTAACAGGACTTTTAAGCTCTGATTTACTAAGATCCCAAATATCATGCACAGATTTGTTTGTGAGATGGGATAAAGTATGCAGACAATATATGGGAATAATTAAATAAGAATGATTGTGTGATTTATGTCCCGTGCAAAGTCAGGGGAGAGATTCTGATCATTTTGAGATGCAAAGGCATAATCCTGATAAACTTTCTCACTATTAAGATTTAATAAATGGTACAATTTGTCATCAGCTGGCTTCCACAAATTTAATACCTGCTTTTGGGTTGTATTAATTTGCGTATGCAATTGCTTTTAAGGATTTTCAGGCTAAATCCCACCCTGTATTTTGCAAATTTTGCAAAGGTGGAAATGGCCTGAATTGCATATTCATTAATCATGAGTTTTTGTAGTTCTGCATGTGTTTTGCGCTCAAACCTCTAGTAAACCATGCCCTCACACATGTTCCTACATAAATGGTTATACAGTTTAAGATATTATTTTTTAAATATTCTATTTAAAATTTTAAAGAATGATACCAGCTCAAAAGTTTGCATGTTCTTTTCTAAAAGTACTGTACATATTCTCTAGCAACTTGTATGCCCATCCTCTGCCTTTATATCTGCCTCCTTCTCCATTTTTAAACTCTGAACCGCTCTTAGATCCTCTTAGTTGTAATATATCTGTTAATTTTACTATGTTTTGGATTGTGATTTATTTCGGGAAACACTGGCATTTCATTTTGAACCTGTGAGAATTCTATTATTTTGTAGATATTATTATTTTTCCCTTTACTCAGAAACCATGGGGGATACAAACTTTTGCACCTGCGCACTGAGACACGTTGAAACGAAACAAAGGAAATGGTTGACGTGTATTCTGGTTTCTAGCAACTGGTCTGGGTTGGAGGACAGCCATGTTCCTGCCTCATCTTCAGGGATTCTCTTCAGCAATAAAGAAGACTGAGGCAGGCTCAGAGCAGTGCTCCGACTGCCGCTCGCTCGCAGCTCATCTCCGCTCTGAGAATAGCAGAAATCCCTTCTGCCATCTGTGAATGGAAAATGCCAGTGGAAAAGAATCCAGCCTCAAATCCCCCAATCCTTGCAGCAGTCATGTCTCTTGTAATAAATGATATCGGAAAACAAATGTATACATTTTGCTGTGGAGAATGGCCTGCATTTGCGGAGTGTCATTAGCATTTCCATTTGGAAGCTGGGGGGAGATGGATGCTCGGCTGATTTTAGCAGGTGGGGACTAGAGATGAGAAGAGCGGCCATTCCAGCACATACTGATGTTTATTTAATTGAACACACTCCTTGTCTGACAGAAAGGCAGATGGACAAAAGGATCAGATTTGCATTCTTAATCAAAAGGAGACGTGAGAGAGAATAAATGGAAGCAGATGATCTTTCACATAAACAAATCGCAGGAACAACAAATTTGCTTGCCTGTGTTACTCTTACAAACCTTTCTCTTTCAGAGTTCTTCTTGGCAGTGACACACACACACCCACCCACACACATACCCACCCACACACACACTCTCACCCTGTCGGAGCGGGCCGAGGCACTGGGGTCTGCTTGAGTGTGTGATGGATTGAAGAAATGTCAGATGAGTTGGAACGTGACCCCATTGGCTGGGTCAGCCTGAGCGAAATCAATATGTTTGAGCTGCAGACCCTCCGTGGCTTCAGATTTCAATTAAAGCTCCAGCTCAGGTCATGTGATCATCTCTGACTACTCTATCCTTACCATACAATTGAGTGCTTTGTGTACTGTAAGTTTTTTTTGGTGTGTGTGTGTGTGTGTGTGTGTGTGTGTGTATGGCTCTGTGTACTAAAACAAAAGAGCTTTCTCATTATGAATACAAACCTGGATCAGGGGGAAGCTCTACTACTACAGCTACATCTTAAAATATGTGTATGCACATGATAAGCAGTCTCACTGACAGGTGGATCAGACTAATGTCTGCTCTCGGTGGGCACTAATCCCATTATCTGCATTCTGTGTGAGTACAAATGGCTCCTTTGACCCCTGACTCCACTTCTCAAGGACACTCCAGCATACGAGGTTAACACCTTCACTGTGGAGTGTGTGAAGGGGAATCACCAGGGAGAACTGTTGCATACAGCACACTCGTCCTGCACCAGCCAGCTCACAAACCCCGGACTGAGGGCACTGACCTTTGATGCTGCTGTCTGACGGGGCCACATGTGGAGTGGTCAAACTCACTCAACTCTCTGTCTTTTTTTGTTTTTTTCTTTAGACACCAGCACACGGCCATCTCAGGTTATCCATTTCAGATAGAAATTGAAGAAGTTTGTGCAAGAAGAGTTCAAGAAGGCACTGTGAATTTCAGCCTCATTTAATAGACACTGTCAACTTTTATTGTGGGCCTTGGTTTCATTTTTAAATGAAATTTTAAATGGATTGATTTCACTGCTCAGAAATTTTAAATTGGATCTATCAAACTGTAAAATAAGAAGGATCTCTGGATTCTTCAAGCACATTTAAAAATACTGCAGGCATCTGCAAACAGACATCTGTAACTATTTGCACAATTTAAGAAAATATATCAAGATTTAAATTTACCTTTTCTTGTGACTTCATTTCTATGACACAGAATACAATCCAATCACATCACCCTCATTTCTTATAATTCAAAATAATTTCTCATGACGTCAGGGTCCTGCTTCCCAAAAGTATTTAAAGGTTAAAGGAAAAATTCACCCTGTAACCCATTACATTGTTTATATTGAAATGTTGTGCTTAGGGAGCCTGGCGCTAAACTGTTGGTTGATGCTGTATTTTTGTCATTCCTGTGAGAAGATGGCAGTTGGGCACCAAGTTTACATCACAGGGGGACTTTGATAGCGCAATTACAGTGGCATTTAAAAGAAGATGAATTTTCGACAATTTCAAACAATCAGGGGTTATCATAATTGGTGGAGAGAGTGTTCACTGTGATGCTCGTTCTACAATTTAACCATGATCTTTGTGCTACAGTGTTTTTGGGAAAGCAGATGTGATAAAGGGACAGTAAAGTCATTTAAACAGCACATAATTTAGGAGAAAAAGAGGTGCAACTGCACAAAGTTAAAGTTATACACTACATGAAACTTACGATCACATCCTCCCCTCTGACTCACTAGCTATTACACAACCACCAAAAGTACACACACATGAGTTTTTGTGTGTACAACAAGGATACATGTGTATGTGTGTGTATGTGTGTGTATGACTGCATATGTTGGAGATGTGGGTATTACTCTGGTGTGACAGGCACAGGTTTGGGGGGCCTGGTGGAAAAGAGCTCTATTTGCATTTCAAATGTCACGCTCAGCAGCAGACACCTGTTTGAAGCTAGAGGAAGATGCACACAAATCAAAGGTCTGAGCCTGAGGGAGAGGCAGGATCACCCTGACCAAAGGCTAGTCCTGCTCTGGAGCATCAGGATCCTGCTGCAGCGCTGCATCTCAACACCTCCGCCCTCCAGACATACACGCGGCGCTTCCACACACCATTTCATAACCACATAAAGGATTGGCAAAAGCTTTGACTAGTGTGTGTGTTGTAGCAGTAAGTTGAGGATTTGTGTCTAGTATACACTGAAGTAGGAAGTCAAAACTACTGGCCTATCATTCAGTAGTCTGTAAAGTCTGAAAACTTTCACAGATTTATGAAGTGAATTTTGCTTTATTCTATTTCAGGGGTTCATTTCTACACTTTCTACTTTTTTTAAATTTCAGGAGACCTGAGAGTTGCTTTAGGTTATTTATTTGGTTCAAAATGGTAGTATTATTATGTCAGAGATACAAAGTACATTGATTTAGTTACAAACAAAGAAAGACAATGTGGTGCCGCATGCTATTTTGTCTGTAAGATTTAACAAAGTGAAACTCCTATTTTTTAATATTTCTAAGAGTCGCCATTTTAAAACCATTGTGCGCTATTACGTATAATGAAACTGAAAGAAAACAAATACATCCATCATTTAAGAAGCAGTCAGAGTAAAAGGAGTACAAAGAGAATTACACTACAGATCCAGTCAATATGATGCTCCTTGGTGACCCATCAGCCTGTCAACGGTAAAGTGAGTAAAATATTGAGGAAAAAAGAGCAAAGTTCTACACTACAATCACACATAAGCAGACATTAGGAGTGATTTCCAATGAAGTTTGCTCATTTGTTATAATATGTTTTAATACACACATCTAATTAATTCTGTCTGGATTTAAATGGATTAATATTTTATTTGACATAAAATTTACAAACAATGAAACTACGTTTCAGCAATATCTTTATGCTGAATTAATTTGGACATGATGTCACAGGATCTGGATGGCATCTCTGAATTTATCTTATTGCAAATAATGCTGGCACCATTCTCTTTTATTAATGTATTTACACACAAACAGTGCTGCCTTTCATCCTCATCAAAGGACTCTTGTTGACAAACATCAGGATTAGCATTGTCAAAAAAAAAATACAGCCATATTTAATATTTACTGCTTTATTACACATGTGACGTGCCCTTGAGAGAGAAGATGGAACCAGTGGGTGGGGTTGAGGGGGAGGTACTGGTGTCTCTGCAGTGCCAGACATTTAAACAAGACTGTTGATAACACAATTTACCTCGCAGGTACACAAGGAAAGGTGACATTGCAAAGGGAAGAGTGACATCATGAGCAGAGTGAAAGGGAGGAGGAGACAAAAGCACAACCATGTTCGCAAAGCAGCCCCTCATGTCTGCATTATATACTTCTTATACCGGGATTCGTTCTGAGAAACAGACAGAGATGGAAGAATTGTGAGGTGGGGAAGTGGTGGATGAGTGTCTGTGTACACAAATAAATCTTAATGTCACAACCCCCCTCCATTAAAGACCTCCTCTCTCACTGCTGCCAAGAAATGAGGACTGTGAAGCCTTTCTATACAGATCTATACACACACACACACACACACACACACACACACTCCACCAGTGTGTAATATCTGATGACAAAAAAGCAGAGAAAAGGACAAAGCCACAAATGTGGAACTTCAATTAATTTAAAGCCCCAATCAGCAAAGAATAAATCCTTGGCATATCTAATTACTGAGGCTCTCGGAAGACCCGGGCCGAACAGCCAATCTCCCTCCTGTTTGAACAGCTTGATGAACTAAGGGACTGATGGATATCAAGTCATTTTGTTTAATTTATAAATGGATTTTCCCCTAATACTTAAATTATCATCAGTACAACACAATGAAAATGGGAACATTTGGAAGGCAAAGTCTATAACCACCCTGAAAAGAATTCTAATGAGGAATGTCACCTCTTTTCATTTCTTCTATACAAGTCCTCTAATTAAATTCCAGGGCGGGGGAAGAAGTGTGTGTTACAGTGCAGCCGCCACTGCCACAGCTTTTCCACCTCGACACTTAGGAAATGCTCATCAAGCATATCATGTCTCACATACACACAGACAGACACACACTTCTGGCCAAACCGCTGGTCTAAACACGTTTTTCAGAAAACAGCTTCAGTCAAACGACTGTCAGTTTGTTTCTTCAATCTCTCCTTTCCTTCATTCTGTCAAGTAAGAAGTAAGACATACAAATACTGAGTCTTATAATAAAGAAGGAAGCTTTAGCTGATGTAAAATTGTGAGTTAAATTTTTAAATGTACAGTACTGTGCAAAAGTCTTAGACACATGCGAAGAAATGCTGTAGAGCAAAGATGCCTTAAAAATAATGAAATTAAATGTTTCTATATTAAAAAATACTATAAAGAGCAGTAAACAGTAAGAAATGAAACAAAGTCAATATTTGGTGTGATGATCCTTCGCTTTTAAAAAAAATAGTAGTCTCAGGTACAATGTGTGCAGTTTTATATGTAAATGAGCTGTAAGTGTTACTGAGCATCTTGCAGAAGCAGCCACAGTTCTTCTGGAGACTTTGACTGTCACACTTGCTTCTTATTTTTGCAGCAAAACCCAGCAGCCTTCATTATGCTTTTTGTCTGAAAAGTGTCTCTTATCTAATATGTTGCTTTCTTTACTGACATACAAACACTTTTCTGTAACATTTAATTTTGTGCTGGAAACCTAATGTTTGGAAATCTAAAATGTTTTTGTACTGAATCAATAATGTAGAAGTTTATATAATAATGTAGAAGAATATAACAAAGTTTGTGCTAAAAAAAAAAATAGGGTGCTGAGACTTTTGCACAGTACTGTACTTTGATTAACTTCAACAACTGAACATTCAATTCAATTCAATTTTATTTGTATAGAGCTTTAAACAATGGACATTGTCACAAAGCAGCTTTACAGAAATCTGGGCATAAAATGTAAACAAAAATGGAAAGTCTATCCCTAATGAGTGAGCCAGTGGTGAGGTAGCAAGGAAAAAGTCCCTGAGATGACAAGAGGAAGAAACCGTGAGAGGAACCAGACTCAAAAGGGAATCCAGCCTCTTCTGGGTGACACCAGATAGTGCAATTATAAATAATAATAATAATAATAATAATAATAATAATAATAATAGTAATAATAATAATAATAATTCTGGCAGCACTGGTGTGACAGCTAAACACTTGAATATTTATACACAAGCCTCACATCTCAAAATAGGGGGTGACTGTGACACTTGAAGAAGAGGAAAAGTCTTGGCCAAACTGCTATCCTCCCACAGTGTATCTAACAGTCTAGGATCACTATGCTGGTAAGATCATTTCTGTATTTGCATTTCATAATGACTAAGAATAATGATGTGATCTGGTGGTCTGGTGTTACAGAATACAGATGTTGAGTACCTATATAGAAATGTTGGCATGTCAGTGAATCATGTCACTCAGTGGATGGGCCCTTAATTCCATAGACTGAAGTTTTTACATAAAAAACATGTAGAACTCGACACCACTGGCATTGACAGGGATGCTTCAGCTGCCAACAAGTCTAGCTTTTCTTGTTACTAATTTGTATGTCTCAAATATACTTAAAATATACTTCAAACAGGAAGGAAGCTATTGAAGTATAACTGTTTCAAACATTTGGCCTTGCTGTGACCTTGACTCTGTTTGAATCAATTCCAAAATCTAATCAGTTCATCTGCTGGTTACAATCCTATTTGCATATAAATCTTACAACCATTCAACAACTCGTTCTTGAGATATATATCGCTTACAAATATCTTGGATGGACACGTGGGTGGAAAGACACACAGACAACCTGACAACACCATGCCTCAAATAATATGCTTCAATGAAACAAATATCTGATTTTACAAGTTTAATTTCATCCAGGGAAATATTTAATATCCAAATTGCGCCACATAGTGTGTTTAAGCATGTACAATATGCACGGTTAGCACCTAGCATTTTTATGGGATTTGTATAATAATTTTCCAAGGCATCTGTAAATACTAAAAGTATATCAAAAAATTACAAATCACAAAATAATCACTAAGTTCGTGACTATGGGTATATTTAATATTGTCAATAGTTACTATGGCCTATTAGCCTGGCATCTTAGGTGTTCTTCAATGGATTTCAAGAAAGACAGAAACTCGTTAACTGATGAGTCTGATAGTTCATCAACAACCGCCACTATGGACCTTGAAACTGGCACATTCATTTTATAGGTTCTCAGGTTTCCAGGTCCTTTAGTCAAATATGGCTGACAACAATGATTTTCAAGTCACTGAGTGAGTCAATTGTCATTTGAGTAAGTCAATTATCATGACATCTGCATGCATTATCGGCTCAGTTTGACTCATTTCGATTTCACTAGACAGGGCTTACTGCAGGTACCTGAGCTGTTTTATGAAAAGAGGTTAAACTGTTATTGTTAGAATTGTACTATAATTCTTAAACCAATAGCGCTACCACTGCATAGCCAGCACATAAAGTTTATTCAGTTAGACTTCAGAAGGTTCCGATGACTGATTATTCAAAACAGCATTGGTTCATGCAGCTTGCTTGCTAAAATGGGAAGATGTAGACCAGCCTAGCCAGCTAACATGAGCTAATCTGACAGGACGTCTGAGAAATCATATTCATAAAGGTTCATAATCCTCACTGCTAACGCTACTTACTAGCTACCATGAGCTAATCTGACAGGATTTCTGAGGAATCATATTCATAAAGGCTCATAATCCTCACTAATAATGCTACTAACTAGCTAACATGAGCTAGCCTGACAGGATTTCTGAGGAAATACATTCATAAAGGTTCATAATCCTCACTGCTAATGCTACTTACTAGCTACCATGAGCTAGTCTGACAGGATTTCTGAGGAATCATATTCATAAAGGTTCATAATCCTCACTAATAACGCTACTAACTAGCCTGACAGGATTTCTGAGGAATGGATTTCTGAGGAATCATATTCATAAAGGGTCATAATCCTCACTGCTAACGCTAATAACTAGCTACCATGAAACAGGATCTTCACAGGATTTCTGAGAAGATTTTTGAGTCATATTCTGCTTATTTATTTGTTTGCTTGTTTGTTTGAACTTTTATCTAATTTTCTTCCACTAACAAGCTTTACCTCATCATACAACAGTTACCAGTTGGAGAGGGTGAGGGCTAACTTGGACTTCCATCAAGCCACGTGAAGGATGAGCGTCTTACTCTTGCGTCCATGATCTTATGTTAACGTTAGCCATATGCTTAAAATATGCTAGCAAGGCTAAAACATTCTAAGAACATATAACCGCCATAGTCATAACTGTTTTCATTTTCATCTAACACTAGCCAGCTATTAGTTATATTCATAAATATGTATAATTTTTGCTGCTAATACCAAATGGATGGCTAAATTAAACAAACTGGACAGGATATTTCAGAAAGCATTCTCCTCTTACCTGGTTCAGGTGTCTCAGAGTGTGAGGATGAGGAGGCTGAGCTCGCTCCGTCCTCAGCCCCGGCTCCCTGAGACAGCAGACTCCGGCCTGGAGGAAGCTTCATCCCCAACTGCTCGGCCATCTCCACCTGATCACCCGGGTGCACGTAGTCAAACACACTGCTGCCTGTCAATTCCACCTGCACACACATACACACACATTTGAATCATTTATTATTAAAAAATATTTTATTTGTTGCATTTTATATCATCCAACTCCATTCTCACCCACTGTCTTTGCTATAGACAGAAGTTATTTTGCCATTACGAGTGTAGACAAGCTATAAGCTGATGTTCGTAATGACTCATGGCAAATATTTTGTATTCTTCATGTTTTCAAAAAACAGTTTTGAACTTGAAAAACAGAGATGACCTTCCCCTGCTGTCTCTCTAGAAGCATCAAGCTACTGTGTACCCTAAACAATACATGTTAGGAGCACAAGTTTACAGATAAGAGGAAGTGGGAAGTTTACTTTAGGGAGGACAAGCAAAAAAAAAGAGAAAAAAAAGCAGCTGTGGCACTGCCATGCTCCTGTGGGTCCTAAATGTCCCAGTGTTGCACTGCTGTGTGTATCTGGTTTCGGCCTGCAGGGACGTTAGGATTACATGCAAATAATCCCTTTAATGTGCAATTCCTCAGAGCAGTTTGGCTCTTTAGAAATCTACTGTTCCAAGCTGAAACAAATCACACAGAGCAGACATGATGACTACGGTGAGTTGTGTCCTGGGTATGTAACAGGTAATAATATAGAATAGAAAGGAGCACAGGGAAAGACACCTGAAATATTCAAAAACTATAGTGTAATGTATGACACAGTCATATAGTGTGCACACATATACAAGCTGGGCTGTTTCACTGACACAGCAGAAACAATACAGAGTGGATGTGTGGCAGATTAACCATTTAAGAGTGGAGAGGTGGAGTTCTCATGCCCATCCTCCATACACACTCACACACTCACACACACTTCACATTTCAGGACATAGTAATATATAACGTATATAACGTATACTGTATATTGTATTTATGTTACAATCTATACGAAATAAGAATTTTCTACACCTAATACTTAATCTAACCCTAACTTTAACCTCAGTTACCCCAAAATAAATTGTTTACCGCTTCACTGTTGAAAAAAGAGGCACATAGCTTTATTAAAAAAAAGGGCATTGTCAGGACTATCTTGCTGACCCTTACATTGTAGGTTAGCCCTGTTTTTCCTATATAGTCTGGACAATTTAGTCCTGACAAATCACAAAAACAAACACACACACATGCACACACACACACACTCACATGTGTGGTCAACACTCCTTAATGTGAGTGCTTGAAATTTAGCCTTTTTCTCCTAATAATTACATATTCCACAATTCAAAGATTGGCATATGGCATATTATACTTTAATTTCCAAATCAAACGGCTTTTGATTGTGTAGAAAAAGGTACTTTATGTTAATTACTTCACAATAAAGGAGAACACATACACATTCAAATGGATATTAATTCTAATAGTGCAGTTTTTTTTAACTGATGTGTGACTGAGCACATCTCAAACTATCCTACATATCTTCCATCCCCAGATTCAATGTCTTAAAGCTGAAGCACTACTGAAAAATCACACAGCAGACACACTCTATCCACAGTAGCCTCAATCTCTTTGTGCTTCTCACAGTTTAACAACGCTTTTTTTCAGAACAAAGCAGGAGGTGCATTTGCTCCAAAAATCTTCAGATGTTCTGTGAACGACAGGCCAAAGGAACCGTGGATGTGATGTGGTGAGACAAGGATTGCTGATCGATTTCCACATGTTTGGAGTTCGTTTTGAACAAAACGCTCTTTCAGAAACAGGAGAGAGGTATTTTACAACTGTATTTAACCTCAAGAGACAAACAGCACCATGGATTACGAGGATGGGAGGAATGATAGCGATTCAAATGAGCAATTGGATTAAGCTTGAATAATAAGAGAGATGACAGTGTGTTGGTATGCCAGCAACAGTGCACTGAATACATTACACTGAGTGCTTTAAAAAATCTATTTCCGAATGGAGATGAAATGCCAAAGCTATCTCTCTCTCCCAGGTCTCCCGCAGACAAACCTTTTGTGTCTATTATAATTCATGAACACGGCCCTGTCGACTGTTCTAACTGTATTACAATGAGCCTACTTTTCAACACGAGTGTTTCCACAAAGCACTTGTGCAGTGTTATTCTCAGCGATGGGGAGATGGGGAGGGCTAACAATAATACCAACTCTAATATGCATTGTGCACCAAGCAGATGTGGTAAAGTACTGGTGTTATGTGTTACAAGAGAGCAGCAGATTATACTCTGTGATTGCAGAAAGGACACTTGGATTACTGCGTGAGCTTTTGCATAGTAGATGAGGCTGCGCTTGGTAGAGAGGGGGCATGGACAGTGCCCTCAGCAACACATTTATTCTGTAGAAGGACACTCAATATAAACCACAGCCTCATCTCTCTTCCTCTGGCTTATTAAGACTGACTGGCATGGATTAATGAAAACGCATGATTCTCTAAACATGAAGAGAGAGAGAAAGAGGGACGGACTTTATGCTCTGCTTAAAAAAAGGAAAAGCTTTAATTAGCAGGGTTTCAAGAAATGTCAGCTATCTGCTATTAAGTGTTCTGCTCCATCAAAGCCATAAGCCCCACTGTCAACTTTCATCACATGATCGACGGCTTCCTTCCTGTTTGCTTTTTTTCTTTATTTCTACTTCCTCTCTCCATCTTTCTCTGATTAATGAGTGTAATAACCCCCACACCAACACTCACTCACACACACACAAACACTTGCTGTGTGAAACACTAGTGGTAGCTTCTCTTTGTCACTGGTTGCTCTCTCCTGCCCTCTGAGCCTCAGGCTGCTTTGTTAAGTGTCACTGAACCCTGCTGAAGAGCCATGGGAGCGTGCCAGCCCTCATCCTCCTCATTATGACACAATTACTCTCTGGCATCAACTGCACACATGCTCACCTCCCGCTCCCAGCCACTTAACCTGCCTGGAGTTTTCCAACATTTGGTCGGGGCCACACGTGCAAACACACAATAAAGAGCCACGATGTGAGATGAAATGGTTGTAAATAACAAAATAAAACGCACAGTAACAGGAAAATCGACAAACTGAGACTGTCGGCAGAATCTATTCTATGGATCGGTGCCTTATCCACTTGTTTCACCAACAGCAAAGAGTAAATATATTTGTTAGAATCTACTTTTTTTAAATAACTGACAATATTTTAGATAGCAGAAGTTATTCTTGAAAAAAGTCTTAAAATAAAACACCATATAGTATACAAAACAAAAGTCATATTCATGATATTTAACCATGACGTATATTCCTCACGGCATTCACGTCTAGGTTATGGAAAACAGTAAATTCTTACAACATCATTCATTATTCAGGTACTATTTTCTGATAATGATCAGTCTTTGCTTTTAGTATCAGTACACCTATCATGTATTAGTATTAGTCACTAGCATGTGGGATAAATTCACATATTTACAATATATTTTTTTTGTGAATCCATTTATTTCTGTAAAGCTGCTTTGTGACAATGTCCATTTTTAAAAGCGCTATACAAATAAAATTGAATTGAATTGAATTGAATGTTCATGAGCTGAAAATTGAGCTCTTCCGGAGAACAAGATTTAACTGAAGGAGTAGGAACACGATTTTCCAGGCCTGACTGACTATCCAGATTGGTCCTGTACCTAGCTGATGTGATCTGTTTGAATTTTCAAATTAAAACATATATAAACTATATCACCACGAATTAGTTTCACACTAGAGACACAGTATGTACTTTTTGTTATCAGTATATATAGTGTATATAAAAAATTCTTCTAGACTTACAGCTAAAATGCGAGTCCACATGCACAGTTAAACCACAATGCATTCCACCTATGGATCATTTATTTCAAGTATATTTGGCAATATTGATAAAAAATGGGCAAAAACAGTTCAAATTTAAAAATCAGTTTTGCAGGTTTGCTCTAGTGGTACAGAAAAAAACAATCTGCCTAACAGTATACAAGATCTTACAGTAAAAATGTTTATAAAGTGTAAAGAATAATCATAAAATCTGGCTTGACTGATGTTGTGTAAATAATCCAATAATGTTCGAAATGAATTACATTTTTTAATTCTTTAAATGTACATTATTTTTCTGGTTGGTACAAAAATCTAAACACAAATTGAATACTTTTATTTTAACCCATATGTTCATGGCACACTTATCTTTTTTTTTTTTTAATATTGCATCATTGCTGAATTAAAAACATTCTGCATAAAGTTATTAAGCAAAGGAAGATCTTTTAGGCATGTTATTACGTCCTTTATATGTGTCTACTTTTTGGAGAACTGTACAACACTAACACAGCTGCAAATGATTTTTTTGGGAGCTGTGCTATAACACAAAACAGTCTGTGTTCCAAAATCAACAGCAAAGAGTTAAAGTATGGAGTAGCTTCCTAAAACCAACAGCAGGCAGAGGCTTAAAGGAAGGCCCTAATTAAAGGCCAATTGGAGCTGTCGTCTCTGAGTGGGGACCCGGGGGAAAACCTCGCTACCTGGCTGACCTTGGCAAATGGGAGTCCTTGGCAGAGGCGGTGACCCCCTGAACCCTGCTCACATCCAATCTCCCTCACCGCTGCGCCATGTGACCTGCTTCATGCAAATCCCTTCTCCCCTGCGAGCCGTGGATAAACTGCAGCCTAATTAAATATTTTTTAACGATGTGAGTAATTTTTGCCGAGGGGTGGATTCGGGGGGAAAAAATTAATATGAGATCACAAAAGATGTTCCCGGCGTTGATTCTGTAAATTAATGACTATCTGCCTTATGATAAAAAGCACACTGCCAAGAATAAGAATGAAGTCGGTAAAGCCTTACTTCATTTGTCTAATAACCGAATGCTTTCAGGAACAAAAAAAAAAAAAAAGTCTAAAAAGCTTCTGGAAAGTTTCCATGAGGCGGCGGGCAGACTTTATGGCATGAAAGTGATGGATGGCAAAGAGACTGCCAAGCCCAGAGCTGAGGAGTAATATTTGTCGGTGAAGGCTTCTAATTTCACAATTCAAACAGCCACACTGCACAGTGTGTATGTGTGACACCTCTCTGCTTCTCTGGCATCTCCAGAAGAGGGGGTGAGCTAAGCCGTTCTCTCCTCTCCTCTTAGCTACTCTATTGCCTGGCTGAGGCTATATCTATCACAGCTGCACTATTAACTGGTGAGAGCATTCTCCAGCCCACTCGAGTGTTACACGGCTCAGATTACAGTAACCTTTAACTGGGCAGTGACAGACAGACAGGCGAGATTTACTGGAGGAGCACTTTGCTTCTCTCTCTCTCTTTCTCTCTCTCTTCCTCTCTCCTTTTAATACTGCATTGTGCCACTTCTCCGCACGGCCTTAATCTTCACTGCTCAACTAAAGCCTTTCACTTCAGGAGAAATAGAAGGCATCAAGGCAATGCACAGTGGTCATTATAGACACACCGTCACTCACTGTAGCAGTCAATCAGTGATAAATTATGGTATAAGACTGATGTCCTGTTGTCATAATGACACGTACAGTTTTTATTGTCCAAACGAGTAACAAATGATCATATCTGAAGCTGGAGGATTTACAGAAAATCTCTCAGATGGTGATTAAATTCATGCACAACATGCCGTTCTTTTTTCCTGGCAAAGCACATGCAACAGTGAGGGGGAAAATAACTTTAACAATTAACTTTGAAGGACAAAAAGGGAAAAATTTCTCCCGGTGCTCCTTTCTCCAGCGTGCCTGATTTTTATCGAGCCCCACAAAGCCTTCTTAGATCATCTTAATCCACTGTGGCAAAGTAGCTGAATATGAGATTCAGATTGTCTTAGAAATTCTGTGCTAGCAATCAGCTTCCTGACACCGCTTTTCTCTTCAACCTTCAGAACTTGTGACAGCAAAGACCAAAAGGCAACCCACAAAGGAGAGAACAACTGGCGAACTCGGCACACTAGCTACTTAATCCACAGAACAAAGATAGCACTTCTGACACTTCTGAGCTGCTTCACGATCAAATATTTGATAATATACATATAGCATCAAGAGCTTTGCAAAATAATGGTCAAAAAATGATTGCTGTTTTAATCAGGTATACTGTGTTAAATAATGGGATAAAATATTCAATAAATTCTTGAAGGCCCAGGTTATTGTCCAGTTATTTTTCTTAAAGCATATTAATCTGCAAATATTAATTATATGGCAACTACACTGAAACTAATAGGAAGCGTATGATGGAATGAGAGTGAGGAGCGTAAGTTTAAACCAGCCGGTAAATCCACAGAAGATATGCCAAGAGATAATACATTTCACAATTATGTAGTTTCAAGACCAGCTATTACATAAACTGCAAAATAATGTATATATCACAAAATACATACTCTTCTACTGTTATAATATTGTTACTAAAAACCATCATGATAATTATATTACAAACATCTTGCACAATGGTTTTTTTTAAATTTCCCTGGAGAACTTAAAGGTTATATGTACAGCAGAGGGTTTCCCATTTAGAAAAGGCTCCAAGTAGAACCTCTTTACAAACTGTTGAGGAACATTTTTTCTTTTTTTTTGTCATTAACTGCCTAAAATCTTTCATAAGGCAAAAACAAATATGTAGGGTACAGGGACAATCTGAAAACTGTAATTTGTGAAGGATAACTGTAGATGTGGTCACTGAGAGAGAGAGAGAGAGAGAGAGAGAGAGACAGGGAGGGGAGGCGAGCTGGCCTAAGTTATATTTTCCATTGCGAGAGTGGGCTAACCTCTGTCCACTGTGCTCCTGCCCCCTCCCTCTGCCTGCTGAAGGGCCTGTTACAGATCACTGGCCACTTTGAAAATCAAGAAAATGAAAATCAACTCAGGGAGAAATCTGTCCAGGCAATAACCCGTCTGTCTCCGTGGTCACATCCCAGTGCCTCTCCATGAGCGGGTAGTGTCACGGGTGGAGGGGGTAATCTAGGATTTCAGCCTTGCTCTTTTTCCTCATGAAGAGCGCTACCATTGTGAGAGTCCGTTCTCCATATCCCCTCCCCACAATAGCCCAGTCCAAATTAAATTACCAACAAAATAAAATGCAGCCAAACGGCCTCTATTAGAGTTCTTTGGAACAGAGATTAAACATCACTGAGTCAATGCTCTCTCTCTCTCTCTCTCTCTCTCTCTCTCCCTCGTACATCATTCTCTGTCGCCTTATTGGGATCACTTATCTATCCTTCCCGCATCTGAATAGCTTTCCCCGCTAGAAACATGCATGCCTTAAACTAAATCAATAAACTCTCATTTTCTTGTAAGGGTTCCATATTAATTGGAGAGGCCGAGGCAGAGTGGGTGCTGTGGATCAGAGGATGAAGATGGGAAACACCAAGAGGCTGCCATGATCCCTTAATGAAACCTCCACACCCCTCCCCTTCCTGACCTGTCTCTCTTTCTTTCTTCTTCCCCTTCATTCCTCCATTCCTTTTCTCTCTGTAACCTTCCCTCTGCCGCTCGTTCTGATGAGTTCTCATGCTGATCAAATACACGCAGAAACGGCTTTCTGTAGTTGTGGTCAATTTTCTCTCTATGGTCCTGATAAATCCAGACATTGCACAATCACAGGCCATAAATCTATGTCTGTTCCCTGCAGCGCTGAATTGATGAATTATTGAACAGGAGGGAAGAGTGCACATATGGACACGCATTCACTCGCAAACATACACATAGATACATATCTTGGCGCACATTTACCCCACTACAGAATCCCTCTCTGCATTACGAAGCTTCTGCGAGTGATGTGAGAGCAGGCAGATCACGACGGACTACAATTTGTGATGTGCGACTGCATCGACTGCATCAGACAAAGCAAAATATTTTTAGATGCAGTTGTCTTTAGATGTATTTACAGTAGCACTGAAAAGAATGAATCAAATGAATATCAACTCCTGACACACCATATAATCAATAAATCGAATCCTCTCCGAACATCCAATAAATGATCATTCCTGTACAAATTGAAATAATGAACCTAATCACTAGTTGGATGTTTGGAGGGGATTTGACCTAAGAACAAACTGCTGTAATCATGAAGACTATGGTGCTCATACTAAACATCCTTTCAACACTGTACTGTCTGAATTGATATTATACAGCTGTAGAAGAGTAATGGTTTATAATCCCACTATCTGGCATCACCCAGAAAAGAATACGTTCCCTTTAGAGCCTGATTTCTCTCAAGTTTTTCATTCTAACCTCTGCCTTGCTCATTAGGGATCTGAATCCACATCTACACCCGGATTTCTGCATTGTGACAATGTCTATTGTTAAAAGCGCTATACAAATAAAATTGAATTAGGTACAAGCAGATAGTATACTTAGAGGCTTAATACTTTTTGAGTTACTTTTTGAGGTTTGGGATTAAAGCCATTCAATTCAAGTAACCAGTGAAACAGGCTAATAACTACAAGAACTGAATAATAAATATCTTTGATAATTGTGTGTTATCAAAAAAAAAAAAAAAAACACTTTGAGAACCACAGAACCAAGCTAATATTATTACAAACTGAAAGGTGGTAAAAAGCTTGACAAGTACTGAATTAAATGTTTTATTAGCTAACACAATAGAGCAAGGGGAACATGTGAGCACTTCCTGTGTCTTGCATCCTGTCTGCACACTCCAACACAAGCTGAGGACTAAAGCACATTTCATACATTTCCACAGCACTGTTTATCAGTGTTTTTGCAGCAGTATTTCAGGATGGGGTGGGAAGCTTTGCCTGCGTGAGGCTCTGTGATGCAGGATGTCATAGCACAAGGCCAGGAGCACTTAGTGAAGGAGTTTAGGTGTTATAATGCTGATTGCTTTGGTCTGGGTGAGCTTGAGTGTCTGTACACCCACATGCTATTAACACCAAAGTGTTAGACTCACAGCTGTGTACAAGAACAACTGAAAATGCACAACTGCCCAGAAATTTAAACTGTATTTGTCTGGCAGTCTGGGAATACCTGTCGCATGTTGCTGCAGATGAAGTTTGGAAAACAGCCAAAATGACAATTGGGTTTTAACACAAAATTTTTTTTTCTTTCTGTCTATATCCTGTTTTGACACCTGTACTTTAGAAAACATTAATAAATTTCACCAAAATAGTGTAAAAAATGTTTTATTTACTTTCCAACCTTGCATATGCTTTCTGCCTGCAGAGATCACATTAACGTTAGAATCCATGAATTCAGTTAGAGGTGAAAGTAAAGATTAATAGCAGTCTAGCTGGACGAAAGGATAGAAATAGTGACAGAGGAGTAGATGCTGTATTTTGTGGTGTTTGGATGCAATTACCAGTAAATATATTCATTTATTCATTCACTCAATCAATTATTTGCCAGGCAGATGTTCTCACCTAAAGCTAGTCACACAGCCAGGCTCATGATGCTCGAACAATAAAAGAGCTCTCGTACGGGGAAGACAGCAGCAGCCTGGGAGCAGCGGGGAACTCGGAAAAACGTCACAGCTGCGACAACATTATGACCATCATGCACTCCAACACTGCGCTAATGTCACATCAGACAGCGTCATAAAGTGGAGCTCCACGCTTCACTATGCAGTCCAGCTGAGAGAGAGATCTGTAGTTCACACTGGGGCAACGAGACGCTCGGTTTAGCATAAAGCCACACTACACAACCCGTAAGCTTAGCCAGAAGAGCTAAAGGCTAATATGCAGAAAACCTTCAGGATTTGTTTAGTGAAAGTGGCTGTTTGGCTGCATCATACTCCATCTGTCTCCAGGCATGTCTGACACGTGTGAGACCATTCTGTCTCCAACCACACTGTCTCACTCTCTACCTCCAACCATGCTGTCTCTCTCTGTCTCCAGCCACACTGTCTCACTCTCTACCTCCAACCACACTGTCTCACTGTCTGTCTCCACCTACACTCACTGTCTCACTGTCTCTGTCTCTAGCCACACTGACGGTCTCACTCTCTGTCTCCAGCCACACTGTCTCACTCTCTACCTCCAACCATGCTGTCTCTCTCTGTCTCCAGCCACATTGACGGTCTCACTCTCTACCTCCAACCACAATGTCTCACTGTCTGTCTCCACCTACACTCACTGTCTCACTCTCTCTGTCTCTAGCCACACTGACAGTCTCACTCTCTGTCTCCAAACACGTTGTCTCACTCTCTGTCTCCAGCCACAGTGTCTAACTCGCTACCTCCAACCATGCTGTCTCAATGTCTGTCTCCATCTATACTCATTGTCTCACTCTCTACCTTCAACCACGTGGTCTGACACTCTATATCCAACCACACTTACTGTCTCACTCTTTACCTCCAACCATGATTTAAACAGAGACCCAATCTATGTATCCAGCCATACTATTTCAATCTCTGTATCCAACAACAGTATCTCACACTCTGTCTCCAACCATATTGTCTCACTCTCTTTCTCCAGCCATGTTATCTCACTCTTTGCCTCCAGTCATGCCGTTTCACTGTCTCCAGCTATGCTGCCCCACTCTCTGTCTCCAGCCATGTTGTCTCACTCTCTGTCTCCAGCCACACTGTCACTCTCTCTCTCCAGCTATGCTGTCTCACTCTGTGTCTCTAGTCATGCTGTCTTGCTCCTTCTGCCTGTCTGCCGCTCTGCGTCCTCAGTTCCCCAGCGCAGAGGCTCATGCAGAAGGACGCTGCTGTTGCTGGCTGAGTGAGTTTTCTGATTTATGCTGGGAGACTGCTGCTGGCACCAGGGCACCTTGAGGGAAATTATAAAGATCCCGATATACAAGGGCTCCAATGCAGGGGATGATACAGTTACTGAACTTTCTATAATGTCCACACACACACACACACACACATTCTTGGACACACAGAGCAGTGATTGCAGTTCAGACCTGTTCCATGGCTTAAAGGTTAATGTCTACACTGCAGATGGGTGAACGCTCTGGCCTGCTTCCACACACTCAGCTCTGTCAGAACAGCAATCTGCTCTCCTGTTGCTCACTGAGCCATTCCTGCATATCTACAGCTGACCGGGTCAAAATCTGAGATGAAGAGACCCAAAGAGCTAGACGTAAAAATCAATATTAACAAAGGCTTGTATAGGCTAGTGATATTAAATACACTGCATGTATTAAAATAAAAAAAATCTATTTCAGTGTATTATCCATTTCATTTCATATCTTCTACCGCATTTATATTAACATTAGAGAAGTTTAACTGAATCATAGGTCAGACCCTGTTTTTTCTACTGTAAGTCTTGGTATGTGTGTGTAGGTGAGAATGAGTCCTGCTGTTGTGTTTCTTACATCATTATGGCCTGTCAGAGGAAGTGTATATGAGCAACTTCATTTCCTTCTAGCTGTCTGAGAACTGGGCTCCATGCCAAATTACTTTCTCTCTTCCTCCCTCTAAGACTCCACACCCAGCAACCAAACCCACATGCTCTCATGAGCACCCATTGATCCACCCAATCATCCTTCCATCCATCTATCATTCCACTTGTCTGTGTTCACCTGGGAGGAGCAGACGCTAATCTTCATATTCTTTGTAAAGCTCTCTCTAACAGTTTTGCTAACTTTTTCGTTTAGGTGAAAATAGCCTGATTGCAGGAGGCAATCAGACACATGCACATGCCAAAATAAAAAAACACAACAGCTTGTGATTTGACTAAAAAAGGCAGGTTCACAATAAAGTCTCTGCTGCTTCTTCTGTATATTTGGTTGAGTATATTCTGGACCAGCAGTGGCTTAGTCCTGGTTTAATGGCTAAACACAGTACTAATGAAAGACAGTGGGACAAGCACCTTCTCTCTCTCTCTCGCTTTCTTTCTCTATCGCACTTTTTCTTCAGTGCACATGGGATTTGTGAGCATGCCTAAGAGGCCGCAGCTTGCCTCTGAATGACTGACATGGACCTCTGAGTGTTACATCCACATGCTCAGCCTCCCCTTACCCAGCAGAGGAGCCGCTCATACACAGTGTCTTTGTTTGGGTCCTTTGTTCCTGACAAGGATTTCTAAAGAGAAAGCGGTCACAAAAACCGCAAGAGAGTGATGCTGCATTTAAAAGGAAACAATGCAGATTGCACATTGATACATAAAATAACTCTATACTGGATGTGCAAACCTACTGAGACTATAGGCAGTGCACTGACAAGTTCGTTGACAATGACCTTGATGTGCTCATTAAGTAAAGATTTTCCTTAGTGTCAGAAAACTTAGCTTAAGGCATTAATCAGTGAATTAATAATTACATTAGGTATATTTCATTAGGTGCTCACAAGACAGTAAAATGTAAATTGTATATGACAATAACAAAGGGCTGAGTGGTTAGAAATATCTCTGCAAAAACAATAGTTTTTTTTAAACATAATTTATTTAAATTACTCCAGCAGTATGAGCATTAGTTCTAATTAAAGAGAGTGTGACTTTTTTGTGAGAAAACACACCACAACATTTTTTTTTTGAAAGAGCCGCAATTGATGACTAATTCTGAGCTTGGGAACACACTGCATGCATGATGAATCAACAGAGGACAAATAAAGAAGGGAAGCGGTGGCTTTCTGTCAGCAAAAGAGATCATTCTTTTTCCGCACAACAAATGCACAATCAATTCATTATGAGCGTGCTTGCTTTTGTAAAGCTGGGATTTATACTAGCATGCCATGACTCAGTTTGGCTCCAGAGGAGAGTCTGATTTACTGAGGCTGAGCATCGGAATACACCGCATAATAATCAGACTGAAAGAGCAAGTCATATGAGGAAAGAGATTGATGTGATTGAAAAACAAAAAGCTAGTAATACTGCTGATAGAAACAGACTTTCAGATAGTGGATAGTAGATGTGGCTTTGTGAACTGACTGACCTGAAGCCCCTGTGGCAGCATCTCTATATGTGGAACTGCTCTCTGGATCTAGAGGTGGATTTGGTAGCATTGGCCGCTGCGGAGGAAGAGAAGCAGCTCGGAGAAGTGTTAACCTCAGCAAGCCTGTGGGTTCATTAGAACATCCAACTGGGTACAAGAAGGCCCAGATCATCACTTGCTTTTATCAGTGTAACACATAATATAGGAAGAGGAGAAGGTCTTCTTCAGGTGGTCTTTGTCACGGTAAGATGAATAAGACATTGATTTATCAAACAAGGTAGGGAAAAAAAAGAATGTGGGGAAAAAGGTGGAGAGCGTGCTTATACATGGCATTGACAGGCTCTGAATCCTGTGCATTACTGAAGCCTATGGGATCACTAGACCTTTTCAAAGCCCTCATAAATCAGGCTGAAAAATAAGTATAGTGGCCTGTGATAAGCTCTGGACAGCCAGCTTTACTGCACGTGGACATCACAGCAAAAGAGAGACATCTGTAATTGGATCAATGTCCAGTTTGAGGAATAAAAAGTCATCTTTCCAGTCGGTCATTGCTTAAGATGCCACTGGTGGCAAAGCCCCCTTTACAGCCCAAGGTGTCAAATTGGTATGCTTTACACAGCTCAGGATGAGATCGTTCTGCACTGGTGCTTTAGGTGGAGCGGAATCAAAGGAAGACCAACGTATCCCTCTCAACTTCAGGGACGAGCTGCAGATCTTGTCAAAAGGGGCCTGTTACATGTGTGAAAGCTCAAGGCAGAGACACCATACTCTAACATTTTTAAAGCTTCTTTTTAAAGACCTTCTTAGGTAATATCTCCCAGGAATGCCCAGCCAATAAAATTAAATGCCAAAGGGATAAGATTACCATGATACAATCTGCAAATGTGATGAATAGAGGAGCCGGATCAGATACACAGGGTCTGTGCGCTCCCCAAATTTATTACAGATGTGTCTCTCGGAGATAGAGCTCCCTTCAAAAGGGCTTCAACACCCAGCCTATGCTTCCTCTCTGAAACAGGAAATGAGTGCTGAACAGAGGAGGACACTATCACCAGATGCCAGTCAACAGAACTCTCCTCAGTTTTAGCGCTCCCATTCTAAAAACACAACAAAAAGCCCGTCGTTAGGATGCTGCCACAATGGGTTTAAAAAAAAACCTTGGTCTGGATTTCTTTAGAAGAGGAGCTAAAGAAATAATTCCCTCCATATGCACGTATACACATGTAACATGGCTGAAAGTGAGTTCATTACCTCTAGCTAACCTATAGTCTCTGACTATGGGCTACAGCGCATCTTCTACCTTGTGCACACTTTTCTGGCCACAATCTTCAGAGTGATGAAGGCTGCAATCTGCACTTCAGTGCACTAGAGGAGTGGCTTATGAAACTAATTAACCTCTTATGTTCCTTTACACTTTCAATCCTAAGGCTTGTTTCTGTGTATCCAATAACTACATGAAAAAATGATTAAGGAAATATTACATTATGAGAGCCAGGAGTTCAAGGGTGAACCCATCCACATTACCTTGGAATTTAGGCACTTAAACATGCCATGTTGCTTAAGGGACATGTTGCTTAAGGGAGCTTTCAGTGAATTTAACACGTATGTACCTTTAATAGACCCATGTCTCACATGGTACAAAAATAATAATATACTTTAATGTACTAAATGCAGGTGGACATGAGGCCTACATTGTTTTAGGATTGAAATTATATATACAGCATGTCCCAAAAGTCTCCATACATAGGGGAAATTAACACTTTTTAGCAAAATGTAACTATAAAACATCCTCTACATGATTGCCATTTCTTCGTAAACACACACGGAGTCGTCACGATGAACTCGTGTTAACACATCTGGTGTTATGCCTGTAATTGCATGTCCATCACAACCATGCGACAGCTTCCCGATGCAGCCATGAGAATGATTTCAATACATTCTTCTTTTGTCAAAGGCATTCTTAAAAGCTAGCTGAAAAAAAATAAAATAAAATAAACTAAGTATGAAAATTTTTGGAAGACATTTTGCTAAACCGTGTTAATTTCCCCTATGTATAGAGGCTTTTGGGACACCCTTTACTGTACATACGGTATGCTAAGAGGAGTCTTCATAAAACAAGAAATATTTCTTAACATTTTAGAGAGCCAAAAAATCTAATTCCAGCCTGTTTTGGGGGTCTCCTTGTTCAGCATTGAATTTATTTGTGATATCACACTCCTTAGCAGTGGTTAATGGCTCACATGAATGTAGACACTAACAGCTTTAAGAATTAGCAGTTTTTCCTAAGTATTTCTATTTTTAACTTAGCGTATTAGGTTTAAATGTTATAATTTTATTTCAGCAGTTGTATATGGTGTTTTACTATCAAAAAGCTTTAGTTGTGCTGTCCGTTTTATCTCTGTACCAATGTTATTGTGGAGAGGTGTGAACTGTTTCTCTCCACTTTCCCATCGCCCTGCTTACCAGCAGCTAAACACATGTCATGATACTTTTAAACCCAACAACGTTCTGACTAATCTTATAACAAAACTGTGGCGATAAAACAACATTTGTTTATACTGATTGAAAATGTCCGATAATTCGATTTTCATTCTGCCGGCGGAATGGAACGCCAGTGTACTGTAGGAAAGAGTTAAATGAACTTAAATAAAGAAATCCTAGTAACTCACATAGCTGCTACATAATGTGCATTCATGTTTACCAAGTACCCACTAATCTGTCCCTGGAACCTTCATCAGTTGTCCTGAGGTAAAATTGACCTGTTGGTCTTTTAACACTCGCAGTATGCTGCAGAGGTTATGGTTAATTGCCTAGAATACAAAGTACTGTGGACCTGCCCACTCATTCCTCAAGAACTGAGATGCTGTTTAGGGCTGTTTAGAGTCTGTCTGCCTCTGTCTGCTACTACACCGAGACACACACTCATGATATAAGAAGGTTACTTTTGTTTTAGTTGGCTCTAGTGAGTATCAAGTGCTCATGGCCATTTTTTATGATTGGTAATATAGTTTAAGCTGTAGTTCATTTATTGGATAAGCAAAGACAAATAATAAATATAAAAGGGAAACACCTGCGTTTAAGATTTACTAAAAAGCAGTACAGAATCTAGCATTTCTCCAAAGAGCAAATGAACAACAGCAGATGCATAAGAGGGCGCTGCATACACATTTACACTTTAGATGCCCATATTTGCAAACTTTAAGTAACAGAACGACAAAGAAAAAAATGCTCACCCCCCCCAACACACACACACGCACAAACGCACAACCGACCTCTCAGTCTCCCTAGTCAGACAAATGCGTCTGTCAAACTGAGGCCTGGCTGACATTTCATTCTTGTTGGGTAAGCAGAATTTATGGCTCTACTGCAAACAGGGCTTATGATCCAGACACCAGGAGGCTCAGTGCCTGTACAACTAGCAGCACTAAGCAGAGTAGTGCAGACCTTGGAGCAAAGCCCAGAACAAAGCTCCACATCTCACCTCCATCCTCACATCCAATGCACATCTCCAATTCTAAGAGCCGGCACCAAGTAGGAGCAGACGATGCTCATGCTCAAAACGATAAGGTAGACAGAAGCTATGTGGCCAGCACAGCTGTCTAACCTTGTCTGCCATGTGATCCAGGGCCTGAAAACATTATTAGACATCAAGCAGTTCCGAATTCAGCTGCTGTATAGTCTTGTGCTTGTTAGGATTATAGCTCTAACTTGTTGGCATTCAGTGTCTGAAAGAAAGAGGCTTACTAAGAGAAAAAGCTATAAAACAGTGTTTAGACAGAACCCCCTTTTTTATTTTCTGCCAAATGTCTCCTCAGAGTTGCCAGTTCCTACCTGCTGTTTGGTTCATCTCTATAATAAAGCTCTAACCAATCCAGAACAATTCGCTTTTTGAATTTGTGGATATCCAACATTTCCAAGCATTGCTGTAAACTTACAGGAAGTAACTAAGATATCTTTCTTATCCAAAGATCAGGGTCCTTTTCCTTCTTTTAACTTACCTGCCATGGATGTTTTGAATATCCTATACTAATCTAAAGATTTGCACTTCGCAAAAACAGTTCATGCCCAAATCCTACCCTTGCTTCATGTATAAAACCTCTTGAAAGACAATATTATCCCCAAAAACATAAATGTGGTCTACCTCTTAGACCTGTAATCCAAGGCTCCACAGTTTAATGACTTGGTATTTTGAGCATGCTAATGCTAATCGATTCACTGTTGTCTTTGTAAAAGTCCTGTCTCTGTGGGTTTCTTTTGGCGAGGTGTCAAGTCCGTGGCAGCTTGGTGCCAAAGGTGTTCAGAGAGTTTTATATTGCACAAAGCCAGTCGTTTGCCTCTGGGCCTCTGCTTCCCCACACACCTAAATATGTGTCAGAGGCCCAATAGCCTTTCATGTCTAATACCGTGATATTAGCCTCAAAGGGAAGCTAAACTTTCCCAGCACAACACATAATCCTGCCTTTGTAAAGAGTGCAGTCATTTTTCACACAGGTGAGGAGGAAAGGTTGCTCTGAAGTTGCGTGCTTTTATATTTATGCAACTTTTACAGGTATCTGAAACGATTTTTTTCTATTAATTTCCAGATCCACCTTTCATATGACTATAGATTTTATATGTTATAAGTCCATTAAGACGTATAGCAGCCCGATATAGTAGCGAACTCTGGATCACCACCACAACCAAAGGGCATGACAGTGTATTGAAACTGTCTAACCATTCAACCCTGAGCTTACTATAATATTCATGGTACACACCCTTTACAGCAACATTCACCATTACCAAGGACACAGAGTAAACAACCAGCACGATTTACTGCATGTAACAATTCTCTAATTCCACATGTGAGCGATTTAATTTGCCCCACTTCCTAATGACTGTGTGCACATCTTCAAGGGATGGTAATAGAGCCTCATTTATCATTTGCAGCTATCTGGAATGCATGCTTTCTCTCTCCCTTTCTCTCTCTCCCCTAGGTGCTAGTCCCTCCCCATTCCTGCTGCTAAGCCCCTGGGGGAGGCGTAGAGCTGAGGAGGTGCTGGAGGAAGTGCTGCAGGAGCAGTGTGATGAATGCTACAGAAGATAATATTATTGGCACAGCTGGCTAAGCTTGACAAGACATTTCTCACTTGGCCCAACCACGGTCACATCATTCACTGCCCCCACCTCCCTTTAAACTATGTCTCCATTTTTTGGGGGGTGACAGAAGATTTGCACAGGACAAACTAGCTTGTCACTAACGGACAAGCCGGCCAGCTGTTAAGGTATCAGGAACATGACAGATTGCTATGTTTTACCTCTGATTAATTCACTTATTAGAGCTAGACCCAAATCAGCCGTCACTGTCATATCAGATGTCATAGCTAGGAAAATGTGTCAGGTATGTGTGTACCAGGCAGTCAGTCCCTAACACAGACAGATAGACAGGCAGACAGACAGACAGACACACACACACACACACACACACATACCCACACACACACACTATTATGTTTCAGTGCCAGTGTCAAACAGTCCATGGAGAGTCAGAGTGACTCCTGTTCTACCCTAGAGCAGAGATTTAAAGCTATGTAGAACAGTCAGACAATGAGAAAGTAAAAAAGGGTAAGATAAAGGGAGAAGAAAGACGCCCCATTTACACCTTGCAGTGTCCCCTTGCATTAATGTATTTTGGTAATCCAATGATAAATCAAAAGCATTTCACCACATTAATAATAGAGGTGACTAAAACAGGTGTAAATACATATCATGCATTGCAATCAGAATATCATTCAATCAAACAAAGCACCTCTAAAGTTAGTTAGGCAGGGATACATGCAATCTGCACACTGCATTCACTTGTCAATTGTTAGGGAGGAAGCTACAAGACGTACCGTCAAATTATTAAAAAAAAAAAAAAAAAAAAGCAATGAACCCTGCAAAAAATATATAAATGACTGACAGACAACTTATCGCAACGGCTGCAAGCACGGCTTGTCGCGTGCCTCCTAAAACACAGCTGTTAAATACGATGTATTCTTCGGCAGTATAAGTAAGTACAAGATGTAAAATAAAATAATCTCTGGCTATCCTAAATCTGACATGTTGATAGCTGATTGACGTTCCACACCCAACCTAGTAAGCAAGCAGGCTTATTTGCATACCATACAGGACAAATAAGACAAAAATGACTAATATAAATAACAGGAGAAAATGCATGGAAGAGATCAAATCATTGGTTATCTGAATATTGATGATACAGATACAGACTGCATGATAACATGGGTTAAACTGGGATTTAGGAGGCATGTGTAACTGTGATTCAAACTAATATTTGCTATAGCTATTTCTGTGTTAAGAATTTAATTTTAATGTAAGTACAACTGTGTGGCTGGATCTTAAATTTCTAGTACTCTTGGCCAGTTTTGATATAAAAATATCCTGCAATTCTACCAACCAGTACAGAGAAAGGCAACTAAAATCTGATCTTCTGACACAAGATTCAACACTGTCACTTTAATAAATGCATAAACATGGACATTTTTGGGGTGGAACAATAATTTTGTATTTTCTCAAAGCCTTTACTGGACAGAAATCCTGTATGTAAATATAAGTAATGAATCTATTACTTATCCTGCTGTTGTCAATGACACACGCTAAACTCTCTATGCCTGCCTGTTTTAACTGACTCAATGTGAGACACAATGAGTCTCAGCTTGGACGTCTGCTAATAGAGAAAGTGTGTGTGTTGGGTGTGTGTGGCTGCATGGTTTTGTATGCAGTGGCCCCGCCACCCGCTGCCAGTCCGCCTAACTGCACGGCAATACAAATCTTTATTCGGTCTTGAGATGTTGACAGGTCAATTGAAGAGAATGAGTCTAGTTTATGATGCAGTTGTCAGAGGTGGTTAGGCCGGGAGTCTGTTTATCTGACTAGCTGAGATATTCCGACAATCTCTCTCACAAACCCCCGGCACCTCGAGGTTAATTACTTCACCAATTTGAGTAAATGGCATGCCATAGTCCCATCTGTCTCCATTAGTTCCCCACTATTTCTCAATTTACGAGGACGGGGGTCAAGGCGCTGGGTGCAGGAGGGATGTAATAAAGCATGGGATTTTATGTTTACACAAATGCAGGAGCCAGGGCATAAATAACTGAAATGCATCCCTCAAATGGCAAGAGCGTTCATAATAACGCTGCTCTTTAAAAAGTCATTTTTGAGCCATTCTCCACTGCCCATAGAGAATAAAAAACATGGTGCACTAAAAACTAACAAGCCAGAGAACGGTGGCAATAAATATAAAGCTCACGCTTCCCCTCTCTGCCCTGCGCTCACTTACAAGGGCAGTGCAATTACAGGTCTCCGTCAGTGGAAGCACAGCACCAGACGTCCTCTGCTTCAGCACTGCTGTGTGTGACCAGACCAGCCGTGAGAATAAGATGCACACTGTTGTACACTTCTGTGTGCTTTAGTCACAGAACCTACTGCACAACTGTAAATCTAGTCTAAATTTAAGCCATCAAGCAGTTACAGACAGGTTAACGTCCACTCTAAGGTGAAAGCTTTGATCAAGAAGCTAAGTGTGTGTCTGTGAGTGGAGGACACAGCTGTCTGAGTGTCACACACCTGCCTGTAGCTGCAGTCCCTCTCCACTTGTGATTGGAGGGTCACAGGGAGGGACTGCTGGGGCAATTAATTTCATAGCAAGGTAAATCCAGACTGTGGCTTGACTGCAGCCCCACCCCCCATCCCCTTCTCTCTTGTTATTAGTCTGGCTCTGCCTGCTTCTGCCTTTGTCCCAAAGGATCCATACATTCAGCTGTTAAAGATGACCTTGCCAAGTACACAAAACTGCTAACTTTCTATCTCCCGCACCGTCACATTCTCTCTCTCTCTCTCTCTCTCTCTCTCTCTCTCTCTCTCTCTCTCTCTCACATCCTCCCTCTGCCACCCTCCCACAGCTACACTCTTCAAACCCGCCCAAATAAAAGAGCCACTTTTAACAGGGGGTTTTATTTATTCTGAAAAATACTATCAAGGAAAAGGCAGAAACAGTAAAAGTTAAGTTTCACTCACATCCAACCACTTTTACTTCACATTTAGAGGTTGTTGCAGTTCTTCTCTCACACACTCACGCTGACTCTAATCTCTTTCTTTCATTATGCGTTTATGTGTGCGTGTGTGTTGGTGTGTATGTGTGTGTGTGGGAGTGGCGAGCATGTGCTGGATGGGGCCTCCATGTGCAAACAACAAAGTGGCTGTCACTTAACCATAGTCTCTTTAAAGAGCACGAGAGCGATGCTGAGGTGAGACACTGACACTTTTCCTTTTCAAGGACAATTGTTCTTTACACCCTCCATTAAAGAGGAACTTCACTTTTCAAGTAAACAACCCACCATGAGGGAAACACGAAGAAGTCGTTTCGCTGCTGTCTTTAAAACAACTTTGGTTTTAAACTCTTTAGTTTGTGAATTATAAATCTAAATCTAGACAGAGTTTGCAAAGCATTTCCACATAGTCTGCACTTTTTCCCCCCTCAAACGTACTTTGACGTGTTTGTAACTTGAAAGGGCACACTTCACCTAGAGACAGATTTAGAGAAAACACATGAAAATGAGAAAGACACAAAGTCACACAGCACTGTGGAACAAATCCCCCCACGAACCAAGTGCGAAAGGAACACTTCAGCTAAAGAGAGTATAGGAAATTACTATTTGTTTTCAATTTGAGATCATCCAGATTACTCCACAGGATAGAGGGCTCTGATTATTAATGTGGATGAGCTAACAACACTTCCTCAATGGAGCAGACAGACCATTAGTCTCCGCTGACAAGCCCCCCCAGCCTGCCACACACTGCAAAAGTAATGAATTTGGTGCGAAGATAAGAAAATAAAATCATCCTTAATTTCTCAGCCTGCCTTTGTGTAAACTAATATTTTTCCACCCTACTGGGTTTGATGTGCATGGTACTGTGGTTGCCAAGCTTAAGTCCCATGAAGGATGATGGCAAACACTCTCGGAATAAAAAGAGCTGAAATATGACTATCAAGCCTGCTGACGTTTAGCTCTCTTCCATGTCAAACAACGGAGACAGACTGGAGATCTCTTCCCATACTCCAGTGAACACGGCCATAAATAACACGCTAGTTTAACTCTAGCATGGATGCTAGCTTAACTGCACACAGACTGCATGTAAACAGGGGCTCAGTAGATACAACTCACAGAATTGTTGTTTACTTGTTTTCCAGAAAGCTTTGAAGTAAATGGGTAGAAAAAGACTGGATTTCAGTTACCGGTAAACAAGACGTAGTTACCCCGAGCAGCTGCAATTTGCAGAAACTGTGACTACCTGGACAAGATCAAACTGCATTAATGAGGACTCTGTGTGCAAATACTCCCAATGCTCCCTCTCTCGCTCTCTCTCTCTTTCCGTCTCCTTCGCACGCACACAATTAATACCACCAGGCAGAAGAGAAAACACTATCTAGCACAGCTTAATTTAAAAACAAGTTAAGTGAGCAGCCTGGGGATTGGTGTTTTGGTATTGAAAAATCATATAGTTGTAGGTAATGGACTGTTTGCATTCAGGGGCAGGAAGGCAATTACTTAGCGACTCATTAAGGTGGCAAATTTGTTAATGCACTGCTAAACACGCTCTAACCAACTGCCGATTTATGTTAATCTCACTACAGCTGTTTCTCCGCAGAAATGGGCTTGTCCATGGCGAACCACGGATTTTATGCACACAACGCAGACCAGATCATGAATTTTGTATGGATGAGTGGTGTGAAGAATTCACCCAGGGAAAATCTGAATATGAAAGTGTGTGTGTAACTGTGCATGTTTCCACCCCCAAACCACCAGCTGTGCTCCATGCCGGTCTGAGCCGACCTTTGTGCCCTAACCCAATGGGGCTGAAACCTACCACTCCATGTCACTAGGATACATCTTTGAAGGTTACACCTAAAGCAGTAATCTTACATAAGTTTGAATGTTAGTGTGTCTGTTTAGAGAGGGCTGAAGCATAACCTTTGATCTCAACCTAACGCTGAGCCTCAAAAAGTCTTTTCTTACACAGTCTCATCTTCAAATCCTCAAGCCTGTTGATCCAGTTAGATCACTTAGCAACTAAACAATGCCACTGTTTCTAGCACTAAGCAATAGCAAGAAAACAAAACTACAAACTATAAATCATAAACGTCTGTGACTCATTAGTCTTAGCGTCAGATGCTCTACCCACAACCCACAGAGCGTCTGATACTTATTACACAGTTTTCTCAAACTCAGTGAGCTTGTGGGAGCAATCGCTGGATTTACAGCACCACGTCTTTAAAAGTTAGTAAAGAGATTTGTTTGAAGAAGCTGAGTAAAAGCAGAATTAAGGAGTTTAAACCTGAGCTTGTGTGCCAAAATGATATGGGAAAAATGCAATGTCAATTGTGATTGGTCAGTTGTAATGTCAGTCACACTGCCTCTTCGGGTGAAAGTAGGTGGCTCTTGGCCATGTCTAGTGCTAAAAAAGTACCAGAATCTCTAGTGAAAGTTAGTGGTAAGTAACTAGGCTTGTGAGTTTAGTGATGCATCAACAAAATGCAAAGGCCTGCTGCTGTGTTCAATCTCCATGGCTTCATTTCTTTTATATTTTCCTTTACTGTGGTGCTGAGTATTTTACACCACACTGAGCATGCCTAGATCCACCTACTGAGAGATTCCCCACAGTCTGTCTGCTCTTTTCTGTCTCTGTGAATGTTTGCGTGTGGATTTTATATCGAATGCGGGCAGACGTAGGGGAGAGACGTCTGAACGGATGATCATCTGGAAGAAAGCAGTGCGGGGGCTCTGGAGGGGCTGCAAGGGTCTCATGGCACATTGGGAACGGCTCCATGCTCATGTCTCAATTAGCAAATAATTAATGGCTGTGTCGAAGCAAATTGCTGGGCTCTACAGCTGCACTGATTATTAACTTTCACCAAATGAGTGTGTGCTGAAGAGTACAACAAACAAGCCAAAAAAAAGGGAAGTTTTCTCAGTTGTCACACGTCCCTCATAGGGCTCAGAGTAATATGATGTATAGAAATACTCGCTGGCTATAACAGATATGCAAATGAAACATATATGAAATAAAATAGTAAGAGTAACGTAAGGGCATTGGAATGTTGTATGCTAGAATGTTGTATGCTGTAAGGCTGCTGGGTTTCATGAATTCACAGTCACAGCCCTCCCCAAACTCTGGTGCTAGACCATGAGGTATAAACGCCATATAGCAGGGCGAGAAACCACCAAGGGGTTTATGTGATGGAGGAGAACGAAATGGGGTAAGAAGGGGTTCCAGGAAGAGACAGAAGGAGGACAATGCACCAAGATCAACAGAAATGAGGAAAGGAATAACAGTAACAATCTGATCAACTGTCTGTGCTCACTGGCTTTACCACCACTTTTAATGGCATCTTAATGTAAATTCAGCAATGGAATAAAAAAGGCAGATATGGGCCACACTTGCTTGGGGAGCTAGTTAAATGATTCAAGGTGGAAACTATGGCTTTCATTTAAGTTTGTGCCCTCCGGTCTGTTTATACTGGTCGATACACTTGTCTGAAGAATATAATGGATTAGCACATCATTCAACAAAGCAGCGATGAGGCAGACTGGGGGCGATGGAGAGAAAAAAAAGTAAATTACAGTTAGCAGCCAAGGTAGGCCAAGGAAACATCATATCAGCTCACAACTCCTCTCCTGCTACCCAGCCTACCACAGTGGAGCGGGAAAAATAGGGAAGAACAGAATAGAGAAAGAACATTCCTGTAGCAATGGAATAAAACAATTTAACATAATAAAAACAAAACCATCTCTCTCAGTCCTATATTGTCTATTTTCATCTGAGCTCCTACAATGTAATGAGGATATGAAAATATATAACCAACATCCCCACCCCCACCCCCCACCTTCGCAAATCACAGGAAATATAAATTCTAGCTCCACCACACACTGGTTTTACTTGAAGCAGATAGAGCCATTGGTTTCTCTTATGTGGCATTCGAATCTATTCTCAATTACCCAACTGTGCAGTATGAGGACAGAGGCAATGTAAATGAGTCCTCCATCTTATCTTAGCAGCGAGCTGGGTTTTCCTGCAGGAAACAAATTAGAAACATGGCTAAGGGTCCTGGAATCTCTCTCTCGCTCTCTCTCTCCCCTTCTCTCTCTCTCTGTTCCATTAAAAGTGTATCGATCGGCACGCCTGCTGCTCTCTGCTCTAAAATGCCATGATAATCAGAGAACTTAATACAGCCATTCATTTTCATGGGGAAAAAAGCCAGGGTGCTCCTCTATTCAGGGTTGCCTCTCATGAGGAAAAGGAAGTATGAGATTATGGACAGGAATGAGACATTCATATATACATTTGTTTTTAGATAAAATAACTAAGCGATATATTGGATGACCAGCAAAATCAGCCAATATTAAAGTTCCATGAGATTACCATTATCAGCGGAAATCACCAGGAAAACCTCATCCGTGAATGTGATGCTATTTTGAACTACACCATGGGATGCTAGGTGGGGTGCTAGGGATTCACTTTGCCAATACAGCTTTTTATCTGATCATCACATTAAGATGGAGTAGTCTTGACTTGACGATTCCAGATAATATGTTTGTAGAAACAAAGATTCACATATGCATAGGCCAAGTTCATCTAACTTCACTAAGACCTGTAAAATTTTGCTAGCATTCACAAATCTTGTTGAATCATTTATTCAATGATTGATAATCAGTTATCAATTATCAATCCTCCAGGTTAATAATTGTAATTAAATTAATTGATTTTTTTGGTAGGGGCAGTACAACAGTGCAGTGGGTAGTGTTGCCACCTCACAGCTCCAGGGTCCCTGGTTTGATCCTGAGCTCAGGATACTGTCTATGCAGACATATGTGTTTCCTTCAGGTTCTCCAGTTTCCTCCTATCTTCCAAAAAGATACCAGTAGATGGATTGGCTATGCTAAATTGCCTCTGCGTGTGAGTGAATGTGTGTATCCGTGGAGCTCTGTGATACACTGCATCCCATCCAGGGGGTATTCCTGCCTCATGCCCAGTGTTCCTGAGATAGTCTCTGGATCCACCATAACCATGACCAGGGTAAAGCTGGTACTGAAGATGAATTAATGAATAAAATATTTTTATTAATTTTTATATGTATTAACACTTAGCAAGATTTTGCTTTTTATTTTGGGAAGGGAAATTAACAATCATATTAATAAAGTCATGTTTAACTAAAGCTACTGGTTTTTGCATAATTTTTGACCATATAAGACTATATTGACAAATATTATCAATTAGCTAATTTTTACATCCTTAATTTCACTATTAGTGACAAAATTGTTCATATATTAGTGATAAAGTTTTCATTTGGTCCATAATTGTAACTTATATACTCTTGGATGTTTGTCGGAATGGCCTATTTTGTTCTAAGCAGAAAAGATGCTGCTGGTGGATTTCACAGCTGTATAATTTATCCCAGCACAGCAACAGCCATTTCATTCAGTGCAACCAGAAAGAACTTATTAAAATCTACCCAGAGCATTTAATACAAACTCAAAAAAGGCAGAGAGAGTTATACCCTGCTCATACACTGCATTCTGAACATCACTGATAGACACCATTATAGACACGCATTTGATATTCTGCATTCCAGTGTTTCTCTAAACCAATCTAAACGCCAAGGGACAAAGATGGCCTGCCTCAGGCTAAATGACTTTTTAGTGACAGCATCATCAAAACAAGCTCTTTTTTTTACCCCACTGAAGTAAGATATTCAAGCTCGCAGTGCCAGACTGATTGATCTGTGGCCTTGCATGATATAAACAAATCTACCCAAATGCGTTCATAATTTAAAACTTGTGGCCTTAAGAGGAGCCATGTCACTCTGGTATGTGTACAGCAAAAACGATGCTTGTAGTGACTAAAAAACAATATCCTAATCTCTCCTGAGTATTTCACTAATAGCTGTTGACAATCAGGCTTCATAAAAATTTCATTACCTGTCCAGGGCTCACCTGTACAAAGAGTGTCGGAGGAACATGCGTAAATAATTACGACACTTCTAATTAATACTAGAAGTATCATAACCTTACAGTTCCCATTATTACTTTATTAAAATAATTATTCAAAAACGTGAAAGTATTCATACAACAAAAAAAAGTCAATTTTACTTTATATCCCTTATACACCTACTATCCGGTGTCACGCAAAGGAGGATGGATTGCCTTTTGAGTCCGGCTCTCATTGTTTCTTGCTCATGTCTTCTCAGGGAGTTTTTCCTTGGCACTGTCGCTTGTGGGTTGCTCACTGGGGTTGTAAATCTACACCCAGATTTCTGTAAACCTGCTATTCTTAAAAGTGCTATACACCTAAACTTGAACTTAACTTTTGTTCTTGTGGTTGTGGTACTGTTTCTAGCTGCATGGGTTGGACGTACCCATTCTCTTTGTGTTTGAATTTTCACACATCTGATGAGACATTGCATTTTTAAGTCATCCCCAATCCCTTTACTGATTTTCATAGAAAGACCCAATCTACACCTTAAGCCCGGATGCTACCAAACTGATGGTCCTTCCCTCTCCTGGGACACACTCTGTGCTAAAAAGCTTGAATTTATTAAATGTCTAATGCATTCTCAAATAGATTTTCAAGTCAGCTGTTACATTATCTTTATATTGCCATGTCAAATCTTGGTGTAGAATAAGAAGAACTTAATCCCCCACACCCTGTTATGCAAAGAGCCGTATGTCACTAATGAAAATGCTGTTAACATCTGCATGTACGGGCCTGCCGGTTCGGTATCAGGTGGATCTTTCATGTAGGAATATAAAGGAGAATATGTCATAGTACACCCATTATTAGAGCTGAGGGTTAAAAAGGGTAATAGGAGCAGAAAATATAATACATTTGCTATGGTTACTAAATGCACCAGGACTACTGCTGGCTGCACGTAACATCCCAAATATGATCTCTGTACTGTGCGGCTAAACATAATATGGCAAAAATTTGAAAAGAAAAACAGCAGTATTGTTACTTTATAGAAGTCCTGTTATTTTAGAATTCTACTATTCTGTGTTATAAAGTCTGCCCTCTTCATGTTTTTCTCTTTTACGAATGGCTAAAACAAAATAAAAGTCTTAGCATAGGGTTAGGCTGACATTGGCAGGCAGCTGCTCAGACTTCCCAAAATGACAGCCATTTGCACTTAAATGAGAGGATTTGTGCTGGGGCGAGCCATTACCAATACGCCATATGTGAAACCATGTCTTTATCCCCCATTATTGAGGAGGGAATGAGATCTCCTTATACCACGTTTTCTGTTTCTCTCTTCCTCTCCATCTCGTTCACTTGCTTCAAATGGGATTCCCTCTCCTCCATCACGACAACAGCCGACATGCATCACGCACCGCTCCGCTTGTATCTAAGTGTTCAAGTTTAAAACTGAGCTGGAACTTTAGGATGCTCATTTCTCATACCCATATTAAGCGTGTCTTACCTGCTAGAGTCAAATTTGCTGCACTAATGATCATCAAAGCCAAACTAATACTCACTATCACTCATACGCTCGTCATTATCCCGCAAAATGTTTCTCACTTGTTATGAGGCAAATGACGAGATTTCTTTTCCCATTCACGTGTCGTGTCTGATGGATGTAAAGGGATTAGAAAGTGCCTCTGGCCCAGCAGCAGATACCAAGCCTGACATTCCTCTTTCTGAATGCAGTCCTATCAGAACAGAGCCAAAAGGATGAAGAACAGATATTATGCGTGCCCCAAAAACAGAGATGCGACTCAGAGGCGGAATGAGGGAGCGCGCTCATCCTTCATTGCCGTCCCTGATGCTCCTCGCCTGTTTATTTTACCCCTTTATCAGTTTCAAGGTGTGCCGTACTTCTTTCTCCATCCGCTCCCTACTCTAAGTATTGATTCATTACTAATTATCTATCATACAGGCCAGAGTGTGCCGTGCATCACTGCAGGTGCTCCACATGATAATGGATGGATGAAGTTATCATGCTTGTACACAAAGTGGCAGTGACATTTGGAAAAACCTCCAACCAAATTCTTTCTCTTATCTGCTCATAGTTGTGGTACAGGGGTGTCTGCTCACAGCACCCTCATTAAGTAACTGTAATTAAGTCTCATTTGTAAAAGCTCATGTACATAAATACCGACAAATAATGTATTAGTCATATTAATGGAATGGAAACGATATGTGACTTTGGAGCAACTACCAGTATCCTTCTAAGAGCATCCAAGCTGTTCTTTCTATGAAACTAGAGCAACAAAATGCTCTAGTTTAAATACAGCAATAATGCATTTTTAAAGATGAAACTGCTTTATTTTGCAAATTATACAACATTTGAAAATTTCATAATCATCACACAGCTACAGCAAGATGGTCCGATGATTCAAAAAAATCGTTCTCATGCAAGATTCTATCCATATATCATTTTCCTTCTTCCTTCTCTCGCTGCTTCCTAAGTCACAGTAATGCTCTTATTTTTTCCTAGGTGAGGAAATGGTAATAGGCGGAACATATGGTGTCCACGTCTGTGCTCCTCTTTTAGAGAGGGTCAAGTCTCATCTATTATTCTCCATGGCAAGAGTCACAAGGCCTCACTGGGCTTTTTATACCCTTATATGATGGGTTTCCTGCTTCAGCCTTTAATACACAGAGCGATTACAAACACATTTTGCAGCATCTAACAGGATCTGCCATGGTAAAGTGTCAAGCTTGCGTCTTTAAAAAAAAGGGGAGGGGCAAGTAATGGATATCATTTTAGGCTAGCTATTACCTGGGCTAAACCCACTTATTTAATTCTTATTAGTTACGTTTCATTCTCTTTAAATATAAAAAAAAATTCTGACATGGTTAATTACTAATCAGGTTCCTACTTGCATTCATTCGTTATATTAAATCACACATGTACTGCTACTGTTACCGCACAATATTTGAATGCACATCACATTTCCATTTCTCTGTTGGCATGTGGTGCAGTGTGTGCTGAACTTTTCACTGTGGCAGACATTCTGTAGCATCCTGTACGGTCAATAGCATGTACCGTAACGTGCCAGAGAGATGTTGGAGCTAACATAGCTCACCTTTAACATGACACACCTGCGAGCAGACACTGGGTCCCGCCAGCGCAGTGAAATATGAGCACTCTCTTGGCCACCACTCACCTGTCCATCTGTTCATTGCACTCTCTTCTCTTTCTCTCCCTCTTTCACTCAAAAAAAAAAAATCTATTTTCAGCAGCACTCTAATCGCTAATCTCTTTACAACTCCAATATTCCAACATAAAATTAAAACACTGCTCTAGATTCAGCAGTATTGACCACTGGATAAATCTGACATGCATAGAAAAGGACACAAAAGGCCCACTTCACCACAATTAAATGTTACAATCACTGTTATTTACTGTAAATTATCACATGTTTATGGTAAATTACTACTGTGTAAATAGTTCCTTTCTTAGCTCGGATATAAAGAATATTAAACTTCTCTGACTGACTTGTCAGAGATATTAAAGTAAAGAAATCTCCCTGTGTAAAAGCGTGAAATGTAAATCAAATTTTTTTCTAAATGAAACCTTATCCTCCACTGATCACAAAATAGCTCAGAAATCATATTTTTGTCATACTCCCTATCCCAGATTCCTCCATTTCAGATCACCATTCAGATCAAAGGCAGGTAAAAAATCCCTGTGTCAGCACGCTGGAGATGTGATCGGACAGATTCAGCATCAGATATTAATAAGTGGCAGCAGACATCTAAAATGAGAGCGATCGTATCAGACATGAGCTGGAGGACAGGGAGAAATCTGGCCACTGTGCTTATCAAAGAGCCATTTAGATATGGGTGATAGCAGCGACGCTAACACACAGCCAGTTACACACTGCTCCACTCAGGTGACTGAAAACAGATCCAATGCCTAATTCAAATGCCTGCCATAATAGATTAGGAATAGATTTAACAATTTCTCGAACAATATATATCAATTACAGCAATTGGATAAAGTTCAAAGAGTATTTACTCATATTGATTGCATGTCTATTTGAGGGTTTGTGACTCAGGATGGAAAAAGAACAATCTATTAAAGGATTTTGTATAAAAGCCAAAACCAGACAATTATCTCAAAAGTTTGGTGACCTTGACAATGTACTGCCAACCCATCTGCTCACGAGTTTCAGCAGTCGCCTTGTTTCTCCCAGGCGGCTTCCCTTTCTTCCATTCTTCTCAATCTATCAGTCTTTCCTCTTTTCTCTTTTGAGACACACGGCTGACCTTGAATCAGTGTCTCCTTGTCCATATTATAGAATTATCTGAAAAGTATCTGAAAAGCAGAAGCTGATCCCAATTCAGAGCGTTTCATCTGAGAAGGTTATTAAACGTCACCTCTGTACCTTCACTCTGAATTCACTCTGAGTCATTTAAGCATGACTACAGCACTGTCTAGACTTACACAATAACCGTGGCAGGCTCTCCACCGCGCTGCTGTCCTGCCTCTAATTTACATTCTTTCAATTATTAACAGCCCTTGTTGACTTTGAGATTCTTGCTGATTCTTTTTTATATTGTTTTTTTTTTGGCATGATAACAAAATGAAGAAGCTGGGAACTTCGGCTCCCAGAAGAACGCTGCCCTCTGAAACCTTGACATGCACAAAGATGGGCGCGCAGACAGGCCTGCAATGCCAGGAACGATAAGGTCACCCGAGGGATTGCCGAGATTATCTCTGTCAAGCACTTGGACACAGCACAGTCAAATGATGCATCATGCAGCCATTTTGAGGGGGAAAAAATCAATTTCTTCGCCAGATCGCTATTTGCTTTTCAAAGTGCCCTTGTAGTCTTTGGGTTGGAGCATTTATCAATTTAAATGTTGTGAACTGATAATGTTTTTAGCCATGCGCCTTGTAAAGACAGTGGCTGATGAAGGCTGAGAAACCTCTGCTGCTCCTCTCACCTGGGAGACTGGATTACAGATACAGAGTCTGTATTTACTGCTGGAGAAATAGCAGAAAAATAAAACGATTCCACAGCCATCAATAGTGACTGTTAATGACAACTTCAGAAAAACAGCATTTGTGAAATGCATAAATAGTCTTTTTTTCCCCCTTCATAGCTTATTACTGATATTTTCTATTGTCCTTCTGGGAATTAAATCCTGTATTCCTACATAAAATGTAATGGGCTATAAATCATGTATCTGTACCAGATTTATGCATTTCGACCCTCCAGCATTGTGGAGATTTTTCACTGTCAGCAATAATCATTAATGTAGATGTCAGTAACAGATGACATTTTGGTGTAACCAAGGTTTCCTTTACAGCAGTTGCTGCAATGTGAAATGGAAATGAGTCAGAATTTAAAGATTCTTTTTAAAATTCAGTGTAGCTTTCCATTTCAAATTCTATCATTGCTCTAAAGAACGCAACTGCCGATTCCTGTGGCATTATTTTCTTCACAAAAAGAAGAACACATTACTTTAAAATGACTGCATGATTCCTTCAGCTCTCACCCAGCACGCGCACTCTCAAATTTACCCTCCTCTCACACAACTACGCCCTTCTCTCTTCTTTCACACCTGTTATGTTTGCGTTTCTCTCTCACCGTAGACACTTACCTAGTTCTGATCTCAAGCTCATGCGAAGTTAAGGGCTGTGGGGTCTGTGTGTGTGTGTGTGTGTGTGTGTGTGGGGAAGCAGGAAGAAATTCAAGGTGGCTCAATTAAACATGACCCTTCTCTGCCCTGTTTCCCTGCACAATTCTACAAATCTGCATGCGAATACTGACCCTCAGCTGCCACAACGTTATAAATAAAAGAGTACTTATTATCCATTTAGTACTGTTCTGCTATTCTGTCTTGATGAGCTGTTAGAATAGCAGGCAGGAATATCCCAGAGTGCTTTGGATCAGGTGTGCTAAAAAAAAGAAGAAAACAAAAACACACAAAAAACCAAACCAAAACAAAAACAAAACATAAATATTCCGATGATAATGGTGTCTAGACAGGGCTAACAAGCATAAACACATTCCATCAGCTGGAAATGTAAATTATATAAAAATGTAGTTATTAAAAAACCTAAAATTTCATTCACATATTCATATTGAAGAACAACACTCTGAATATTTTTTAAATCATAACATCTGACTCAATTGATTAATATGCCGCTTCTCAAACTTGCATCTTCGGATATAACTTTTATCAATAGAAACAGATTCGCTTTAGAGCACACCATTTCCACGTTTGCTATCCATTTAGCTTTTTCATGGAAAGAAAATACAATTAACAAATACACAAACAATAAAATACCCACAACTGATTCAATTATTTGATTAGGGCCAAAAAGTACTTTGCAAAATGGCTTGGTGTCAGACAGATAGCAGAAGAGGCTAATGCAGGAGGCAGAGCAGGGTGTAAAGTGTGGAAGAATGAGGGATGGGATAAAGGAGGATGCAGAGCTGATCTCCACACAAAGATGTGATCAGACATTCAGGCAGATGGTTATGCTAATATATTCAATATTCCTCCTCTCTGTGTAGGGGTTGCAGCATGGGGGGGCAGTGGGGGCGGAAATGGGAGGGGAATAGAGGGGAGGGGCAGAGGTGGGTGTGGAATAAGAAGGGGGGAAGGTCTGGATGGATCTCAGGTGGCAAACCCTATGCTTTATCTCAGCAGACTCCAAAGCAGGCGTACTCTTTTTTCCAAAACTGTGGTCTTCACTCGTGAAGGAGACTCTCTGCCAATACAGATAGGAGGGGCTGGCCGCGGGCGCTCCAAACCCATCACCATCGCCAAACACGACTGACAACTGAGAGAGGACAAATTCCTCTACCATATGGTGGATTACACATGGCCTTCACATGTCGCCGAGTGTACAGTGAAGCTGCGCTTCCAGCTACACGCGAGGGGTTAAATCGAAAGCCTCCATGGCAGATGAGGACTCAGATGCTGTGTGTATTCCAGATGTATCAATTTCCTTGGATATCCAGTCCATGCGAGTGCATATGCTGTACTGGCAGGGGTGCAGGCTGAATAATGGCCACCTTCCAAAAGCTAATATTCTTTTGGCTGGAATAATGCAATTATTATTTTCCTAGCCATCAGCCTTGGCACACAATGCCATCTGTTACACGAAACAAACATACACATCTCCATTTAGAAAACAGACAGCTGCCCAGTCGCAAGCTCTACCTCCACATTAGCCGTGCAGGGGGACTGCAGGGATTCCACTGACCCTGCAACAAGGTCATACAAACCCCTCATCCAGCCTGCGACCATGCACTATGCTTATTACTTTACAAACCACGTAAAGAAGGCCCGAGTGGCATGATTATATCCCTGCCACTCAATTTGTGCCGTGGGATGGCTTATTGAATGGCACCACTGCAAATCTGGTGATTAATCTAGAAAGACAGCAACCCATCCATCACATATTAATTATTGGAAATGAACTAATCACCCTGCTCATAAGCCAAATAGTAGCGGAGGACAGAATAACTAAGACACGAGACGAATTTGGCAGCATATGCCTATTTACATGCAGAAGTGAAATGATCATGGCTATTAGCACAACAAAAATGGTTAAACGGCCATCTGGTGGAGTGAATAATAGGGGTAGGAATCGCCGTGATTCACCTACTGTCAAACACGGGCCTCATTATCAGAGGAATCTGGAAGTGGAGTCACAAACAGTGGTGATAAGAGAGCAAGAACACATCCACTCCCTTCAGTTCGACCACGCTGTGTGCATTATCAAATAGCTAAGGGCATCTGCTGAGGTTGTACAGCATCACAATAGTGTCTGCAATACAAGAGCAGAAGCTTGTTCGTGCTGTAAAAACCTGTTAGGTGCTCCAGTCTGCACACATTAATGTAACACAAGGTGGTCAATAGCCACAGAGGGAAAAGCAATTTCACATCACTCTTTCATTCAGCTCGGGGGAGGTACACGGAAAAAAAAAAGGCGGGGAAAGGCTGTGAAAATGTTCTCCTGGGTGCAAGGCCCAAAAAAGAATATCTCTGGAGAGAGAGAGAGAGAGAGATCAAAATTTCACAGGCCTGGCTATGAAAAACGTCTTTCCTTGCATCACAAGGAAATGAAATTTCATTCACACGGAAATTTTATTTTACTTTTAAAAATACACACACACACACACACTTGCAGGTGACAACCTCTTCCAATATAACATTTTATTCTTTATCACATAACTGCAGTTAACCAAGGCTTTAAATCTCAGCAAGAAGCTGTGAAGTTTATCAGATATAATTGTGGCATTATCCGGCACCACTGTCTCTCTCTGCTGCTGTAGACAGGAGAGGATACTTTATATCTACTATCAAAGACCTGAGGAAGAGCGCGATTGAGAGATTAGCACTCCTTTACTGCTGCTGGAAGCCTCAGTCTCTCTCTGTGAATAAAACTTGGATCTGAATGTCTGAACACCCGTATGATTGAGCAGTGGTGCTAAAAGGTCATGCTATCGACTGCGGCCCAATGTAATGGCGGGATGATGATTCAAGCCTTGAATGTCTAATGACGTCCATCATTAGCTCTTAAAATCTCAGGGCCAATGCATCGGTGGCGAAAGATATGAGTGACCTTCACTTCACCATGTGTGTCATAACATATTATGTGAAGAACCTGCTTCTGCATATACTATAAAATACATATATTCTGTGATCTGTTTATGTAATATGTTGATATAATCTTAAAGACAGAAAACACAAACAACGGTATGCATTTTCCGAAGAAGTTGCGTCTGTTTCGGCAGTGATAAATATTTACAAGTTAATTGATTGATATTCTGTAATCAAAGAATAAAAATACCTTAAACAAATCAGAACCTAGTCAAATTTAAAAGTTTAAACCACGCTAATTAGCGTTGAAAATAATTTACTAGGATGCACACTTTTTGCGCTCTAAGACAGATTAACAAGCTATAAAGTTACCGGCAATTAAGATGAGGAGAATCACAGGATCAGCTTAGCCATGTAAGATAATAAACTCTACTCCTACTAAAGACTTAACAAGCCCTTTATCAGCAGGCCAAGCTCCCGACTGCAGATAAAACCCACATTAAAGATAAGTACAACAAATTCCACAAACTTTGGGGACAACTAATCAATTATTTGATAAAAATCATCAATCAATTAATGCTGAATTAAATTAGAATTTGCCTTAGCCTACTTCAGCTGCAAATAACTCATCGATTTAATCTTTTAATCTGGTAGAAAGTAGGCTGTATTCATTTTATCCATATGCAGCATTTTCTTCGATTTTTGGATTTTTAAACTAATGGCACCGTTACCACCTGCATGGAAAGCTGAAATATTCTATCAAACATCTATCGTCTAAAACAAGTTTGTAATCCGGCTGATGCCAATGACTTCCTGTGGTATATTATAGACACCCAGTTAGAGCTGGCTCAATCAGTTGGCAGTGGACTTATTTAACGACTACAGGACCTGAACCAATATCAGCTGAGTCTCTCTCTCTGATGGAGCTCAACTAGACAGAGCTGTGTGGAAACTCAAGGTCACTCACACACACTCGGACCTTCCCAGTCACTTGAATTATTCATTAATAGGTTCTAGCCAATAGGAGCAGACTGTAATAAGCATCATGCATTAGATTCTCTGCGCAAAAAATATGTAGCACTGAAGAGTGAAAATTAAACACTAGGCCAACTGACAGGCAAGGTGTTAAATTACCACTAATTTGTCAGGATTGGCTTTCAGATGCATAGAAGGTAAGGAAATTGTAACACACTCACCTGTGAAAGGCCGAGGTATATGGACACGGTCTCTGAGATGTACAAAAACCTCCCCTCCTTGTTTAGTGCAAATACGAATCCATCCAGGGACTGTGGAAAGAAAGAGAAAGCGAGAGAGAGGAAGAAGAAGTGAGTGAGACGATACACACAAAGGGCTTGTTTTTAAAACCACAAGGATGCCTCGGCGTTTCCCACTACACCCCCCATCAAGGCCTTGTAGAGGGCATTAAACAAAACGGAACAACATGAATCATTTCAGATACAAATAACGAACAAACCATGATGAATAATTAATACATGAAGCTGTCACTACCAAAAGACACATTCATGTTAATAACACAGGATTTTCAAACGCAGGATTCTGTAATGCTTCCCAGTTTACATGCATATAATTAGGCATTTTGGACTATGAAAAGTCTTGTTCTGTGAAGATCACTGCTGGAGATTCAGAGACTAGGCGTCCAACAGGCAACAATTAAGGTACTGAGGTCAGCTAGGTTAATTACATATTGTCCCCTACTGATTCAGATAATCTGCAGGGCCTGCTAAGCACAGGCATGAAGCAGCAGAGACAGAGAGAGATGGGTAAGTAACAAATGAAAAAAAAAGGCTTGCTCACAAGAAAAGAAAGAGCTGAAAAAACAAAGCGTTGCACACAATGCCCCAGTCGATCTGATCACCTTTTTATGAAAATGAGGTTTACACAGATGGGGCAGAGGAGCGTCTCTCTTTTTCTTTCTCGCTCTCGTTTATTTCCAGCTCTAAAAAGAGCAGCGGCAGCTGGCGAGAGGAGCGCATGGTCTCCACCCGCCGATAAAACAGCATAGCCCCGGGCTATTTACAGCACGCTGATATGCAGCTGACAACAGGAGCTCCCATAGCGCTCTGCCGGAGCCCGACAGCTTCCCCAAACACACATCTGCTAGCACCAGTGCTTAGCTTACACTTTACACTACGCTGCCTTAATGTTGCCGCTAACGCTCGCTATGACACTTCACAGTACACGGCGCAGGATTTAGTTCAATTTGGTACAATTTATATGAACTGTGTTTATGCTAGCAGTGACACTTTTTCCACACTCTGTATCATTATATGCTAATCTAATGCGCTTTCATTACAATATGTCTGTACTAAACCGTAATTATATCATCTCTGGTGCGTGAGAATAAATATTAGCCTACACAATATTAGGCTAACAGCCTGCTACACACTAGCTAGCACTACCAAGAATAATAGTAAAGCGTACAGCAGATAATGTAGTAGGGCTAGTTCGTGTAACGAATGTTAGCATGTAAAACATACTCAAGATTTTGAAGGTTAAGATAATAATTTATTGATCGCAAGGGGAAATTAGAGTGTTCTAGCAGCATACATAAAAGACAAGGCACAAATACATGTAAGAAATAAAGAAAGAATAAACTAAAGATAAAATAAGAGAAAGCAAAATTCCAATGTTATTTCAGGCGTAGCATTTAGCCATTAAAAAAAAACCAACAGCAGGCTACAGTAGTAGAGCATGTATGTATGTATGCATAGTGCAAAAGCACATAACATGATGTAGTTACCTCAGGTAACACTTATTAACCTAATCCTGTGACTGTTTTGAGTCTTTCACAATTCCCACCCTTCATGTTAGTCAATAGTACTCTGCTTCTGTTGGGACTGTATCCTCCTCACACATCAGTGGAGGATCTTCTCAACCTTGTTACTGCGTTAAGTCAGGTCTGGCACTGCCACACGATTCCTGCATCCCCACAGAGCCAACCCTGGAAGTCAGAGAGGATTGCCAGCAATGGCCTCCAGCCACTCCCCAATCATCTACTGGCTGCTCGTCTCTGAAAGCGCGGGGCAGCAGAGCCAGGTCTCTGGAGGAGCGCCTAGTCGCCTCCGTCAGCCTCCCCGCCGTGATAAACGGCCTCTGTTTACAGGCTAACCACTGGGTAAAATGCCCTATAAATCACCCGGCAGACAAACTTCTGGGGGAGAAATGTGTTACATTAGGATGGGCCTTTTATGTCATTTGTTTAAAACAGTCATGCCTCACGAGCTACCTTGTGCTTTCTCTCTCTCTCCCCCTGCAGAGCTGAGGAGGGAAGAAGAATATTCTGAATAAGCTGCAGTGGTTCTGTAGAGAGCTCTGCGATGACTAGGGACTGGATCCCAGGTGATATGTCTGACCTTTGGTAAGCTCACTGGGGCTAGATTGCGTTAGGACAGATGGGCTGGTGCTTGGCAGCAAACACATGAAGAACTTAAGGGGAAATTTCTGAACAAGAACACTGTGTTTTTGTACATATTCAGCTGAATCTCTTTAGTCATGGAACTGAAGCTTTGGTGCTCTGATCTACAGCTGTCGCTGACAACATTATATTGTCCTTTATTCGAGGCTCAAAATTTAGAACAAGGATGTTAAAGTGGATCAATATTTTTCATCGCTTGTGGTTTAATACTTGAGGCTAAGATGTAAAACGAATAAGACATATGAACACCATGATTTCGAGCAGTAACACGATCCAGACTTGCTGCCCTAGAGGAGCAAATGCTGCCTCTATCCAAAGTGTCTTGTGTTTTACTAACAGAGCACAAATATGCTAGAGGTGAAGGACATGTGCTGCCAAACATCAATCTACTCCCAGTGCCCTGCGCATAGCCATGCCACCATGCTGCTGCATTTACGCACACAAGCAGACAGCGGCCTTGCTGACCATCAACGTATCATAAATGATTAAGCTAAGAAAATATAGAGAGTATAGAGAAGAAGGGCAGCGGGTAACTGGAGCACACCACATGTTCAGATGCTACCAAGGTCCCCTCATTCCTCCGACCCTTCACCCACCCAACCCTTTAAAAACAATCACCGCAATCAAAACAAGCAGGGCTGATGAACTGCACGTGTATCTGTGTGAGAGGAGGACCGAGAGACAAAGAGAATCTCATTGTGGATGGATGGATCTCATTATTAGCCCCTCTCCGTTCCAGAGATACACTCAAAAACACACCAACCCAAAGCAGAGATGTAGAGCGTCCTCTTATTCAAAACACAAATCACAGAAAATCACATAACAGCCCTGAGATAAGCTAGCATTTGGGTTACAGTGTAAGATGTGCATGTGTTCTATGTGTATGTGTGTTTCTAAGAGAGGGACATATGGACAGAGTTATATTTATATTATAGAGAGAGACAGACAGAGTGAGGGAATGATTAGGGGCTTTAAAAGACATCTTATCAGAACTAGTCCATTGCCATGGGAGCTGGGAAAATATATTTTTCACTCAAGTCAATTTTGAAGCTGACAAGCCATGTAGAAATGTGCAAATATGGATGCAGAGTATTGATTTATTTATTGAAGGCCCTAGCTCGGGGGATGCTCAAATCACTCATCTTACCCCATGTTGGGAGCTCCTTCGAATAAAAGCATCGTTATAACATTTATTTCAGATGGAGCTTAGCAGTGGAGAAAAGATCTCAGCTCCTACTCAGCATGACATATTTATTGGCCCACTTTATAGGCAGAGTGACCCACTGCAGACAACTGTTATAAAAAGACACTGGACTACATGTATGCATATGTGTGTGAGTGTGTGTGTGTGTGTGTGTATTTGTTGAGGGTGAGGGGGGTGGGGGTCCGTGGCGATGCCGAATAGTACCACTGAGAGAATTTAAAAGCTGCTGAGATGATATGAAAGAGAACAGAGGCAATTATAGAAGAAAAGGGCAGGCATACACCATACTCCTTGATAATAGAGACAATTTATAATACATACAGGACTGATATTGACTGCTAATATATTAAAATATAATGATTTTTTTTTTTTACATTTTGCTACTAGATTTAAGAAAAAACATGAAACCCAACTCACTAAATGTCTTGTTGCTAAATAAGTAATTTATCTATCTTACTCATTTCAGCCTAAAGGGACACAAACCTATTCACTTAACTGTACACACACTACAGAAAGAAAACTAATAAAAAAAATTAAGTAACATGTGCTTGCTTGCATGACCCAGTACAATGCATGCAAACACTGAAAAAAAAATCATTCACCATGAGTTGTTTGAAACTATTTAGTCAGCCACATTTCTCCCCCCAACCTAAACACAAAGAAACGTCGTGCAGCATGTCTGATTAGTGGATCATCAGAAATATCCGTAAAACGAGCAAAACTGTGTGGATGGCTAATATATGAAATCTAAATTAGCATACTATGGAGAGAGAAAGAGAGAAAAAGAGAGAAAAAGAAAATATGATCAGCACACTTGACAAGCAGAGAGTGAACATGAATTTTTCCCTGTCCATGCTGTAGAAAAGTTCCTTCGGGTGATGAGACAACAATATTGTTTCTACTTCCCTGCGTGTATGGATTTAATTAAGTGATAACAGTCACCTTCGGGTGGTGGCACAAGACAATAATATCAGAGTTAAGAGGAACTGGGCTCTCCCTGTTATCAAGAGAGAGAGAGACAGAGAGAGAGAGAGAGAGAGAGAGAGAGAGAGAGAGTTTTACCTGTTATACAAACTCCATCTTGGCTTTAGCCAGGTTAGTTTCTGGAAATATTTTTTAAGTCTAATCGGGGTGTGTGTGTGTGGGGGGAGGGGGGTAGTTTAAGAGGATTTATTTTAACTCTAAGAGGATTAATTCTAATTTGAATGCTTATGTGTTTAAACACAGGCTTAATAAAATGATATGACGTCCATACAAACAAATGAAAGGCCTGGCTTAGTCAGGAGGTGACTGCCAGCTAGGAGCTGACACTAAACCAACACTGAGGTTAAAATACATGTGTACCATGTACACACCCATACAGTATATGCACACACAGCGAGATTTTCATGTGCCACGTTGCACTATTCTTCAGGACGTGGAAATAAAAGGAAGATGGCTGAAGAGAAGAAAAAGGTAACCAAAGAGTAGAAAAGACATGAGGTCCTGAGTGACCTCAAAAGCTATGGAAGGAAGCCTAGATAGCATAAAAATAAAGCCACAACGTTTGCCAGGCCATTAAGATGATTACAAAAAGTATAGTACCTGAGAGTCAACAAAAACGGCCCTCCAAATCCAGCCTCAAGTTGCTCAATGGTATAATATTCATTTCTGAAAGCTTGCCTATCCAACATAGGCGAACATGAGTGGCTTATTGAAAGCAGTGTAGTATTGTAACTCTAAGACCCCGCTATGAGAGACAGGATGTAAAAAGCACTGAGGGTCAGTCTCCTTACAGCTCTCCAGCACCCGACAGAGACCCATCATCAAAAGGTTCCATTACAGCAGCAGGCTGCCATCATAATTACACCATAATCAGCTCGGCAGCGAGGGCCTGTGGAGTGGCCCGGGGCTCGCAAAGGTACGCTCAGGGTGTATGAATCACAGCGAGGTCAGCGCAACCAGACGGTGGCCTTCTCTTCAGCACACTCAGGTCTGCACAGAGGGGTCTAGTGCTGGCTGAAGTGGCTATCGAATCATAGCGTTTTTGTAAAATGGATCCTCTTTTGATGATGAGCTCACATTATTGAAGCATTTTCGAATGGCGCTGCTCAGCAGATCTTTTTTATTACAAGTTGATGTTTGATGTGCTTACTCATTCAAAAATAGCACACAAGCATAGCGATATCAGATAAAAGCAGAGTAATGTCAGATATTGAGGTTTGTTGATGAGGTCCAAGGCTAGCTGAGCTCCTGAAGTCCTACAGGCAATGAGGACCTTCAAGCTGCCACGCGTAATTGCCTTCTCTGCAGCTTTTACCACTCAGAAACAGACTCAAACAAGGACCACACACACATGCACACACACACACACACACACACACACACAAAACAACAAACCGCAGCAATGCATCTTAAGAAATCACATTGGGTCTGACCACCACAGTCTAATTATGCTAATTGCTGCAATGCCCTTGCTTTATTTATGCATGGTGGCTAAGATAAATAAAAGGAAATTGCTTTGGATCTAACTGTATTCATTTCAGAATGCAAACTAGCTTGTGTTTGTTATGAGATTGCTGATCTGTTTACCCCTGAAATTTTGCAGGTAATTGCAATTTTGATTGTACATTTATTTTTCCCAGTGACAGTCCCAAGACTGTGTCTGTCTTCAGTTTTTATAATTAAATGCTTTGTAATATTTAAAGCACATCAAATGGAAGGAAGGCAGCACACGTTAGACTATTTCATTCAGCAGACTGAATAGCTCACTCAGGGGGATGGGGATAAGCTCACAGAATGGAGATGCTTGAGCTGAATGCTTTTCAAGTTCTGTGGTGTTGTTGAAGTAAATATTGAAATGTTGAGGAAGTGTGTCAGGGGACGTGGGGGTGAATTGGTGCTGCGAAAGAAATAAAACATAAGGTGTGCAGAATAGTTGCTTCTTGATGCTTTCACAGTTTGTACAATAAGTCTTGATGGTTAATACATCACATGAATTTGAATCATTGAAATGTGGCTTTAATAGAAATTGACGGTTCATACACATTTTGCATCTAAATCTGCCTAAGGAAAAATATCCCTAATATTTACTTGGAATGCAGATTTAAAACAACTCACATAGATGAAGTTAAAACATGAATACATTGCTTGTTAGTTACTAGTTGTCTAACTGATAAAATGAACGACATGCTGCTAATTGGAATTTTAAGTCTGTTTGCTCTAAGCATATGCAAGGTGTGATTGTGCAGGACCGTTCAGCAAAATTTGATAGTAATTAATGAGAAAAACTCAATTGATTAGAACAACTCAAACTACTAAGTCTAGTACTAAACATGCAGAATGATGGAATGTCTGGGGGTGTTTTAGCAGAATGTTAGAATGGTCTTGTGTATAGTTTCTATATCGAGTCTTTGGAAGGTTCTCTGTGAAAATTCAGTAATTTTAAGCTATCACTATACTCAGTAAGGTCAAGGTAGATATACTCTAAAGAATATAACACGTTTAATTAATATTTGCTGCAAAACTTCCCATGTTCAGCAGAATAGTAAATATCATTTATAACATTAAAGCATTTTTTGGCAAATTAAAAAAAAAAAAAAGTCAGGTAGAACTTATTATAGTTTTAAGTAGCTGGCAGCATTTTATTATTTTCTATTGATTTGTCTTAAATTTAGTTGTAATGTTATGAATGATGGACTATTAGGTGAATTCTGCATTGCCCTTTATATTATGAGGAAACTGAGGAAATGATCAGAATGACGCTTCAAGCTGCATCTCTTGGATCAGCTTTTTTATGCTCTAATAGTCCTACTCAGGTACTTAAAGAAAGGAAGAGAAAAAAACATCTATCTAGGAAAAGATGAATACCATATCAACACCCTGAATGTTTGGATTAAACCAAAATCCATTGTTAAGAAACAGTCTGTTTTTCATTATGATTAAAACTTCAAACTTCTGTCTAGAAGAGCTTTCTTTTAGACAGACAGAGATGTAGAGAAAACCTGCTGCTTACACTATAATACTGATTATATAAAAAGCTTACAACAGAAATATTTTACTGGAATTTACCTCACAAATATGGGAAAACTCACTAAGGTATTCTCTATTATACTTGAGACAATGAAACAACTATCACTCTACTGTGTTAAAGGATGCTGTTCATTATATTACGTCAAAATATGAACGAGTCCAACAGTTTGTGCTTTGTTGTTTCTTCAAATGCAGTTTCATTTATTCACTAAGCACAAACAGCACATACAAACCAAAGAAAAAAAAAAAAAAAAAGTCGATGGCGGTTACTTTGTGATTCTGCTATGAAGGAGACAGGCGGTGTGGGGCGATGAATTCATTCATACTTATCTCATTAACTTTACAATCCGATGGCATTACCATTTAAACAGAAAAAAACAGAAAAGGGGAAGGGTCTTTTGTTGCTGCCTCTGTTCCCCAGCAGACAGGTGTGTTGATTTATTTATTGTATTTGTGCATTCCTGTCTTACGTGGAGGAACAAATGTGCCGACCGCAGGAGAGTTCATTGACAGGCCCTTTGTATAGCACAGTAAAAAATGAGCCACTTACTTACAGCCCATCCATAGGAAATCGGATGCAATGAGAATCAGAATGGAAGTGCTCCCAGCGCTGACGCCTCTACAGACAGAGGCTACGCCAGAGCGCAGGGGAGGAAAATCAATAAAGGATAACTCCTTTTCTCTCACACACAACTTAAGATTCAGCAAAAGTTTTGTCTGGGGAACTTCGCCTGATATGGGGCTTGGGAACGAAACCGACATTAATCATTCCAGCAAGTGCTACGTTGCTTTAGTACAATAACTTGTCGTTGGAGCCGCTGGCCCACCTCGCTCCTGCACATAAAGCCTATCACTCAGTGTGCCCTTAAGGGCCAGATAAACAATCACCAGAGTCCCATATTCTGTTAAATCACTGTAGCCACATTAGTCTGAATGGGGAGAGGGGATCTGTGGAAGAAAAGGAATCGCTTCGTGCCGGCCGGGCCCAGATGCTTATCAGCCGCCTGAAGAAGACATTCGTCTTTTGTCTGGATTGCCCTTGACACATCCTTAAGGGAGAGGAAGTCTTGAACTTGTCTTTGTTTTGAAGAACTCTCGGACCTTGGCAGTTTAATCCGGGTTAAACACCGCAGGATCTCATGAGTATTTAAGCATTCCCTCCATCTTTGATATCCATCTCCTTTTATATATAAATATCTATTCAAAGGTCTTCCTCTGAGCGAGAGGGAAAAGTGCACCATTGTGATCACAATGCAGAGGCTCTGATCAGAGGATAGCACACACCAAAGCCTTCAGTGCAGCCAGAGAATACTCATACTTACCCCAAACTCATCACAGCCTCATGTGCCACACAATTAACAAAAAGTCTAACATTAGCATTTATTTGCAAACAACACATTTAGCATTGCATTTTTTTGTATTTTTATGATGATGCTCCCAAAAACAAAACAAAACAAGTAAACATGTCTAAGAATAAATTATGCCGTGTGAGTTATACCCGCAAAGCTCCAGTGGAAGCGCAGGCAGTAGAGTTAAGGCAGTTTGGGAAGCATATGGGTATTTATAGACCACGGTACCTCAGAGAACACATTTAAAACCACAGTAACTGCACCCAAAGCCACATTATGAGCCAATACGAACCCCAGTAAAAGCTGCCTGGTGTTACCCACATGAGCCATTATGGACAATACAAGAGACACATAAGGCAGAATACACAAACATGCAGTGTCTTAGTATCAACTGAGGCTTATTCTTGAGAAAACACCTTCAGCTTCTTTCACAGGCAATCACAGTGTCTGTTGCCCATGTAAGATTGTGTTTAATCAGATTATACGGTGCTTATTAGTTGCAATATGTATAACAGGTATGGACAAATCACTAGCTTGGTGACTAGCTGATTTCATGTCCGGGCTATCAGTTTTTTCATGCATTCAAGTAGCTTAAACAACTAAAACAACAACAAAAAATGATACTGACTTTTGCAAACAAATGCAGTTTTCATTTGGTATGTAGCTATGTTTAAAAGCAATGCGCTTCACGGTGATGTCACACACCTTGTAGCTTGTGCTGTGTAACTACTTGCGCTGCTGCACTATTCACATCACATCAGCAGAGGTGCACTGAGGCTGACGTTAGAGCGTGGTTTTTTTAATACACGGATTAATTAGCGTGGAGGGATGATGGACAATCCTTTCAGATTCAGGAATTTTTCAGAATCAGAATGAGGAAACACTGATGAAACTGAGCAAAATAAAGTTCAGCATCATATACAAAGGCATCATAAACCTCTTCTGCTAGCCTAACATGCAGTCACCTTGTGATTAAAAAGGTGGAGAGAAAATAAAGACACTAGCTAGACTCTTCATACCTTTTCCATGACGGAACACTGCATTTCATAGCCAAAACGTTGTTGACTTTGTGCAAATATGATATGCTACAGTTTAAATGTAGATAGAAAAGAATAATAATATACTTTTGTTTCATTTAGTCTTTATTAATGGATAGCTCGCCATACTTTATTACATTACATTAGCTACTTTTATGTTAGCTAGCTACATTAGCTAGTACTTTTTAGCCTTGTCAATTTTGTTACAGCAACAAATATTATGACGATGTAAGCACATTGGAACTTTTATTTGCCCAGTGGGCTAGCTGATGAATTTATGCTTTGTCCATCTCTGCATACATATATGTATATGTATGAGCAGTTCATAATTATTTGTATGCATGATTAATTTCTTTTTATTACTAATTTGTTCTGTCATGAAGAGAAATGTTTTTGAAGGAATACACAGTTTAAAATCTCTATCTGAGTGATAGAAGAGGCCTGTTAAAGCAAGCTGGGGTTAAGAAGAAGAGAAGCACATGTACAGGCCTCTCCTGGGAAGAGTGTGCAGGCTCTGTGATAATGAGAGACTCCGGTGAGACACCTGAATTTGAAGCAACGTGTTAACATCTGCATTACTCTGATATGAAGATTATTGCAGACCCCAAATCCAAATTAGTATTCTCAAGAACACTGCTTATCTTTAACTCTCATTTTTTCACTTGTCAGACAAAGAGTCCAATAATGAATGTTAATAATATGTCCTTTCCTCTTTTGTTGCCCAATGCTTTCATCCCTATGTCCCTATTTTCTTCATGCCTATTTGCATTTTTGTGTGTGGAATGACATGGCTTTACTAGCTGTACAAATTTTATAATACTTTATTATTAATTAATTAAATTTTTTATTTTTTTTATTTACAATACTATGACATAACGTAAGAGTCAGAGACTAAACCAGATGCCCATGTTTGACTGAAAAGTAATAATTATGACTATTTGCCACATAGTTATACATAGTTAAACAAATAAGTTTGTCAGCGTTTCATTACACATTTAAACTTGTTAAATGCAGGATGCAAGCCGTGCTGTTGGAGGCTCCAAGCTGCCTGTCAAGGGCGTGGGTGACTCCTACTTATAACAAATGTAGTGACAGGCTAAGATCAAGGGCTGCACTGACATTCTCACTGCAAAGGTCAATGTATGGCGAGGCCGGCGATGAAGAAATGAGCACTCTGCCATCATTGCCAAGGCAAAAGGTCAGAAACAAGCTGATTGGTGATAGAACTATCAAATTAACCAATCAATACACGGCTGGGATAGGAGGAAGCAGGCCCTCAAGGGAGAGGAGACAGGCTGGACCAAATGCCAAGATGTCAATAGCTCTGCGCCGATACAGCCTGGAGGAAAGGGAGCCTCTCTCATAAACACTAAACTACACTACACACACACACACACACACACACACGTTCCTCCACATGCTTCACTTTATTTTGAAGTAATTTGAATGAGCATTCCAATGCTAAACTCTATAAGGGTGCTAAATATAATTTATGCCAAGTTGAACATTGAGAATAACTACGCATTGTAAGACATGCCATAAATCCTAAAAGAGAGATGTTTTGAATATAAAGTCATCTTTACTGTGAGGGATCAATTATGTTCATATGAGGATAAAGCCTGAGTAGAAATCAAGTCTTCCTGCGATGTGTCGAGTGTGTGGCTGGACGTGGAGGATGGAGATGAGAAGACACACAAGGACGTAAGTAGGACATGAGAATGAGCGTGCAGTCAGGCTGCTTCGCCAAAAGGGCTTGTAATCCTCTTCTACGTTTACAGCGGTGGCTCAATATCACTTCAATTCCCCCATGAGTGACTGGCTGCTTTGTACCTATCTCCTGTGGAGACGACCTATTCACATAGCAGCCTCTCATCCTGGTCCCCCTGCTCCCAAATACCAGTTCCCCTTTAGACCTCAGGGGCCATTGAGAGATGAGCTCGTCTGGGGATTAATTGAATTGTATTAGCCACGTCAGTCAAGCTGAAGTGCCGCCGTGCTCCAGGCCGCCGTGCTGGGACGCGCTGAGGCACAGGGGGTTGGAGGCACACGTGTGTCAGACACACACTCACACAGGGATAAACCATGGTGTGTGGAGATATCAATGAAGGACAGAGTTTGACTGAGGAACAGTTTGATGTTGATGTGCTTTGCCAAACAGATTTGCAAACACATGCAGCATTCTTTGGATCACCAAACTTCTCATCTGTTTCCTGTCTCCTCTGTCTCTCTCTCGCTCTCTTGCCATGCCTTGCATCTATCATCTTTCATAATTAATCAGCAATTAATTCACCTTTTCCCATTACATGCATGATTATGAGCAGGTCAGGGTAAATGATGCAGTGCTGAAATAAACATAAGACCAGCGCTTGACATTCACATGCATGGCTATGAAATCTATAACAGCGGCCTCGGACCTGCTTTCTGTCATCTTTCTGTTTTAGAAATGAGCTAGTGGCAAGTACGCGTCTTTCAAAATACATGGTACCACATGGTGGGATGATTTTTCTCAATTAAACAGTAATAAGGTGCAAGAGTTTCTTAAATTTCCTGAAATGTCCATTACAAATTTTCTTTAGTTATTGAGGTTTGGATTAATCACATTCAATTTAAGTGACCAATCAAACAGGCTAATACCTATAAGAACTCATAATTCTAATAATAATAATAGTGCATCTTGATTTGTACCACTGCAACAAAATGAAAAAAAAAAAACAACAACAACAATACTTTGAGCACCACTGATATAGTAGTATATGAGACAAAGCATTATTCGGTTCACTCCATTTCACAAGTGACACACAGTTTAATATCACTGTATCCAGTTTATTATTTTAGAAATAATAATATGCTATATCAGTGTTACTTTAGAACTGTATCTAGTGATGGATTACTGCTTTTACACATTCCGCCTGAAAATGTTATGCGCAAACACGTTCTGAAATCACAGATCTAGACAATAAATGTTGCGGTTTAAATCATTTGTGTGGTCTGTGTGTTTTATTCTCTCCCCAGTGGTGGAGCCTCTGATTTTCTAATTCTGCAGCCCTGTGAATTGAACTACTAACAGTTCAAACTTCCAGAGCAATTAAAGAGCAGCTCGAACACTCAGCGGCTGCCTCTCTGCCTCAGCCGGGACTGTGTCAATTTTGGATGTAATTAATGATTCTTTCAAGCCTAATATTCATGCAGTCGTTATTCTGTTGACGTGCTGGAGAAATATGATACATACATTTTCATTATGCATCTTATCCAGTATCCAAAGGGAGATGCTTCAAAGCAAAACACTCCATTTGCATGTGTCTTGATATTTGTTAAAATGTGCTGTTTAAGAAAAACTGAAGGCAGTTTAGAACTTTCAACATGTTCCTCAATTAACAGTTGTATAAATTAGACTATAAATTGTGTAAATCAGGGGAGTGAGATAAAAGAATTCTTAATGAGGAACTACGAGAATATGCATGAGATACTCAGCAGTAAATTAGTTTTAAATAGCAATTTAGATTTTTGTAATTTTCATGAGCTATTTATTTCAAGCAGGAGCTACCGAGTTTATCTCAAAAAAAAAAGAACAGGATTTACTTTTGTTTAAGGTTTTTAGTAAAATAGGCATTTAAATAAACTATAAATTATTGTCTTCATAAGAATACTGTCAGTGTACAAAGACCTATACAATTCCACTCACTTCCTTCAAAACAAATATTCTGGAATGATCATAAACATATTACACAGAGTGCTTGCGAAACAGCTGGATTAAAAAATCCAGCCTTTTCACTGCCTTCAAGAGAAATTTGAGGCATTACTTAATATCTTTCTATCAGCAGCAGAACCACACTGACTGTAGAATTCACAGATAGCGAGTTCTTCTATGCAGATTAGTGGCTCTGATAATAGGCAAGGCCTGGGAAGAAGACATCGAGAGGACAGCGACTGTAGACAATCGATTATATCTAGAAAGCACTACACTGTAATACTGTATAATCCTATTCTTCAGATCCATGAATATTTTTCAGTCTTCCATATCCAGAATCCTGGATGTAAAAGAATTCAGGATATAATGTGATAGCACCAAGCTGTGAAGTCAAGACCATGATGCAGAGAACAGACAAACATTCGCTATCGTAATATCGCCTAACACATCACTGCCACACCTTCTGACGGAGCAGGATTACTGCAGAGCAACCACACTGAATGCCTTTAAAGTGGCTTTTCCCAGTTAGAACCAAGAACAATCATTTCAGAGGCAGTGCCAGTTCTTGTACTTGCTGAGAGAAAACACACATCAGAAGAGTTTACAGAATGATGATGGAAGCAGCGTGTACTTCGCAGTGTTGCTATATTTCCAATTTCTACAATAACCCACTCAAACAAAAATGATAAAACGCATGTGTTTACACAGGTCGCTTGTCTTTCTTTAAATATGCGCGCATTTGTTCATAGCTCATTCTCGTTTACATTTAAATTTATCATTACATCACAGTTTACACAATCTACACAGGGCTAAAAAGTGTAAAAGGGAGTGAAATTGTAGAGTTGGATACAAGGAAAAAGACAAGGAATGCAAAAAGATTTGTTGTGTACATAATGCATGATAAAATGCAAATAAAGCATTATATAAATAAAAAAATAGAACTCATAGGTTCAAAGTGTGAATCTTTAGGGTTTGATGTTTAGTAATGTAGTATACATATACACATATTGAACATTTTTATTTTAAATTATAAAATGGTTTGGCATCGGTCTGCATCATTGGTTGCTAAATCAGGGTCACGTTTAGAGCTGTATTGCCGTCTGTCTCTGTGTTATATCAATTTGCATTACAGCACTAGCATCTGTCTACTAGTCGTGATTTTATCAACATGTTTTTTTTACATGAACTATCCAAAGAATTTAATAGCATTTGGTACAATGTCATGCTTAAAATGGCTTTGTACATCCCTGTATATACTAGTAGAGGAAAATATGATAGTATGCTATTTAAGATCATATTGTATCTAATTTTTTAATTAAACTATTTAAATATACCTTTCCCAAAATAAAAAACTGACTCCAAATCAATGGGTGTCAATAAAAGCCTTCAAGTGTATTGAATGTTTATGAGAGCGTGTGTTGTTCAGAAGTCTCCCGGCCAAGGCTTGGCACTTTGGACATGTGTAGTAGAGAGTGATAAACACAGCAGAGTAGCTCATTCAGACAACGTTTTCATATGTTTCTCCTCTGTGTCATTTTTTCACCACATTACCACTTCTATCTTACAACACTGACACACTGCGCTAACATATGTGGTCACATGCAAAGAATCGTTAGTTTTGCTTGTTTTACACCCACATCATGTTTGCTGAGCATGTCCTGTTAATAAATCCTTTAATGCAATCCAGATGGAAGCCTCACCAAACTACTTCAACCTTCTTAAACCCGGCCAAAAACATTCCTCTCACCACTGGCACCAACCTATTCGTCTGTGTTTGACTGAAAACACATCAATAAGCTCTAACAATGTGTGTAACAGCATTGCTGGTGGTGGGAGGTCTTGCTAGGTTCTGGTTGTTAAATAACACGTGACGAGCCTCTTTTGTTTTTTTGGATTCACACCAGAGTTACTAAGAATTTGTCCTGTAATATATTTAAAGACAGCAGTAGTTTACAGGTATAAACAGAATGATACAAGTATACTGCAGCATTTGCTCCTACTCAGTGCTTTGCCCTAGTTTACATCCTGATTTGCACATTTTAAAGAGAGTCTGCTTGAAAGTAGAGTTTTTGTTTGCTGGTGTGTCGATTAGAGAGACAATAAAGATCTTCATGCTTCCTGCCAGTAGAGGGCCCCTTGTCAACAGACACAAAATCAGGAAGAAAAAACACTGACTATGTGGCAGCAACTGCATCTCTGCATGAATATGGGAGAATCGATACATGAGAGATTTTACTGAAACGCAATTTCTTATTTGCAGTGAATTTTAGCATCGGATGTTTTATAGATGGATAGGATATGAAGATGTGATATTGATATTGTAATAAATCTATTTCAATACCATTTAGGATGATGTCACTCTATACATCGAATGTATGCTTCTGAAAATTTCATCACCCCTCAACTTAAAGTGTTTTTCCACATCCCTGTACACAACTAGCATATGCATCAAATATGATGTAATACTATTTAATATCATAATGCATCAAGCTAGTTTATTGGACTACTTAGCTCAACCTTTTATTACATTTTATTACAAAATCAAAATTGGCCTAAATCCTATGAGTGTCTATAGAGTTGTCTGTTTATACGAGGATGTGTTATTTACAGGTGCTGAGGCCAAGGCTTGGCATTCTACCGGCATGCAGAAAAAAAATATAACCTTAAAAACCCAGTCATCTCTGTATGAAAATGTGAGAATTTTACAGAAATGCAGAAAAGACTCCTACTAGACTTTAGCATCAAATGCCTGGTAGGTCGTGTTTTACTGGTGGATGATTCAATTCAATTCAATTTCATTTGTATAGCGCTTTTACCAAAAGCCACTGTCACAAAGCAGCTTTGCAGAAATATATAGATTCAGGATATAAACTTTAAACTTATAAATTTTTAAATTTATCCCTAATGAGCAAGCCAGAGGCGATGGTTGCAAGGAAAAAGTCCCTGAGACGACATGAGGAAGAAACATTGAGAGGAACCATACTCAAAAGGGAACTCATCCTCATCTGACTGACACCAGATAATGCAATTATAAATATTTCCCTTCTATAACTGTGTACTACATGGTCAAAAAGTGTAACTGTGTAAACAGGAAAACTTATTATATTTTTGACATGAGGTCTATTTTGTTGAAGTTCTCAACTGTTCACTGACTTGAGTGCAAAACTGTCCGTGGCAACTGCAGTCCTAAAGCTTTCATAGCAATTGCAGTCTTAAGCCATCGTTGCAAGACTGTTCATATCAACTGCAGTCCAAAGCCATCTTCATGGTTTTTGTGTGGTACCACCCTGATTTCCAAGTGGATGATAAGTAAGTGTGTGCTGTTAAAGGAAAATAATCAACAACAGGGTTTTTGATGCATGCAGATTTACTGTTTTCCTGTAAGAGCATACCCTGTAGTGCGCTATTCCTCTTGCACCACAGAAATCTGCTAACGATTACAGTTTATTATTTATTAGAGAATCATACATCATACTTTTATCCATTTATAGTTTAATGTTGTGGAACAAATTAGTTCCTGTTACCACATACGTTATAAAAGTTGTTCCTTCACAAGCATCTCTTTTTTTCCCTCTCTGTTGAAGACAAAAATGTGCATTTTGCAGATTGCAGGTTGTCATACCACCATGAAGCGTTTCCCGTGTTGGAAACTTAAAACAACAGCCTTACCTAAGGCTGATACAAAACACTGACATTGGAGACTCCTTCCAAAAATGCTAAATAAATACAAAAAGCTTCACCATATTAATAATTACACACGTTTTTAGTATCTGGTTTTGTTGCTCATCCATGATACAAGTCCTTGAGTACGTAGTTACCATAGAAACGATAACTAGAACGAGCACACTGATATAAACCTTGCGGCTGGCACGACTGTCAGAGCCATGCTGTTACAGAAAATTAATCAACACCTTCTGACCAATCAGATTTGTGCATTGAACAGCAAGACTGTATGGTATTGATAGGGCAATAAATCATAATATCAGAACATGCTCTTCTCTGACTCTGTGTGTTTTGTCAGTATGTTGTATTGTAACAGTAACAGGTAGATAATAAAACCTGATTAAAAGATTATACAGGTTTTCATAATGTGTCTCTAAAAAAAAAAACCTGGAAAAACTAAATATCCTGATGTGTATTGCATATTGTGAAAATGCATTGTCTGGTATTTTCACTTATTCTTCAGTTACTTCAAATAGCGAGTCAGAAAACAGAAGACGCTTGCATCTATTCCAGTCCAAGAAACACCTTCATGCATGAAGGAATAACAGAAGAGAATAGGAAAGTTACAGATGAGGAAAAATTATAGTGGTTAAACTGTATGAAAATAGAAGATCGTCTGTTAGATAGAACCTGCCCGTGTGACCAGGATAGCTTGGCGGTGTGAGTGAGGGACTGTTTCTGGTCCATGCTAGCATGCCCATGTAAAGTAAGTGAGTGTTTCCCAAGAGAGAAGGCTTTAGTGCACTGATATCATAGTGCAGATATACACAGTATACTCAGTGTCTGTAGCCATTTTCTTCACCTTCACGCTCCCACACTGCAGCTCCAACCTCCACCTCAGATCTTCCACACTCTTCATGAATCTTTAACGATACCCATCTGCACACATGCCCTGACTCGTACACATACACACACATACACACACACACACACACATGCACACGCGCACTCTTCTGAATGTCCAACAAGCTCCATATGTTTCTCGCTCCGACCTCTGAGAAGGAAGGAGCATGCTCAAAATGCTGTGAGAGGTAAGGGTGGTGGCTCTCTGTGTGTGTGCGCGCATGTGTGTGTGTGTGTGTGTGTGTGTTATGTGGGTATGCAGGTCACAGGAGGGAGCTATAAAGAACATCCGTGTACAGTTAGGACATCTCTTTCACTGAGGTCTTCCAGAGATTATGATTCCAGGGCGGCAAGCTGCATTTGTCTTCATTTTGTCTGACTGTCTTCATGCGTTATTATTAGCGGCTGTCAGAGCACAGGGAGGGGGTGGGAGTTAGGGGCTGCACTTGGCTACACGCTCACACACACACACACACACACACAAAAATAAACACTGAACAAGGGAGCGGGATGGAATCTTCGCAGCTTTCCATCCCAGATGCCCCCTTCAGATATACACCCAAGTTTCACTGATGAAGGTCAATGAGCTCTTGTGCTATGATGACGATGCGTGATCAAAAGTGCTCACTCCCTAAAGCCATCAATTTTTTATGGCCTGAATGAAATACATCCTGCTCCTGACTCGCTGAGGCGATTGAGACTAACACCCTCATGCACCACAGACATGGAATATTAACTTGCATCATTCTCTGTCTGAGTAAAGCATGCTACTGACTGTAGGGTTACTTATGTAGGCAGGCGTAGGATAAATAATAACTACATGGCTGAGGCACATATCCTTGATTCCAAAGCTGCATAGAGCAAGTACAGGTGTTACATAAGCAAAGCTAGTGACTCTGTGCCTCCAGTGAATGTGCTACAGTAATCACGGCGGCTGAATGGGAACAGAGCTGCACGCTGTATGTGAGTGAAGACGACTGGTGAGACGACGGTGAGAGGAATGCTCATTGGTAAAAGTATTAAAACCTCTTCAACACATCTGTTCTTATAGCATTTTGTATTTATGAAAAATTAAAAGGATATGCTTCGAACAGCTTAACTACTTTATACTGATGTTTGGGGTATTTTTTTAATCATATAAGATATTCATATATAGGTAGATTTAATGGAAATTAATGGAAAAGCCTGTGGTTCTGCTACGCTGTGAGGGAATCTTTTGTCCACTTGCCCCTTAGAAGTTATTCTGACTAATCTCATGATGAGACGTTTCTATTCTGATGGGAGTGTTCTCTTCCAGGATCACAATCCCTCCATCCACAGGGCATGGTGCTCACTGAATAGCTTGGTGAGTATCAAAATGTTATAAATCTAATGCTAAGACACCCACAGTCACCAACTCAACTGAACATCTACTGGAGATATTGGGCCGATGTAGTGCTCTCCACGGCCATCATCAAAACACCAACAGAGAGAATATCTTTTGGAAGAATGGTCTTCATCACTCCAGAACAATTCCAGACACTTATAGAATTGATTCCAAGGTGCATTGAAGCTGTTCTTGTGGCTCGTCATGGCCCAATAGCTTACTAAGACACTGTTTTTACATTTAATTTGTCATCCAGCCGTATATTTGCATAGAAAGGTATTTTAATTAAAGGTGCAATTAACGATTTTTTAGTCAAACCACTGTGTGTTGCCAACCTTTTCCTCATACTCAGTAGCTGTCAATAAATATCTCCAAAGAGGAATATTAGATCAGTGTAGCAAATTACGCTCTATAACCAGAAGAAAAAACACACGTGGATCAACAACATCCAGCATATCATGATAAGGACACATCTCTACTTGCCTGTCAGTCAGAAAGCTCCCCTTTTTACACCTGCATTTAGGTGTTTTAGGTTGTGGCTTTGGAGAAGACACTGAAGCGAGGGGCAGTAGTTCAATTCTGAGCTTCAAAATTGCTAGATGTAACTAAAATCACTTTATTCTACCTTTAATATTTCAAAACTTTTTAAAATAGTGACAGTTAATATTAGTTAATTATATTTTATGGCTAAGTCTATCATCTGGCCATATTGTCATGAGATGTCATGAGAGTCATTTAAGGTCTAAGACCTACACAAATTGATTAACGGCAGGTTGTGTTACACGGCTGCTTTGTGAAGAGACTCAATTGATAAAAAATGTCTCAGTGTGAAGTGTATGGAATGAGTGTTAAATAATCATTCAGTAAAATGTGTTAAATAGCCATTCGGTTCAAAATATCAAATCAGTCCTTCAGTTTAACAACCTTAACTGCTATCATAAATAGCAACTCATTCCCAATGTTGAAATGATGAGTCCCCAATGTTAAAATGGATGTTGAGTGCCAGTGAAAAAGCATCAAGAGTCCATTTCGCTGCTTTCTGATGGTTTGGAAAGTCTTTAACATAGTTAAAGCAGAGTGCTGCTTCTTCCCAGACCAACAGGGCCTTCACTCTGAGCTCCAACACTACAGAGCTACTTACTCTTTACAACTCCTGGCTGACAAATTCAGCCTGCAATAAAACAGCACGCAGGGGGGAGAAAAAAGCCTGCGCAAGTCTCAACGACGCCATGACAAACAGTCTGGAAGCCAGATGCTATCTGCCTGATGCCTGACAGTGCACAGATGCAGCTTGCTTTTCCCTGCCCTTGTTTTCATTCGCTTTATTTCTCGCTCATTTTCTTCATTGATGGATCAGAGGAGTGACCTGAGAGCTGGTAAAACACATGGATTCACTGTGTATTTGCATTTTACAGCTCACATACTGCATGCTTTTTATTGTAGAATACACAGCAGGTTGACAATAACTCAGACTCACATGTATGAGCAAATACAGCTATATATTAAAGAGAGGCTGATTTAACAATTCCAAGATTGTAATAATTCTGAAACAGTGCAATAAAGGTATTTGATAAATAATAATTATTATGGCTATATACAAAAAAATGCACCATACTGATTTAATAACATCAGCAAATTTGAGAAATTATTGTTTATGAAAGGTGTTAATGTGTAACAGGATACACATCGGAAAGATTCATCATTACAGAAGAAGGAGTAAAAATAAAAAATGCAGTGAGCGTTGCTTCACTCTGAGACTCTAGTCTATACACTATGCAGGGTTTCTTTAATAAGCCTGCAGAGCTCACAGTCAGACATAATGACATTTAACCAGAGATAGACACAGCCTGATAATCAATACACATTTAACAGACGGGTCAACATGTCTCTCTTAGCGTTCATGAACCTGCTTTCACACATACAGTAGATAATCTCCCCCTCTTCCCCTTTCTCTTTTCCCTCACTTTTCCCACTGTGCACGTACTGCACTTACTGAAATGAAATGTCTAACATTGTATTACGAAAACATTCCTCTGGAAAATATGTCTATATTTTATTACCGAACTATTTGTGCACATTAGTAAGGTGACGCGATAAAACAGACCTCAGTCGGTGTCGCTGACTTATAATAAAAATGTCATTTTCATAACAAACCATGTGAGCTCTGTATACAAGTGTTCTATTGACAACTTTTTAATACAGCACATTGAATATTAATCTTCTGTACAAATTGTGCACATCGATTGGGTTATGAACTTTGACAGCAGGAGCTAGAATTAGAAAAAGAAAGAAAATGGAGAAATAGAGTGAGTGAGTGAGTGAGTGAGAGAGAGAAATAAAAGAGTGTGCTTTCTATCTTCTTTACAGTGAAGCCACTTATTAATCCACATGTTCACAAGTTATAATGAAATTATTCAATGGGATCAAATTCCTTTGGCGCGACACAATGAGGAACAGAGAAATGAGAGGATTAATTTCCACAGTCGGATTTGTGCTCACTATTTGGAGACGGAGGGTTTACATTTCTCCCCCCCCGTCATTAGGAAGTCAGGAGTGGAGTTGATGCGTCTAAAGCTTTCTCCATCCTAGCCGAGTTCAGACTCTATCAGTCCTCTTCTCTGCATTTCAGACACTGTTCCTAACACCTGGCTGCTTTCAGGTGCTTAGCAGTTGCAGTGCTGTGAAAAGCAGGAGAACTACTGTACCCTGCAAAAGTATTCACCCCCACTGAACTGTTCCATGTTTTGTATTATTACAGAGAAAATAAGGAAGCACAACTGGTATGTGATGGAGATAATTTAATAACAAAGTAATTAAGGATGACAACTCTAGGCAAAGCCATAAAGTAATGTAATGCTAGCACATCATCAATTTGGCACGCAAGCAGCTAGCACATAAGGTTAATTATTTAGCTAGAATATGTCATTTTGCTCAAACTGTCTCAAAAAGCTAACACTTTACTAAAGGTGTGCTGTTGTAGCCTACATGACGTTATCTAATTGGGAAGCATGATCTAGCACTATGTCTAGCATGCAGAATATAACTCTAACTCTTTTAAACAGTTATCCTGTTTCTTTATAAAGGCATCTGTGTAACATAATGGCAATAAAGATGAAAAAAAAAGCCATAACAGACCACAAAGATGTTAGATGACAGATGATATAGAGTTTAAATTCCCTAAAATGATCATGTTCAAATCCCAGAGCTCAATGGCTGGTACTGTCTGACAACAAAATGTAGACACAAGAGCAACTCAAAACACTGTGTCTGAAATTACACAAGAAGAGACCAGAAGACACACCGCAAAGATACAAAAACTCTTGGTCTGTCCCAGTTACATCACTTAAACACCCACGCTCCTGCAGCGAGCTGACACTGAGAAAATCCTCACTGTGCTAAAGGCTGGGTATCCAAAGTAAATGATGCTTTCTGTGGTGGTGAAGAAGAGCTGTGGAAAGGTGAATAAAAAACAAAACAAAAAAAACAACAACTATGAAACCACTGTGCGTGACACCCTGCACAAAAACCTGAACACCTTCATGGGTGTTCGGTGGATTAATGCTTTAACTTGTGTGTATTTTGCTAGAAGATCTATAGAGGTTAAAAAAAGAGGAAGAGAGACAGGAAGTGAGAAAAAGAAAGAGGGACAGGAAGACAAAGAGAGAGACAGGGAGAAAGAAAAGTGGCTCTTTTGGGAAGTTGGCCCTTCTCTGGTCTCCTGGCCAGTTGAAATTCTGCCATTATTTCAAGGTTGTTATCTATTTGAGATCAACAGTGCAGGTCAGGGTTCATGGCTGCCCCCGTTCCCCAATCCTCCCAAGACTCCTGATTGACAGCAATCAGCATCTCGGCGGCATCGCTCGGGAAACAAAGTGAGGGTCAAGACAGCGGGCGATTTGGTCTGTCATTTTTAATTATCCAAATGATATTCACAGACAAAACCTTTCCCATCCATCAGGGCAGCACATTACCATAGACAATGTTTGTTTAAAGACTGGCCTATAAAATCAAACAATTATGAATGCAGACAAGCCTTGCTATTGACTGCATAAATAATAAGGCCGTATTTTTTTCCCCTCCCCTTCTCCCCATCCGAATTCCCATTGCTAATGAATCGCTGGCCCTGCAAGGAAAATAGAAGCAGGGATCATCAAAATGCCCGGCTTCACACTGCCCATTGACCTTTTTTCCCCAGGATTCTTTAGTGGCGTCCAGTCAGGCTTCCACCGGTGTGTTATTGACAGGGAGCCGAGAATAAAGGCTGCAGAATATACAGTAGAAAATAAGTCCCGCGCATTAGCATGCAGGCTAACGTACCTAAAGCAACATGCCAAAGGTCAGTAAGGGCTTATACATCAACAGCCATCGCCGAGCGCTAAGAAGTACGGCGTGAATACATATCTGCATGCTGCCGTGTCCTTAAGCATGCTTCATGCCCTGCATTCATCCGTTCCACTGGAGCTGTGTGTGTAACCGGAGCAGCTGCCGCACACCCTCTGTTAATACCTGTGGCCAGTTAACACCTGCAGCTTAGTGACAGGAGAGCTCACAGCACACCTGCCTACACCAGCCACCTGGAGTCACACACACACACACACACACACACGCATAAACATAATGTCTGCTCATACATGCATGAACTCAGACACACATGCATGTGTGGACACACACACACACATGCACGCACAAGCACAGTGTCTGCTCACACATGCATGAACCCAGACACGCATACATGTGTGGACACACACACACGCATGCACGCACAAGCACAGTGTCTGCTCATACATACATGAACTCACACACGGATGCATGTGTGGACACACACACACGCATGCACGCACAAGCACAGTGTCTGCTCATACATGCATGAACCCAGACATGCATGCGTGTGTGGAGACACACACACAGATGCACATGCAGAATGTCTGCTTGTACATGCATGAACTCTGACACGCATACTTGTGTGGATGCACACACATACACACACACACAACCCATAAATGGCTTGCTTCATCTATACACTCTAGATTGCTGTTATAACACATGATCATACACAGGCATGATTACGGTTCTCACCCAAAATATAGTCATTCTGTATTTTACAACTGTAAGTTGCTTTGGATAAAAGGATCTGGCGAATGAGTAAATGTAAATGTTGCCAGATCCACAATTTTGGGCTACTTTTGAACTGTGGCTTTCTTTTTTCTGCGGTTACAAATTAATTATTTTTTTACACACACACTGTAGTGAAATAACCTTTAATTTATCCCCAAATCCTACACAAAACTGACCATGAAATCCTTACAGACCACGTAATCCTTACAGAACGTCATGGAAACACCCAATACACTCTCAGCATCATATATATATATATATATATATATATATATATATATATATATGTAATAATACGATACCATTTAGGATCTAGGTGAAAGGACTACTTGTGTGTGTTTAATCTTGCGTTCTTAAAAAAGTATCGTATGACATTAGATTTAAATGTTACAATACAAAATACAGTACCACTAAATTACTTTCTGGATGTTGATCCCACTAAAAAGAATGAATTCGCAAACATAAAATTGCTAAGTAACAGTTTAATTGTATCAAAATGGAAGGTGATTTCCCTGCTACGATCATATCTGTTTCTCAATGAGACCCAAAGTACAAATTTGAAGTGTGACTGCAGCTTTAGAAAGTCTGAACTCCCTGCATTAGTTCATGCCTCATCTGTATGAGTGCTGGAGAAAAGTATCTGCTCAGTGTGTAGCCTGTCCTGAGTGCTGCTGTCTTTTCTACAAGAAGGACATGTGTTGAATGACACAGAGGCGTGACAGATCCAAATATAGAGTGAGAAAGCACGAGAGGGAGAGGATGAGTGTAAGAGACGGGTGGAGGCTCATCGGTTGGGCTGGACAGCGTCATAAATGATGGTCTGTCAGGAACCTATCCAACCCAGAGATGAGATCAAGTGAATTCTGGTGCGTGTGTGTTGTAGTTTGTGTGTGTGTCTGTGTGTCTGTGTGTGTGTGCGTGTTTATGGATATGTAAATTCTGCTCCCATTATGTTATGCAAGCTAGTGAACCACGGCAGGAAGAGCGCTGACATGTTTGCTTTCAACAGCAAATTAGTCAACAAAGGAGAAACTCCAGCACTACTTCGACAACTGATCTAAATAGAGGGGCTAAAAGCACAGTGTGCTGACCTTCAGCCCACTCAAATGGACTCTTCTCTGCACTTCTGTGATGGACATGTTAGAAAACATATTTTTCTCCACGTCCAAACGTCCTAACGCCTGATGAAAATGTATGTAGCACACGCATGAGACAAAACAAGACTAAAGCTGTGTGAGACAGAGTGGACAGAGCATTTACATTACAGTAAGATATAATACTCATTACGAATTTAAATGTCATTTAAGACCTAATTTACAGTGGTAATATAACCAAATCTAAAAATATTTCTAAATTACTCACCCATAAAGAAAACTGACTGTTTACTCTACAGCAAGAAAAAAAAAAAAACAAAAACAGGCACGTTCCATACAAGTCACACCATCAAAGCACGTTAAAATATTTAAAGGTATGACGCAAATTTTATCCAGAGAGAGTATTTGTTTTTGGTTCAATATGCACTTCTCCATATTGATGTGCCTGTGTACGTCAAAAACACCTAACACTATCCTGAGTGTTACACATGCCTCTGTGTCACATTCGAGTGAGTTATGCTATTGAGTGTGAGTCACATGATGTGAAATTTATTATATAAGATGAAAAAAATGCAATAAACTCTAAAAGTCTATGAACATGTAAATTTAAACATAAGACAATTTAATAATTATTCATTTGAAAAAATTGAATTCCAGACAAACTATGATTTTTTAAGGCAATTAAAGCTTCATTTTTAAATATAGGCGAGCCAAGATTTCATCTGAAATGAATAAACATAATAATCTGAAATCAAATAACAAATCCTTATTTGAATCATTAAAAAAATTTATTTTAAAACAGTGTCATGTGCAACATTGATATGAAATAATGTAGTATCCTAAAAAATCTTTAATCTTTAAATAGAGTGTGTGGTTCATGTTGCCTCTGTAATCGAAATTCATCTATTACTCAATTAAAGCACTAATGAAAGGACTGCTGATAAAACTTACATGTTGACACTAAACACCTTTACCCACATTTTTGGTTATTAAAATTATTTGCTATTTTTATTGGTACTGCTTTTACTACTCAACTTACTTTCCTTATCATAGTTACTGCTGATTCGGATATTGACTTTTATTTAACTGCAAATCAAGCATTTTTAGGTTGTTAAAACATTACGCTTCAATTTACACACACTCTGAGCAATCTGATCGTACACACACAGAAGGATGAAACTGATGACTAAGGAAGAAGCGCAATTTGTGTACACTCATTTCATGATCAGATTTAACCATACTCAACTTTCAGAAATAAGGACAACCTTTTTTCTCCAGACGTCTTTACTAGAACTCTTCATCTCTTTATCAGAGTTGCTGTCCCATTCAAACCGGTCTCTAATCTATATCGTCTCTGGCGTTACTCAAGAAAATCCGGCACGATCTGTACACCTGTAAATTTTAATCATCTAAATGGGCCACCCAGAAAATTAAGCAACCTTTTTGCACAATTCTGAATAACATTCCGTGCACATCTACTGATGATTTGTACAACGACATGTAAGTCGCTAATTAGTAACAACAACTGTCTTGATGCGAGACATGTACAATTCTAAGTAAAGCATGCATAACAGCCTTCTGTGATGAGTTCTACGATCAATTAACACACTAATCAGGCGACCCTAGTGGACGAAATCATATAAAATTCCAGTGAATTCCAGCAGGCTGTGGGAAACTGTGTGAGAAACACTGCAACCGTACAAGCTCCAGCACAGTGTGATAAAGAACAGCGCCTTTCTGAGTGGAATGAGTACAGAGCAGGAGAAATTGCACAGGGTGGCGGTTAAGGAGATTGAATGCATTTGTAAGAATAGACATCTATACATGCAGGCATGAAGATACACAAACACATACACACACACACACACACTTTCTCTCAATGGCTGTATAGAAATCCCACGTTCACATAAAGCCCACATATGAATACACATAAACACACACACACACACAGACACTCTTTTTCTCAATGACTGTACAGAAATCTGTCACACACAAGTACACATAAAGCACACATATGAATACACACCACACACACACACACACACACACACACACTCTGTACAGAGCATCACAGTGAGTGACAGGTGGGTGGGACAGACGTCTAAGCTCTGCTGCATGCGAGACAGTTTTGTCTGGAGACAGACTCAACACAAAGCCTATTTCCAACATTTTCCCAATTAACCTCCACCATTAAGGGGTCTGCGCAAATCCAACAAAAGCCATGTGACCTGCAGTCAATAGAGTGGCTGATGGACCGGGATGATGTGTGTGACTGGGGTGGGACGACGCCTCTTCCTCTTTGACATTACCAGGTGAAAAATGCCTTCACTCTGCGCTCTTTTCTCTACACAGGCTCGGCGTGTTGTCAGCAGTGAGAGGAACGGTGGAGTGGTGATGGCGATTGGTGCGAACCACAAATCAACCTGTGATTACAGACTGTGACAGCTGCACACGCACGGCCTCAAAGACACTGCCTCGCTCCTCCTTGATGTTATGCAAATGTAAACAGCTGTCATTTCTGAAGCCGTCGTCACTGCGCTTTCCGCCGATGTGGAGATCGAAGGCTTCTGAAAGCGACTGTGCATGTGTGTGTTTTTAATCTGAGCCCCATTATCACACACGACACTGAGTCGAGAAGAACAAAGATGGCAGGAACAACAAACAAGAAGGGGCCAAAAACATGAAATATACACACACACACACACACACACACACACACACAAAGTGAACAGGAGCTGATAAAAGATCAGGCCTTGAGATCGGGGAGATGTGAGGCGTATTAGGAGGTGTTTGGAGTCCTCTCACCTCGACTCTCTACAGGTGTGGAAAGAAGATCACATGCACGCATGCACAAGAACGCTAGCTGTAATTAAGCTTCTGTATCGGCAAAAGCCACCCTTCATCCTAAGAGAAAACAACACTCTTTTTTCATCCTTTATCATTAAAACACATCAAAAGCAAAAGCTGCTTTTATAAGCAACAAACAGCATGAGAACTAATCCCTCATATGCAGAGAGACTAAAGTTCTAGCAATTTGTTTACTGTGCCTCTTAATAGATCAGATTTGCAAAAATGCTGAACATCCATAAGAAAACAAATTACATATATTTAAATTAATTTCTACTAGGCTTGCTTTTTTGAGAAAAGGCAAAGTAATGAAGGAGGAAAGCAATGAGATGAAGCAGCATCCTGGATCATCACCTGCGCTCTAAGCAGGACCACCTGCTTTTCTCACACAGTGTAAGATTAAGGACAGGCTTGTGTTTTTAATTATGCTCACTATCTTTTCACTGCTGTGAAGAGGAGGCTGAAGCATATTCTCTTGTATCAGAAAATATTTTTATTATATTTGGAAACATGTTATACTTTATATATCACTAATATTTCCACTATTAATGTCTTAAGATGCAGTGTTTGATATTTCTACCACAGCACTGTTCAATTGCTTGGTCAGAAAATGTTGATTAATTTTCTGTAACAGCAGTTATAGAAAAAATTTTTTTTGTTTTTTTAGGACTTGTATGGCAGATGCTTCACATAAATGGATTAAAAACTATGTTTATATGATTATAATTATAAACTAAGTGTTGATATGGTGACATTTTCTCTGAGGACCTGTTTACTTCTACTAGCATTTTTGGAATGAGTCTCCAGTGTGAGAGCTTTATAACAGCCGAAACATTTCTGTCAAGGGAAAGGTGTCAGGACAGAGGATTTTGTGGTTTCTCAGTAACACGACCAGCTGCTTTTTTTCTTATCAACTGAGAAAATGAGAAAATGAGAGGCTGGTGAGGGAATCACTGTTTATAGCTACTATAATGTTAGCGATAACAGGATGTTCCACTGGGCGTGTACGATACGACAAAAATATCATATCACAATTCTTGAAGGCATTTCAACAACAAAGTTTTAATGTAGAAACTGAGAGCTAAACCTGTTTGATGATACTTTATTTAATACAAAATAAATAAATTAAAAATATATCATTTAAAAATAACATTTTATTTATGAAATAAATAACAATGAAGAAAAATCTGATTTGAAAATTTAAACAAACAAACAAACAAACAAAAAACAAACAAACAGCTGATTCATCACTTTGTAATAAAAAAAACCCTGTATGGCCAAAAGTTTGTGGACACCTGACCATCACACCCAGATGTGCTTGTTGAACATCCCATTCCAGATTTAGTCCCCTTTTGCTGTTATAATAACCTCCACTCTTCTGGGAAGGCTTTCCACTAGATTTTAGAACTGTGAGGGTTTGTGTTCGCTCACCCAAACACAAAAGGTTGGGCGCTGATGTTGGGTGAGGAGGCCTGGGGTGCAGTCAGTGTTTCAGTTCATCCCAAAGGTGTTCACTGGGGTTGAGGTCAGGACTCTGTGCAGGCCACTCGAGTTCTTCCACTCCAACCTTAGCACACCATATCTTCATGGACCTCGCTTTGTGCACAGGAGCACTGTCATGCTGGAACATGTTTGGGCATCTTAGTTCCAGTGAAACGAAACTGTAATGCTACAGCGTACAAAGACACCCTACATATGGGCGTGATGGTCAGGTGTCCACAAACCTATGGCCATACAGTGTATCATGATACCAGTGCTCGCTTCATAAATTCTGTCACAGCTGCACACACCCAGACACTGACGGAGGATGAATAGGTTGGGCAGAGGCAGATGAAGGTGGCTTTGGGAGAAATGCGGTCTACATGCAGACCACACGTATGTGTGTGTGTGTGTGTGTGTGCATGAAACAAAAACACAGAGAAACACACATTCCTATCAGCAGCAAGTTAACTCAAATACAGAGGCTCCAGCTTCATTAGCTCCATGTTGGCCAACACGCCATTTAAAAGCAGCCTTATACGAGAAATATCTTTGTGTGTATACTTGTGCCATGACAAACATTGTGTAGAGGTGGGACGAGAGAGAGAGAGAGAAAGAGAGAAAGAGAGAGCAGCTGCATCCAAACAGCTTGCATATTAAATCAGCTAATTGATTATCTGGGATGACAAAACTGGGTGGTTTTCAGTATTCCGTGTATTTGTGGGTAAACAAAGGACAGGGAGAGCTTTCTGTAGCAATCCTGTTTCCCAAGTCAACCAGCGCATCCCAGTCACAGCACAATGGAGGACAAAGGGCAGGAAAAAATAATTAAATATATCTGCATTATCTGTATAATAAATACTATCTATGGGCATAAAATATGCATAGGAGACTTTTAGGTTTAATACCCATTTGGAATCAACCCTTAGGCAGTCATAACGTGTGTGTGTGTGTGTGAGTGTGTGTGTGTGTGTGTGTGTGTGTGCGCACACATAGACCCACACTTCTCACTACAGGTAAGAACCCACAGTGCAACTCATCACCTTTCTCTTTATTAAGCTCTATCAAACACGGACTAATCTGTCTAAAATTAGAGGCACGCTCAACAGGTAATGACTGCCTCGCATCCATTATTAGTTCATTTTCCCCAAATCAATCACTAGCCGAGCATGCTTTTTTTTTTAAATGTCATCCTAAAACTTTTTGCAATCAATTAAGCTGAAGATTAATGGGGACAATTTGCCAGGAACAAGTCCTTCCTTGAAAAGGCCACGCCTCGACAGACTTCCAGGGCTGGTATTGATGTTAATTATAAATTTCCGCTTTCCTGTCAGACACTTAACCTGTCGAAGAGGGAAGAGCGGCGGCTGTGCAGGGACCACGGCATGCTATTTAAATATTCCTAATCCGCTTTCCGGACACAGGTGACTGGTGTAAATTGCGCTTTCTGTTCTGTGTCATTTAAAGGAATCTGACAGGACATTGGTGCTCTGGTTTAACATGGGGGAAAAAGCGTCCTCTGTAGTGGAGGGATGAAAATCCCCTCCCTCGGCTCCCCCGAGCGCTTCTGTCTACTTGCACATCGCAGGTAAACGCGCTGAGGTGTCACTTCTAATTTACCTCACGTTTAATAGCACGCAACGATGCCACATATGTCTGTCTCCTCTGTCCCCTGTCACCCAGTATCTGCTCTACACCGTGATTTCATAAAAAATTCCTTTCCCTCTTTCCCTGAATGGAAACACAGTGCTTAAATGGAAATCAAAGTAATAGATTAATATGTGTTTGACCTCCGAGACGTCCCAAAATAAAGGAACAGCCAGCCTCTGCATCAACATGAGGTAAAATCTATCCACTATTAATCTGGAAATCCAACAGCAATATTGAGAAGTAATCAAATTTCATTTAAACCACATCGAATCTCAAGTAATGATAAAATAATAAACAGTATCTCTTTCATGCTAACACATTACCTGGACGGATCTAATCTGTTTAGTTTAGCTTAATCACCTGTCAGAAAAAGGAACATGCCACACAGCAGCAGTTTAGCTCTGGATTGTACTGCACATCAGGTAAAGTCAAGAGACCCAATTATAACAATAAAACTAGATAAATATACAGAACAACATAAACATAAACAGCCTAGCAGAAGAGAATTTCAGCATCTGCCCAAACTTTTTGAGTTACAAGAGCACGTTATTTAAAGATGCAATATTTGTGTAATAGCAAAAAAAGCAAGACTGCAGTTTTAACAGTGTGTGGGTTTTAAATTGTATACCTGTGCATATATACTGTATGCTGCATATAGGCTGTTCCCTAAAGATGCGTACCTCAAAACATCCAGGATGACACTGCATTCACTCTGATTTCAGCTCATCAATTATTTTCTTATGCCCCGTATAAAGTCAAGACCAGAATTACTGAATTACAAACAATTTGTGAAACTACTTTCCTTTAACAATCATTTTCATGGAATGTCTTTTTTAAACAATAGTATGTTTTCTCTCAGAACCATATATGGTAAAATGGCAAACCTAAAGAATATTTAAAGGTATAGATTTTCAATATCCATCAAAAAGACACAAAACACAAAAGAGATGATATTTGACATAATAATAATAATAATAATAATAATAATAATAATAATAATAATAATAATAATAACTTAAACAGAGTATATTTTTCTAGGAAAACAACAATATTGATCTCACACAGATATTACAGACTCCGGGTCGATATTCTCTTCATCAGATATTAATTTTGAGAGTGCTGATATTTCTGAAACCGGTGTTTTTCCAAAGAAATGACCTTGTTATGTTGTGAAACTAAATGTTGAAACTCAAAATAGCACTTACTGTATGTGTTATTTATTTTATATATTCGTTTCTGCTCCAAGTATTTCTCAGGGTGCCAATAATTCTGACTCTAAATACTGTAAATTTATGATAATCAGTCACCTGGCACTGTAAAGACTTCAGTATAAATGACAGGCTTCATAAATGTATTTTGTTTATGGTGGGGAAGTTTAAGAAAGCTCAGGTATGGTGAGTTCCGTGTGCACGTGAACGTGTTAGTGTATGATGGAAATGAGTTGTATGAGTGCACTTACCTGTAGGATGTGGCTGCCCAGGTGAGGCTCAAAGATCTCTGTGGCAACTGCACTGGGGCTCCTCCTTCTCTGCGAGCCAATAGCTGAGGAAAGGAAAAACACAAATCAATTTCGGTGGTTAGTCTGGGTGTGTGTATATGTATGTGTGTGTGCATGTGTGTGTGTGTGTGTAGGCGTGCGGATGCATGCAAGTCCCTACTTTAGTTCTTTCAAATGAACTTGGAAATGGAATTTGCCAGTGTGATTTAAACAGATATGGTAAACTGCTGAACAAACACTTCTGCCCCAATAATACTAAGCCCCTGCTACTGTAAATAGACAGATGCAAATCACAGCTTACTTATGGCTTGTGTCCATGCTTGTGTTGCATATTCATCTAAACGGAGCTCCGCAAAGCCTGCTGTTTATATGAGGGATAATATCGGCACAGTTATTCAATAGCGAAGCACCTGGAGAACGGCACCCTTAGGGCATTTTTTCTCCATGTCTCCACTTTAAAGCAGACTCAGGCACTGAGAGCGGTGTAGCTAAAAAAATGGCCTGGGGTGATTTCAAACTTAACAGACCTTGTCCCACCAGAGCTCATTATTGAGAATTTTATAACAAAGCTCTGTGTACTTAATTTTCCAAGCTTAGCCAGGCGTTTGGGTAATGTTGCTGAATTAAGTGCAATTAATGATGTAATGAAAGTGCTGAATGGCTATTAAGGACTCTGAAAAACCAGAAGCAAACAGAGCTGTGCAGACAGGAATGCAAGCAGGGGCGTGTGGTGTGGGGCAAGGGGGCAGATGGCAGGGCCCTGGAGAGGGTAGAAGAGCTGAGGACAGACTGTGGAATGAGAGGCTCCTGTCCTTCAGAGCGGCTCGGGGAAAACACTGCTATCCCCTCCGGTTATGCTCTCAGCACTTCACCCTGAGTCAGGCCCAGAGGACAAGCAAGGCCAGAACAGCACGAAGCATGAGCAGGGGACGAGACGGAGGCACACAGAGCAGGCGGGTCAGTGGCGGCACTGCAGGACAGTGAACAAACAAAGCAGAGCCAGCAGGACAGAGTGCTAACTCACAGCAGAGGGAGCTGTAACACCCCGAGAGAGCAACCCAGCTCAGGCAGAGAGGGCACGCATAGTTCATATATATATATATATATATATATATATATATATATATACATATATATAGTGTATACAATTGAATGCTTATGCTTGTTTATGGGTTAAAAGATTAGTGTCTTCCTAATCATGTTGGCTGTTTTTTTTTTAATTTTTTTTTTTTTTTTAGGAAAGCATGATATATCCCAGCAGTACAAATCTCCATGCCTTAGCTTTGACTAGCTAACGGGCTTCACATCAGCTCTGTAGGCAAAAGAATTATTCGGCCTTAAATTTAAAATTTCTACAGCTTTATTAATGTATACTGAAGAGTTATTGGATCCTTAGATGATTTAAATTTTTCATTTGAGAGTGAGTCTGAATGTAAGCAAAAAGGCAGGAAGGTTGTGTGAGAGAAAAAGTGAAAGTGACACAATTCAAGGAAAGTGAACCCAACAAGTATAAAGTGCACATATATACACATAAACCTCATTACCCAACTCCATCCTTTCAATTTACTTCCCTCAGAAAGTTTTTGGTGAGAGAACAGCATGGATATTGAGTATTCTGTATATCGTACATTGATTATTATAATGGAGTAATGTTATTTTTCCATTTTATTATGTAATATGCTTTAACTGGTTTCAGATTCTATTCATTACTATTGATTACTAAGATATCTGTTGGATTTTTACTAATATATTGTTAAAAACCCAACAGATATCTTAAATCCCATGGGATTCTATTTTGTATGTAAACAAAAAAATTATGTTCTTTTGTTTACCTAGAAAATGTTTTAGCAATATATTTGCATAAATGTATGTGTCCTGTGCATAAATAGATACATATTTAAAAAAAATATATATATGGAATAATTGTCCAATGGGCCTTATTTGAAAAATCCATTTTTCTGTGTTCATTGTAGCCTCAGATTCCTGTTCTTGGCTGACAGAACTGGAACTGCACGTGATCTGTTGCTGTATCCCACCTCAAGGTTCGAAGTGTTGTGCATTTTAAGATGCTTTTCTGCTTACCATGGTTGTAAAGAGTGGTTTTTTGGGCTTCTATAGCTTCCCTGTCAGCTAGAACCAGCCTGCTGGCCAGTCTCTTCTGACTCTCTCTCATCAACAAGGTGTTTCCAGCTAAAGAACTGCTGTTTACTGGATGTTTTTTTCACCATTCTGTGTAATCTCTAGAGACTGTTGTGTGTGAAAATCCCAGGAGATCAGCAGTATCTGAAACACTCTCACCAGCCCATCTGGCACCAACAACCATGCAATGTTCAAAGTTACTGAGATCACATTTTCCCCATTCTAATGTTTGATAATTGCACAAATGAGCAGGTGTACAATTGTTCCTAATAAGTGGCTTGTGAGAGAGTGTGTATATATATATATATATATATATATATATATATATATATATATATATATATATATATATATAATGCGTGTGTGTACTGTATATATAGGGAGTACTGCAATGTCATTCTAGCTTCTGAGGCTGCAGGAGGTGAAACAACAAAGAATATATAACTAAATGTATAACCTATAGCCTTCGTGTGTCGTTGTTGTGATTTAGTACATACATTTACATTCTCATATTCCCTGTTGCGCACACACATACACACACAAACACACAACTTAAAACAGGCAGCTCATATAAGACGACTGAAGAAAATATCAAAGATGAAAGCACACTTGACCAACTTCAATTATTATCCTCTCTATCGTCATGCAGACTCAGAGGAGGAAATGATTCTTCTTTGCCCGTACAATAGCCCTCATCACAAGGATCCTTGCCTTTGAATGAGCACTGCATAGAAATCAGGCACAGATTGCTCTGAGTGCTGCACATTCTTTGACCTTGGGGATCTTTTCAAACTCCAAACTAGATAGTGGTTAATATTTTATAATAAAGAAGTTAAAATGTTAAACCGGGCATTCGATGAGGATAGAGGCCGGAAAGGAGCCCTTCCGCTAACACAGGAGCGCTGCTCTTAATGATGCTGGCATTAGTCATTCGGAGCAGTGCTTAAGCTACAGATGGTCCATCGGCCTCATGCTGTCTCACATCATCACAGACCCCCTGTGACATCCACATCCATGTGCCAAATACAGTACTGGAGAAAAAAAAATTACAAAGGCTAAATTAGTCTGATAAAGCTAAAGATGATGAATGTGACATTCAGAGGTGGTGCGCAGGTCATTCTGTGTAATCACCTGCTAAGCAAAGAGTGTCACGTGATTTTATAAATTACACAACGTGTGAATCTCAAAGGAAGGACCTTGATTTGACCTTCGGTGACTTTTTTTAAATATATTTGCATAAAGCAGGACACTAAAGGAGATGTGATAAAGACGTAATGGAACAAATCATGAGAGCCGAAAGAACGCTTTTTCCCATCCTCATCCTCAGGCTTCTCTAGAGTCTGGGAAATTCCTCCTCTATTCTTTTTGCTTACAGAGCACTAACAGGGGAGGGGCTCTCGAGCCTAATCTCTGCCTCCATCACAATATCCAATCCCCGCCTACATACCCACTATATCTAGCACTGTGTGACCTGGAGGCAGTCCAGAGCAGGCGTATGACAGGTCTGTGTGAAGAGTATACGGCTGGAGATTCAGTGCTCCTCTACAGGTGCCTGAGCAGCCATGGAGATGAATATAATTACATATCGATCCTGGGCATTATGCTCTATTAATCTGCTTCATTTCTGCTCAGGCCACAAATGATACACAAAGAGCAAGCTGGCAGAAGTTCAGGGGCTACACCGAGGCTGCTCTGTCACTGTCCCACGTCGTACGTCTTCCCCGCTTTAGTGCCGTCACACGGCAGATTGAGCAGAAATAAAACAAAAAATAGGAGGGAAGCACAAACAAATAAATCAAATCCAGCAAGACACAGATATGGTGAGAAATATGATTCCATGAGGGGTTTTTAATGCAAAAGACTTTCATTATTCAGGTATTCATCTCAAAGCATAATATTCAGTAACTCTGGATTATTAAGTATTTACAGTGAAACCAATTGTAGAAAAGATATATAGAGGGAGGAATAGGAGTTAAAAGGGTTAAAAAGCTAAAGGACTATTTTTGTTGTGTTGCACTGTGGTATATAATTAGAACATTATGAGAATTCATAGGTATTAAACAGTAATTTGTTGAATACAGGTGCACTTGGGGCATTCTTCAGTGCTCAGGCTGAAATTATTCAGTTTAAAGTATCGCCATTTCTCCCCTGCGGGATGGCAAAGGTGCATTATTCAGAAGTCCTTGACTCAAATTCATGTAGATGCAAATGGCGTAAGGACTACCCTGATACAGAATAATGCCATTTTATTATGAGAAAATATCCGTTTCCATTTAACATTTTCAATATTTAATGCCGGTGCTTAATACTGCCATGCTACAAACAGCATTCGGTGCAAGAAAGCAATATATGCAATTTGATTCTCGGTACCGTGGCAATTTCAAATCGCAGCACTATTTGAAAGTCAATTTAACTTTCGGTTTTATAAGTCAACATTATTGCTATTGTTAATTTATTTCTCATTTAATGGGAAATTGGCAACATGGCCCCTGACTGTCATTTTAAATCTGCAATAATTTCGTCTGAAGCTTAGCGTTCTTATTCCCTGATCTTGGATTAGCGGAGCTAAATGGCAGCCCCTTGCTTTACCAAAGCTCAGGGGCAGGTACTGTTACACAAATTGCCAATTCAATTAACAGAGTGTAAATGCTCAACTGGCAGCTGGCACAGGCGACAGCTATTTTGGCAAGTGTCAGCCTTAATTCATCAAGCTGTCAAAGTGCTCACGGTCGGGAGCCGGTGGACACTGTCAGTGCCGACAACACCACAATGGTGAAGTTGTATAATCCGGCTACACACACACACACACACACTCACACACACACACTCACATACACACAGGAAAAGTATTCACTGAGGGGCTGCACCAATTGACCAGGCCCTCGCCCGGGTTTTAGCAGCACTGCGGATGTGTTTTCATCAGCTTGGGAAGATCATTCGCTCACATCAAGAGCTGTTGTGAGGGCCACAACAAAAGAGCGAGATTTGGATCTTAGATCCACTGTGGTGACTGAATCAGCACTACGAGCTCAGAATACTAATCTACCACTAGATAAAGCACTCTGACTCCAGCCCCTCGGTTATTCCCAAGACCACAGCTAACTTACTCGACATTTTACGCAGGGAACATCTGATGTCTTTTCAGCTCTTAAAAGAAAACATGGATTTGAAAACATTAAGAACGATCCTGCTTAGAGAAGGGCAGTTTGTCTGCCAACACAGGAATCTGTGCCAATTTATTGGGTGATGGAAACCTGAAATGATGTTTACGAGTTGAAACGATTTTTTTTCCCCCTTCTGATTCTAATTACTTTGATTTAGTGCTTAACAGCGCAACAATGTCAGACTTCTCCCCTGTTCTCTCCGTTCATTTGCCTCCATCTTTCCTCCATGTCTCCTCTCATTAGACAGGCTAGCTTCCTCACAGAGTGAGACACAACAGGGCTTAATTGATAGGCCTCTAGACACACTCCAATTAGTGCTGAACGCAACACCGTTCACATACACGACTACACACACACACACACCTACATGCACACACATCTACGTCAAGAAAAACTGCATTATACTGTATAAATGAGTTTTATTCCTACTTCTCTAGCAAAATGATGCATAAGGAGATGTCGGACTTTCATAATTCTTTTATTCGTTTATATGAGTGTAATGAAAAGCACATGCACTCAGAAAGAAGCTAAACTAAAATGAGCCTGTTTCTTTTCTATCAGGGCATTAACACACACCACCCCATAACTATCACTGGAGAGAAAGTTTCCCTCAACATACAGGGTATTACAACAGCAGAAACGAATCCATTTGCAGGTTAGGCTAGGGGTCAATAAAATTACATATTCTTCCCTCTACAGTGGCTGCTTCTCCAAGGTTAGTCTTGACTTGCAAATATGAGAAGCCAAAATCTTTCAGAGGTTACCCATCCAAAAAGAACGGCTCGGAGCGAAACATGCAGCTCGGAGGAAAATTACAACCTGACGTTTATTTGCAATCAGACCTTCCATCATCTTGAGATGAAGGAGTGAAAAATTAATCAATATTTTGAAATATTTTGAAAATTTCAGTTTTGGAAAAAAATGACAACAAAAATGTGAAAGGCCACAAAGTCCATAGTATAAAACAGAAAGTTTAGAGGTATAATGTAAAATCATTATATTTATGTTAATAGCGACATATACTGTATTTGTGGCAGCAGATTCTCCAACTAAAACACAACATAATAAATAATTTACTTTCATTATTAATCAATTAATGTGGTGTTTATTAATGCAGAATGCAATTTCCAAATTTTCAGACCGTGTTTGCTCTACATTAACTACTCTGATTGGATTCATGCATTTGTTCTTAACAAGTTATTTACCCACTAAAATGACTGTAAGCAAAGCCAATCAAACCTGCATTTACCACGTCCACCCTCCCTGTGCTCTCATTCCTATTCAAAATGTACATTTTTCCTTTCAGCCTGTAACCCATCCCTAATATTTTCTCAGAGTAAAAGGCATTAAATTATTCAGTGACCGATAATAATGATGGTTCCTGATCACACACCACTCACATGTTCCTGAATAAGTCATGGTCATGATGATGGAGGTTGAAGCATTTGTTTTAATTAGTTTCTTTTAATGCCTTTGACTGGTTTAAGTTTTCATGATGATGAGTTTAATAATCCATGTTCATCTTTCTCCTCATTTATATCATTAAATTTTAAGCAGCTTCGTTCAGCATTAATGACGGCGCTTACAGATATGCCCTACACACTTTTTCATCCTCACTTTGTCACACTGCTGTCTGTCTGCTTTTGGCTTATTATTATAATACGAGTGGATTTCAGACCTGACAAGCATATTTTATAAAAATGTATATTTTATCCAATTTCTAAATAACAAGAACGGCTGCAATTATAGATTTCATGTTAAAGAAAGGCATAGTTTGAGATTGCATGGCAGAAACTTTAGTGAACAGATCCTGTTAGCTCTTGATAGCAGCTAACTCAGGCAATAGTGACCCTTGAACAACTTAAAAGATTGATGGTTTGCCCTTTTTTATCATTTGTGATCTATCAATTATCACTGTTTAACAATAAATAAAGTCATCTTTGGCAAATTACTATGGTATAAATAGAATAAAATCTGGGCTCCTGAGTGGCGCAACAGAAAATGTTCGCTCTAGAGCGTGAGTTTGATGCTCTCATGGTCGGGAATCCAAGAAAGCAAATCTGGCCTTGCTCTCAGTGAGGGAGGGGCGGCGCACTCTCTCTCCCAGCGACACTAGCCAATCATGGGCGTCTATGAGCTCATGCATGCGGGGAAGTGGGCAGATAGAGCTTTCCTCTGAGAGTGTTACGCCGTCCCCGTCTTTGCATGATGTAGTTTTACGTGTCTCGGAGGAAGCATGTGCTAGCCTGTGCCCTCCCTGGTTCGTAGCTGTCGTGTGATAGGGGAGACCTAACTGGAGAAAATGTTTGTTAAATAAGCTTAATTAAAAATGTTTAAGTATGCGTAAATGCATATATAATAAACATTTTGTAAAAGCTGTATTTAATGAAATGTACTTTATGAAATACTTAACTAAAGTTTAAGTAAAAGTATAGTATTTTACACATTTGAAATTTATTCAATTTTTATTACATTTGTAGAATATTTTAATTAAGTACATAAATGTGTCTGTATATTTACAACATACAAGTTATTAATAAGCCTATTACTAAGACTAGATTATAAATCATTTTATTAAATAATTAATTATTAATTAGACACTATATTTGAAGTAGAATTAAAAATATAGAATTTATAGAATATATAGAATTTTTTTTTTTTACCAGGGCAATAAAAACAAGAAAATAAGTTCAAAATCTCTGTACAGGCTTAAAATTTGCCCACATAAAAAAAAATTAATGTTGACATAGTATAGTTTGACCTGAGTAAATACTATATTCAGAAATATCATAACTGTATAAATATAAATATAAATATAAATATCATAACTGTATAAAAAACTGCTAGTAAATCTAAAGGTAAACTTATTTACACTAATTTGGATAAACCTGTAGTGTAGCTGACAGGAAAGTTTGTAAGAGTTTTAGCTAAGCTACAATCTTCAGTCCTAAAAACAATGTAGATAACTTTAAACTATATTTGGGAAAAAGCTCAAATATTGTCAAAGCACATGCAGACAGAAAAAAACAAACAATGATAAAATCATATGACTTCAAGAAAACAGGATGAAACAAAACGACTATGTTTTTACAAGCGGTCTAAGAAATCTGCTAATACAGGGAGGAAACACACAATATTAACATCTGTGATGTGTCTGCATCGCTACATGCATTATCTCTACATATTATACACATGTACAGGAAATACACACATTTCAATCTGCAATCTGCAGCTCTGTAACACAGACATGAGATTACACCTTGAAGAAGCATTCAGTGAAAGATGATTGTCTAAGGGAAGCTTCTAGTGGCTCTGATGTCCTCGCTCAAGTGATTTGGTATTTATCAACCTGCCATTTCCTCTTATCATGGCCACAATCCACTGTATCAGCTAGTGATATAAGAGGGCCAGGACAGAGACACACTGCATGACAAGTACTGTCCACTCACGATTCATCAAAATGATCAAAACACGCAGTGTGTATGAGAGCGAGAGAACATGACAGAGAGAACCATCATCCAGAGAATCATAAATCATTTAAAAACAATGCTTTTGAGACACAGCCACCCCCATGCAAACAGATCGGAAAGGCCAGAGCAAAGAGGAATCAAATTTAAAGTGTGAGAACGATCAACACTAACAGCATAAAGTCACTTTACAAAGAAAAACAAAGAAAACTTTAGGTTAAATTAGTTTTCATTACTAATGTCATGGAGTTTTAAAGTCCAGAGAGTGTAGATGAGCTCTTTCTCAACTGTTCTCAAATTATTTCTGCAACAATTACCAATGCTGACTGACATTTCATTAATGTTATTAATGTTATCTATTGGTGTTTACGGGTCTAGCCAACAGATAATGACATTTCTGATGGGATGAAGCTATCAGCTGATCTTCTCTTGGTTTCCCCAATGTAGACACGCATGAGAAGTGATGGGTGACAGAAACTAAATTCAGAATTCTTTTAGGGCCTGTCATATTAATGGCTACGTTAATAAATTGGTATGTACTACATCCTGCAGAATTCCAATACTGTATTTATTGTATAAACAGCATGTTTTATCCTTTACTACTAGGGGCAGGTGTGGTAGCTCACTGGTTAAGATGTTAGACTACTGATTGGAAGGTCATGAGTTCAAATCCCAGCACTGCCAAGCTGCCACTGCTGGGCCCTTGAGCAAGGCCCTTAACCCTCAAATGCTCAGTTGTATAAATGAAATAATTTTAAGTCGCTCTGGATAAGGCCTCTGTCAAATGCCATAAACGTACTACTGTCTTGCTGTTTAAACAATAGGATATAGGAAAATAATCAATGATGGGGAAGTGTGACCCTGACACCACTCTAAAAAAAGTTATTTTTTAGTAAAAATTATTTTTAGTAAAATTATTTTCCTATAACAGCAAAAAAGTGTCTGTTCCTTTTATACTACATCAATTTGCCATTTTGTAATATATATATTTTTAATTTATTAAACACTGACCCCCTCATGCTTTTTATTCTTTTATAGATACATTGATGTGCAACAACCACGAAACAAGTTATCACTTACGTTACAGCAGCTATAAACCGGTGTTCCCTCACCAGCCTAATTCTGCAAAGCACGAAATATTCTGTCCCGAAGACTATCCCATGGCAGAAAACTAGCACACTGGTACAGAGTGCCGACACTGGAGGCGACTCCTTCCAAAATTGTTAAATAAATGTCTTTTTTCAGAAAGCTTCACCATTCAATTATCACCATATCAATTATTATTTATTATTCTTTGTTAAATAACACCACTTTTTAAATGTATGTATTATTAGAGTTAGATTACGTACAGTGTCTGCCATACAATGAATGAGTTACTATATAAATGACAGTCATATCAGAATGAGTGCATTAATAAAAATGTGTGATTTGAATTTTAGCTGGCACTACTGTCTGAGCTACTGTTATAGAAAATCAGTCAAGACCTTCTGACCACTCAGATCTGAGAATTCAACAGCCGTGTGGTATAAATATTTTTATCGCATTGCTAATGTTGTTTTCAATAGGTTGCTTTGAACAGCATATGAAGGACCTTCTGTACTAAGACTGGAATTTTTATTTCCATAACTGTAACCATAATGGTCTGAATAAAGATAATTTTGGCTTGGAAGGTTAGTTTTAAGTGGCTATCACGATTATATCTCTACTGTAAGAAATTCTGGTCTGCACCACCTTACTCTGTTGAATTTTTTCAGAATATACTAAGGTCACCACCACCCTGTCACCTTTCTAAAGGACATGTTAGAGTGATAACAAGAAGTTACCAACTCTGACTGCTCCGAAACGCATATAGATTGTTGAATCCTGGGAGTCCTCCATTTTAAATGCATCTATCGATATCTCCCTCCATTGAGGAAAGGTGGAAGAGGACAAGATTATTGACATTGAGCAACATGAGTGAGGTCAAGTTCAAGGGGCATCGCAAGCGAATCAATACAGTGGGATGTGCAAAAGAAAATAATGAAAAAAAAAAAGAATCTCATTTAATTTGGAAATGCATTCATTATGGCTAACTGCATTAGGGCGAGAGACAGGCCACCCGCACTGCCCTAGAGCACAGCCATGCAGATAGACTCAAAATCCATTACTGAAGTGCACTACTAGGCGTGTCCTAATAAACTCATGTGGGCTCAGTCTATAGAACACACTCACATTTATGGAATATTTAAAACACATGCCAGATCCACTGTGCTCCAAAATATATCAAAGAAGGAGCCAAACACTGATTCTGCACTGTTTGATGGTGACTATAAAAGTCATACTATAAAGAATATACGGCTAAAAAGTGCTTAGAAAATATGATAACTATAATTAACAAAGGGTTTCATAACAACTGCCTTTATAGGATGTGAAGCTGTTTAATGACATCGGCCTCAATGAGGCAGGTTTGATGATTTCTAATGATAGAATGATGGTGGAAAGTCTGCATTATTACCCTTAGCACATTCCAGAAGACTGACATGGTCCATACAGAGGATCCAAGATCACTGCTGGAGATTTGTAAATCATCACACTCACAGTTTACATTTGCCTGTTCACTCAAACTGCTTAGCAACGATGAGTGGAAAAAAGGTCTCTGTAATTCTGTGCAGAATTCTACACTTCTCTGCTTCTCCTGTCTCTAGGTTTCAAACAATCCTTTCTGTCTTCTTTTGGAGTGAAACAAATAATGCTCAATGTCACGGTTGAGCGTATGTCTGTGAGAGGCTAAAAAGCATCAAGGCCAGTCAATGTAGCATGAAGTCTGTGCCTTACGGAAGGCTTCCTCTCCTAGTACTCAACTGCAGCATAACCTGTGTATAAAAGACAGGATACTACCACCTAGCTATCTCACACACTCTTCTCCTTTTGTACCATATATTCACTGTATACTCACACATGTACACACACACGCTTGCATTTCTGTAGCTAAGTAATGCAGCAATCGACTGAAGGTCGCAACTGGTAATTTCCAAACACTAACTAGAAAAAAAAAAACAAACAAACAAAAAAAAACAACAACAAAGAAAACACTTCCTCGACTTGGAATTCCTACTCCGGGACTCAGGATGGTCTTCTCAACCCCGAGTTCAGCAAGTGACATCAAATCAACATGGCTGCTCACAGTATCAACAGTAAACAAAGAAGCACCTTTTACTTTTAAATGTGGGATGCAGTATATACAACTATTTGCTTTAGATCAATCAACATACAGACATATTAGCTAGTTAAATATATAACACTGACTGTACAGTTCACTGTTGTTGAGGAGGTAAATATACATAATTCATCACAGTTAGCTGGCTAGCTTGTTGATAACAAAAGATGAAAATGGAGGTATTTGTTTCCCACTTTGTTGCTTGAACACATGGAGGTCAAAAATGATGTGATTCCAAGTCGTGACTTTTCATTTTGTTTTTGTAAAAAGCACTTTTATTCATGAGGATTAGTCATGAATGTTTCAATAAGGTCAAAATGATCACTTATTTCTATCATCATGTGGACATTTATTGCATGTTCAATCAAAACCTGTGAATTCATGCTTTTGTTATGGGTAAAAGTCATGAGTACACTGTTGCTAAGCAACTGCGAAACATTTATCTAGTGATTAAGGCTAACAATTTAGCTAGCTAGCACATCTTTTCATGAACAGTAAAGGCAGAATAACTTTACCAGAGTGTTAGGAATATAAACATTTCCCTCAGATATTATGGTAAATTACAAATCCTAATCACGAATTACTAAAATGACACACCTAGTGTTGCCTGATGACTGAACATCCCTAGCCGCCATATTGAGAAACTTCAACAGTGCTTCATACCATTTCAATTGAATTCGTGAATACAACAAGAGTGGGCCATTCATACGAGATTTTTTCTTTTCCCTATAACATAACTCCTATCAACGAGTGAGGGTGGGGCAACCACATGTAAAGCCAACCTCCACAATCTGCTGCTCATGCTGCATCACAGGGCAGAGTAACACACTCACAGCAAAGAGCTATTTCCCCTCTTCCACTCACAGACGCTCACGATTGGCTAGTGTCGCTGTGATTGACAGGGGAGAATGCCATCCCTCCCACCCAGAGAATCTCCTGACTCCCAATATCCCAATGATAGTGCACATACAACTAGCACACTTGAAAGCATACATACACACAACATACACACCTTCACACACTTGTACACTGACTGTCCTTTATTACTGTCCTTGAATAACAACACATTGATATCAACCTACAGTAGAGCTTACTGTGTGTGTGGGAGGGTGTGTGTGTGTGTGTGTGTGTGTGTGTGTGTGCGTGAGTGTCCGTGGTGTGTAATAGAAGAAAGGATGGAAGGAAAGGTATATAACAGTATAATGTCCTGTGAATGTACAGTGAAGGGTAAAGAGCTAAAGAGAAACAGGAAAGAACGGAGGATCCCTTCTATGGCTGGATGAATCAATGGTTAGAAGAAAAGAGTGAAGGTGACTGGAAGAAGCTTTAGTGCAATGTAGTCGTGGAAACAGATGAGCAGTATAGAGAAAAAGACAGCCAGAGAGAGAGAAAAAGAGAGTGAAAGCAAGACAGAAATGAATGAGGGGAGGAGTGGAGAGGCTGGAACATAAGACACGTTTCAGACATCGAAAGGCTGATGTTTCAGTCTGCCAAATGACATAATGAGGCATTGAGACAGAAAATATTAGCGCCAGGGGAATATTTGGGGGAGAGTAATTAGGAGCTAACCTATAGTGGCACGCTAAACAGAGAGACAGATCCACATACAGAAGTGCAGTCTATGGAGATTCACCAGAGGAGGCTCACAGTGACTCACACATAAGGCTCTTATTAAGATGTAGTATTAAGATCAAGGAATAAGGTAATGCCAGCTGCAAAATGTTCAATGCTAAAAGAAGGCCAGTGGTGAGACAGAGGCTAAGCATAATGACATTTGTGAATGGAAGTGTAAAGGACTGACATCTTGGTAAGAGTGTGTGAATTTAGCAAAAAAAAAAAAAAAAAAAAAACAGATTGCGTTTTTTCCTAATTACGCCCCCAGTAGTGATTTGGTAGATGTGTAAGGCTGGTTCCCTGACTTCATCCATGTTAATGAAACACCGCTGGTGCTGATCATGCTGGCAAGCAGTGCAGAGAAAGTGAAAGAGAGATTAAACTCTCGGATCACTCAAGCCCTTTTGCAGCTAAGGTCAGGAATTATGTCCTGCGTAAAAAATATTTTAGTGAGAATTCATTGCATCTCAGGACCAGGGCTTGAATCTTTCATTCCAGTGATGTATCATACGGCTAATAAAAATATGCAAAATTTATATTTCTATCTGAAAAAAAAAATTGCTGTGTGTTCAAATGTGGCGCTAGGTGGAGCTTCACTAGAAGAGCACTCTACTGACCACTGCATTTAATCACCAGAGACAAGAATCCTTTTCTTTCTCTCTGTGTCTATGTTTGTGTGTCTGTGTATGTGTGAGAGAGAGATCGAGTTTCAGATCTGTGTGCAGGTCCAGTGTTTGTGCTCATGTCCTGATGGAGCGAGAGCAGGCAGGAAGCATCACTGGGAGAGAATGTGCACACTAAAAATTAATGAACTCTGAACTCCTCGCTGTGCTGCTCCTACAAATTGCATTGCCTCACAACTCGGGGGCATGCTGGGTGGTTTGATGCCTTCCCCGCTGTCCATCTTTCTGCTGAGCCAATTTTCATTTAAACCTAATTAAGAGCCTGAAATGAACATTATGCATTAGTTGAAGTGTCGGGATCCGTTGACTATCCTTAGAACGGGTCTTAGGGAAAAAAAAAAATCTGTGAAGGGAGAAGAGAGTGGAGGGTGTAAGAATTAATTATAAGATATTAGCATACAAGTCATCTCATTGCAAGTTGAGTTAATGGAAGAATTAGTTCCATCATGTGTTAAATAGTCAGAGCTGATCTAGAAGCGTTTCTTCAATTTATTACACAAAGGTCAGTTTATAGGGTGGCAGGGCAGAGCTGTACATGGCCACAGAATGACAAAGGTCCGAACAGTGTTTAGACCTACAATAAAGCACCAATTAGAAAAAAAAGCAGATTATGGTTTGTGTTAGCATTACAGCAGCATGCAGTTTTGGCATACTGTATCCTATATCAGAGTGATTTAATTAAGATTGTTATCAGAGCTTATTGGAACGCTGCATTATCTACAAGAAATATCAACCCCAGCAGCTCAAACATAATGAACACGCTTCAGATTACACGTTAGCAACTCCACCTAATTGGGCTGCTCGCATGAAGTGCTTTTTGTCTCTCATTTCACTACAGCCTTAAACGGCACTGCGGATGATGCAGCATTATCTGCGAGCAGCAGCAGACTGCAGGTGAAGCGGCCCGAGCTCTTATCACTCCTGGCCACTTATCACGGCTCCTCTCCATCGCTTTCTGAAGGTCTTGCCCAATGCCGCTGCCTGTAATGGAGCTCGTATGCAAAACGGTGTCCATATGGGCTTTGACCGCCACCTTCACTCACACCCCCACCACTGAACCGAGTCAAAAACACACCGGGTTCCACTACAGAGGTGTTTCTGAAGGAGGGGTGGGGGTTGGGGGTAATTTTCAGCAGCAATGTTATAATTCACACCCTCCCAACTTCATCCACACCCTCTACCAAAAATAAAAAATAAAAAAATCTGGTTTGAAATATTTTGTCCTGGATTGCATTAGGCAGGCTGAAATTAATCTACCATTACAGAGAAAATTTAAGACTCTAAAGCTTTGAGGGTGGCGGTAATAAAACAGTTTAACTGCTCTACTGAAAACATGATTGGTTGAAGGCAGCCACCGAGCGTTTTATCATGTGCTAAAGAGGAGACAGGGAGGAGAGAATGAGGAAATGGAGAGGTAGAGAAGACCTGAGAGCTGGTTTTAGTGCCATTCAGCCTACTCGTACTTAAACTACACATAAACACATGACACGGTGCTAGCTGGATAACACTATACACTAGATTAGGACACTTGTGCACTGAACAGCGAATACACATCTCTGACTGTATGTATCTGCATATATACTCATAGGGAAAAACACACACACAACATACCATGGTTGGAAATAACAACCATTACTGCATAGAAGCAAAGTGCCAGAACAAAAATAAGAATTTTCTACTTAATGGTTGTTGTCCTGCAGTTTTTTTTTTTTCAATGCTGTGTGTCACCACTATTTGACACCTCTGGCACTCAGAGCCAATGAGCCTCTAAATGTGTATTTTGTGGGATGCGATTCTGGAAGGCAAAATGTGCCCTCTGGGGTTAAAGTTCACCCGAGGATGACAAGATCTTGGATGGCCATTTGTCCTGGCAGGTTGATGAAACCTCGCCTGAAGTCAGGACCCTGCTAGCACATGACACGTGCCTCTGAAGCATAACAATAACCCTCCCATGCCAAGGGTCCCATGCACCCTCCGATTTAAAGACTTTTAAACTCTCTCAGACATTCTACGGCATTTTTTACTACCTTCATTTTATACTGTAGCTTTTTACACAGTTTAGTTGTTGTGTATGTATTTAGTTTTTGTGTATGTGGACGTTGGTATTTAAGATAAAGTCATCGAAACCCAGTGCTTTTCACAAATTCTGTTTATGACAAACTAGCAAGTTTTAAAAATGGTTAAAAATATAATTTTGTGGGTTCAGGGGTTTAAACGCAACCTAATTAAGCATAGGTCCATCACGAGATCATTAGATAAAAGTGCAACCAAATGCATTTTAGTGATGGTCAACAACATGAAGCTGAATTGCTGGCTATGGGCCTTAAAACATATATACAACTCTCTGTAAACATGTGCCGTCTGTAAGTATAGTATAAGGCAGGGGTGTTAAACTGATTTCTGAGTGGGCCACATGCATATTTTTGAAGCGCCATAAACAATTATTGTTTTTAAGGTATTTTTAAGTGAATCTATTCTCTGAACTGATTATGGTTGTGAGTCAGTTTATCATATTTATGTTTCCAATGAACAAAAAGATTTGTATTTATTCGTGCTGTGGCCTCTTTACTATAGCAGTAAAAAAGAAATCAGACAGGCTATTTCTCTATGTCCTTAGAATTCCATATGTTATGTCTTCATTCTCCAACTTCTTCAGTTTCTTCATCAACATATTTATAGGTCACTACACTGGATCATCCATTTATGCATTTGGAGTCAATCACTATATCAATGCCAGTTAACACCAGACACATTTCTGAAGTGTTTTTAGACATGAATCATATACAGCAAATTTTAACCAGCATTTAGACTGATAAGAACTCTCTGAGACATGTGAAAAGTGCAGGCGCATGATCCTGTTACATTTGTTTTTTACTCTGTCTCTATATAAGTGCATAAAATGCATCGGAGACCACTTTATCCATTCATTCAACTTCATCGACCACTTTATCCCATGTTGGATGTTGGATATCTGGATAAGTATCTGGATGTTTTTAGATAGCAGGAGGAAACCACCGGAGAACCTGTAAGAAAACCCAGACGAACACGGGGAGAACTTGCAAAACTCCTCACAGACAGCAACTCGAGCACAAGATCAAACCAGGGACCCTGAAACTGTAAGGCACCGGCGCTACCCACTGTGCCGCTATGCTGCCCTGTGAACTTTATTTAAAAAATAATATATAATGATGGAAGGATTCTGCAAAGATTTTGTACAATAATGATAATTACAGGTAATCAGAATAAAAACAAATTTACAGTTTTTCACTGTTTCACTCTCCTGTCACTGTGGTTGAATGACTGTTGTCCTTACCCAACCTGTTACACTGACACTCTTGCATGTTCTGGCGTTAGTTGTCTTTCTTGAAATTAAGTGCGCTATTGCGATGGTGCTATTAACAGGATGCAGGGATTGGACAGATGGTTGCTGTACACTTACACAGCATGCAGGGTGTGTAGGTAATACTGGTCCAGTGTGGAAAATGTTGCACAATACTGTGCTATGGGCCATTTTTTTTCCTTTTTTTTTATCTTGTGCGGGTTGAATGAAATGAGGCATGGGGCCATACTTGGCCAACAGGGCTTGAGTTTGACAATTGCGTCTGACAATTATAAACACCTTGGCAAGGGCTTGTTATCAGACTGACTTTTGAAGCTGCCAAAATGTGCAGTGAGAGTGTTTTTTTTTCTAGATTTTGCAGACAGAGGAAACAATATTAGAACCGCTGCCATCTCACGAAGCCAGGCATGATTTCTAATGAGATGGACTTTCAAAAACTTGGTAGAGATTTGATAATTGCAGAGAAATTACAAACAGCACCATGCTCACAAGCGTTCCGTCTAAAACCTGTTCCAATTACCAGCCTGTGCACTGTTAATGTCCAGAGGAGGAGAAATATCATCTTGATCAAATTAAGTTTTAATCTGGATGTTTAACTGAACAATTCTTGCCTTGAAAAGGTAATCTTTGTTTTTACTGTGTGTGTGTTCTCCGCACACACGTCACGTCATACATGTTTAAGTTGTGTTTTATGTGGAGTAATTCATCCATCCTGGAATACATCTGGTACAATATGCTTGTCGTTGGTTGTTGAGCTCCGCCTTTGAGCCTGTTTCCCACTATGTTCCCACCCACACTTAACCCAAGAGAGGTATTTTATGTCTTCTTAAATATTAAATTCAGCCCATGAACATCTTGATAATTAATTTTTCAGTACTGGAGTCTGACACCGCTGATCTACAGGTTGTCCGAAAAGTCAGGAACCGCTGATTTTGCGGATATTGCTCTACATATCCGGACTGACATATTTGTTCAACATATTCCCAGTGGTTCCTGACTTTTCAGACACTGTGTATAGAATTTATTTATCTATTGTACTACTACTGTTCTCAGATGTATTACAGGTGTTTTTTCTACACCGTGCTTCCATTAGCAGGCTCTAAGAGATGCTAGCTGTCTACAGAAAGATAGCCATAAAGTGAAGGCAGTGTAGCATTTTAGGTAACTGCCAGGATGGTACTCAGGCTATGGGTAAGACACATCTGATAAGGCCACAATGTAGCATGGCAGATTTTTGAAGACATGCTGTAAAGCCCTGTGGCGGTGTCAGAGGGCTAACACACAGAGTTGTAGAGAGTGCTGAAGGCTAACAAGGCTGAAGTGAGTGCTCTGCTGTTAGCTCAGGCTGGTGACTCAGTCGGCATTTCGGCTTCGGCAGGAAACAGGGTCATCCCAGCCACACACACAAACACACACACACATACACACACGTTTTGTGGCTTCTCATTAGAGCTGAGCTGGGTGTATGCATGTCAGCAAACAGTGGCTGGGAGCAGGATGGAGTGTGAGAGCGGGGCAGCCCGTCGCATTTCTCAGCTGACTTTGCAGAGTAATGAGGCGAATACCAACAGGCTGAGGCCCCGCCGAAGGTGTTTTCCACGTAGCGTTTGATTAATCGCACTTTAGAAAAGCATCACTGAACTGAGGCTGTTCAGGAAAAGAGAGCAGTGAGAGCTTTAGAGATGCTGTTTCTCTGATCCATAGGTCTGAGAAATGCCCCTGGCTGATCTTTAAGAAGAAATTTGCGTGTGATGATCATATACAACATGTATAAAGGCTTGTGCGTGTCAGTAATGTTATGCTGTTCTACTGATTAAGCAGAATGCATGAGCATGGGTTACCCCAGCTTCCTGTCGAACAGTTAAATGACTTCAGTATTCATTCACTCTTACAGAAAGTGTTACACTCTCTCCAGCGCTACACACAAGTAAAAAACTGAGAGATATACAAGCATCATGCTAAGTAAACTGACTTCTCTGGGTTTAGATCAGCTCCATTGTTACTGAAACATCAAGCAATTTCAAACAAAGAGCAGAAAGGAAAAAAAAGAGCTTTGACATAAGATGCAGGCCTGTATTTGAAAACGCTCTTTAGATTATTTCAAAGAGGCTCTGCTTTAAAAGCAGCATTTCGCCTGTCTGCAGTTGAACAGGGGCAGCAGACTGGGGCTGATCTCACTATTAAAAGTGACAGAGCTCTGTAAAATGGTTTGTAATTGTGGCGATCTTGTGTTCTGGAAGCAGATGAAAAGTGTCCCTGTTTTTGAGCAGCTTGACTTAATGGAAAGGCAGCAGTGCTGCTGGATATAGGCCTAAATTGATGCAATTATTTGGTGGTGAGAAAGGAAAAAAAAAAAAAAAAAAACAGAAACTTCCATCATGAGCACATCCAGTAGGAGTAAAAGCTGATTCCAAAGAGCAAACAAATACAAACAGTTTTTTTTGTTTCATCAGCTTCAGAGGCTTGGCTGGCTACATTTGCCGTTTACTCCAAGGCCTTTGATAGCCCAGATGGACTATAAATGGCAACATTTGGAATACTAGCTTAGGTTAACTCCTTTACAGATCTGTGTTTGTTTTCACAATGCTACGAGCTACTAAAGCTGCTGCTGTTTGAAGTGCATGTCGTTGGTGTAACAGTTGGGGGAAAGCAGACTGCAGCTCTTTCTGTATTTTCAGCTCTCACTGAAGCAGTCGGCGCTGCTTTTTGAAGTAAATAAATTCGGCTTATTTCTTCGTTTGCAGACACCCTCCTGCCTTGTTTGTGCGAGGTCCAACAAGTGCAGTTTTACCGGATTTACATTTAAAAGGGACCCCCATGTGCAGTGGAAAATAAGTGTTGATTCGCAGAAGTATCAGCTGTGAAATCGATTGAGGTTGTGCGGCGCTCCCGAGCAGGCGGGCTGTGGCCAGGCTCGGCCGTTACGGCCTACTTCAAAAGGCAATTAGTCCGATTTCACATTCCCCGGCAGCTGAATAATTTCGTATAATTTTTCAGGAGCGCTGGATGAAGGCCAACTTTGTTGGAAAGCGCAGAACCCACGTTCCCTCCTCTCCCCCTCTCCTCCCTTCATATGTTCCCCTCATACCCTCCTCAGCCCTGGTTTCTCCCCAACTGCCACCCCTCTCTTCCCTCATGTGCTCTCCTCATAATTTGAAAATCCTGTTGAAACACGGCTGTCCTAATTACATGCGCATCGGCGTGCTGTTGCCTTTACCCAACCTCGTTCCCGCTGGGCCTGAGTCACCTGTGGCCCCTACACGCACATGCACATATGCGCCCCGGCCACGCGCTCACACTCACACACACACACACACACACTAATTTCATCTTAGTACAGTGCTGTCAGACATCTCCCTTGACTGGGCGCTTTTAATCGATTAGCTGAATGTCTATATAATACATCAGCAGCTGCCAGGCAGAAGAGATTCAGCAGTGAGACAGTTTAATTACTGTACATGTGTACCAGCACAAAAAATAAAAATAAAAAACCCAGCCACGGCATCCCCACTGCCCACTGCTTTCTGCCCTGAAGCCTGGAGTTAGTGCGCTGATCTCCTCCCACTGACCCACAGTATGAACGTAGCATAAAGGGTGAAAACAACTGACAGAAAAAACTATGCAAATGCACAAAGTACTTATTTTTGTAGGGGTTTGTTTACAGAAATTTGACCGTGAGATCTATGCTCAATTGCAGTAATGAAATCCCTTTCTCAGGCACATATTTAGCATTCTCATTTAATCACTGCTATTAAGCCGCACTGCCAGAATAAGATGCAAATCTCGTGCAGAACAATTCGGCATTAAATCCACAACCGCCTTTCTACTCATGATGCCTTTTTGAGTGAGTTAAATGGGCATTCATTAGCAACAGGCAAAAAAGGGTCTAAAGCAGTAAAATACTAAAATCTATGGAAGCCTACTTCAGATTCAATCCACCCAGACCAGCCCTCAGTGTGTGTGTGTGTGTGTGTGTGTGTATGTGTGTGTGCATGCATAGCTGAGTGTTCTACCTCCTATAAATATGCTCTCATGTCAGATACTTCTCTTTGGCTGTGTTCGCCTAGCATAAATAATTACAAACTAAAAGGCTTGAATCATTATGGGCGTCTGCCAGTGATTGATACGCGTACAGGCTATGAGAGGGTTGGAGGAGAAAGAGAACAGACAGTCCACTTTAGAAAGTGTCTACCGAATTGATTTAACAAGTTTAATGTGTGCATCAATGTGGGACTATTACTGATCGTAAGCCTCAGTGATGCTATTTGTTCGACTGGCAAAATACTGCTCTTTAGAATGAGTGCATTAAGTCTAAGATTGCAGAGAAAACCCTATTACAACTTTATTGCTGGTAAATTGGAACCAAACGTTGTCTGTATTTCAATTATTCTGAGTTACCCGAGAAATAAATCGATTTTGTATAGGCTCAATCACAGAGACAGTGATGAGAAACGGCTTATTACACCCTGACAACTCAAGGCTGGTCTTTTGTTTTTCCCCTCAGCAATTTTCAAGAAATTGTCAATTAAGGACTTTCTTTCTCCTCCCTGATTGGGCAGCAGGAGCACATCGGCCCATGGCGGAGCGATCGTCATGCATCTTGTATGGCTGGGTGCCATTCTCAATGCTTGTTTGGGTTTTAAATTTTAATCTAGCCCTCCTACGCTGGCGTGTCAACAAAAACTCACCCAGTGTGACACGGAGGATAATCATTACATAGCTCATCTCCCGCCAGCAGAGTGAGCTCTCTCTGCTCCTCCTGAGCTGGCTGAGACCTCTGCAACTCACACGTCATTTTTTCCCTGAATCCCAAAGCGTTACAGGAAGGATGCTTGAGGAAGTAAAAAGCCTTATTTCCTCTCTGTCTAATGGCCTGGTATTATAGAATTCCAGCACACGTGAATATCAAGATCTGAAACATTCATAAACATAACCCTGGTTAGAGATGAAATGGTTTGTGTAATGTGTGCAAGCATGTTACACAGTAGGGATGCAGATTTGATTTAAATGACGTTTGAGGGATCAAATAGAACACTTGTCAAGTATTACTTAGTCATATTACAGATTTTCTACAAGTTACTATAGACATCCAACTAAATGTTCAAAATAACAATGTGTGTGATTATATTTTAAACCACAACTGTTAATGTAATTGCATCTTCAGAATTCAACGTTACGTTTTAACTCCATGCATCTAAAGGAACACGCTGTCACTTTCACGATGTTTCCTCAGTCCTTGTGGGATTTGCGAAGTCACATTAAGCAAATGGAATAAAGAGCCACATTACACACAGCCTAGAGATACAGCTGCCTCACATCCAAGCAATGCAAATTCCAAACCAACCAGTACAGACACACAAAAAAAGCCCAACAACAACAAATTCACCGCTGAGTTTAATTAAAGGATCTGCATAGCTTGAATGCTGTGAAAAAAGAGAAAGTTCAAAATCAAAACAATGCCTTGAAGTTGAAATCATTTAATGGCATCAGCTCTTTTTAAGGCTCAACCACAAAACAGGAAACACTGATCTCCTCTTCGTTAAGGCAAATGACGCTCTCAGCCCCCTCATCCCCTTCTCTGTTCCTCTCTCTTTCTCCTCTCGTCTTTACAATTAAAGCTCTCTCTGCTGAGATGCGTCGTTTTCATACCGAGATGAAGCGACAACAAATCAGAGAGGAAGAAGAGAGAGGCGTTATTAATCAGGAGAACATGCTCTCACTGACCTGCTAGAAACAATAGCAGTGTATGCCAGAGGATTTACCCAGCTTCGCTTTGGCACGCACAGCTTCCTTTAGCTGTAATTGGCTTGGCAGCTTAGGAGCTGATAGTGAAAGGCAGGATGTGTATTACTGCTGACATTTCTGACACTGCTGTCCTCGGAGAGTACAAGGTGCACATGGTGTACAGAGTCTCTGTTCCAGTTACTCAGCTTAAATATGCAACTAAAAGATATAAACTCCATCTGAAGTTACACTTGTAATGCTCTGTTTTAAGGGAGGTCATATTGCTGTAATATTGCTGCCACGTATAAATCTAAAAAAAAAAAAAAAAAAACACAATACAAAGCAAAAACTGATCTTTGTCCTGGTCCACAGTGACAAGGTAACTGCATTAAATTGCTGGCTATAGCATACGCAGCAGACTCTAACCTGTTTCCACAAGAAAGCATTCTTAGTGTAAGTTACTGTAATATTGAACCAAAGAAGCTATTCAGTAGTCTATTTTCAAAGACGAAACAGTCTCTTAAACTAAAGCACCTAGCAGCCAGCTTTGGACAAGTGTCTCATCAAATCTACATTTCATTAATTTCTTAGAGAACAATTCCAGTTAACTGTGTCGACTTTCTCTGGCTCCTGCCTTATCTTCCATAGGAAATGTAAAAATTCAGCAAAAAAGATTGGACAGGAAACTATAAATGAATCTTGGGTCATAGGGGATTGATAAAGCATAAATGAAGTAATTTTCTCGCAGGTGCTGTCCAACTGGGATTTGCAGGGTGACAGGGTGACGGACGACAAAATGAAAATGAAACCTGTGTTATTTCTAATTACTTAAATCAAGCAACAAATTCCATCAAACGCAGACTTTCTTCGAGACAATACTTGTGGCAAGGGCTTCAGCTAATATAAACAGTAAATTTCATGCATTATTCATGTGTCTATATTCCTTCTTATTAGCGTCGGCGACCGTGTTGAGGCAGATAGCGTGATTGAGGGGAGTGGAGAGGAGGGAGGCTGAGGCGCTCTCATGGGCCCTGGGCTATCTGCTGATTGACTGGGCACTGATCCCAGCGCTACTGACCGCCAGGCTGAGAGATGGACATGCAGCCATTTCAGCTAGCCTGCAGCAGGACAACATGTCCACCCTTCATAGCGGGGCTACTGCCAACTCAAAACCTAGGGTCACTGGAGAAACCGAGAGAGATACCATATGGTTTTTAGAGTTGAGGTATTCTGGGATGCTGTCTTCATAAGATCCTGAGCGCTCATGCATGACTCCGGGTCAAGAAGCAAAATTTCACCTTCCTCCTCTGGCCTGGATGCCGCCTGCCAAAATCATCAGCACCTCAACAGGCGAGTAATGCAGAGAGGGGAGAGAAAAAAAATCCCCTGTTCTCGCAGCCATCATCACACCCGCTTATTATAGATATTAGAGAATAAAACGGGTGACCGAAAACTGTTAGTCATGCGTTGAGATGGCAATAGCTAAATGCTTCACGCATGAATCGCTCCCTTTTCGAGCGGGTGCAGACGCCTCTCGACCCCGCCTCTCGACCCCGGCTCTATCGCCCCACTTCCAGCCCATCACTAAATGCTAAAAATCCATTGGTTTCGATATGAAGCCCTTTGTGACAGCATCAGAATGGCTGATTAGCTGAGTGGGGGCTAGCGAGGGGAATGAAATGGTGTGATTAAATTGGATGATTAGGGGAGTCATTTGTGTCCTGCAAGGGGGAAGAGCAGCGGCAAACAAGGATGAGGGCAGAGGCCTTGGTGACCTTCCTCTGAAATCTTAACAGCTCTCGCACTTCGGTGAGACATCACGTGGCCCGATGCAGAGTGCAAGACCACGATGCATGTTTGATTTTCACAGACAGAAATCAGTGTGCAGCTCACAGAGGCTAAAGCGCAGAGGTTTGGAAATTCAACATGGAGAGACTTCTTCTCATGTCCCACCGTCCAGTAAATGTGAGGGGGTGGATATTTATCGTAAAATAATATATGTGCTGTGACATTTTAAAAGCCAGATATCAAAATATCAAAGAAATATTTTTGACATTTTGATTCATGTGATGTTATAAAGCTCTAAGGCAACTCGGTTTAATTATAAAACATATTACTGCTGCTTAAAGTCAAGCCAATTAAATTTGATTGGATACTGTTTTTATTCAAGGAGCTCTTTTCATGTCATCGTAATTTACTGTCAAAGCAGCCAGAATATTGGAAACTAAATTATTTACTACAGCCCATAAGCCAATAATGCTCCATTTGTCTCCTACTGAGAGGGACTAGACTAACAAGATTATTAAGGACATTACTTGTAATAGTGGATGCCCTTCACTTTATTTGAGGCTCACGCTGTGCTTTCAGACGCTCAGCTTCAAAGAGTGCCACTCTATTCTGGGAGCAGTCTGTCAGCCGGACAAGTCCGCTGAACCCACACTCACACACAAACACAACAGACAAATCCACAGAGGAGCAAATCATGTCCCGCTCACACACTGTCTAAAGGAGACCTCTGTTCATTTTAAGACTACACGCAGTATCTAAAGTAATGCAAATATCATAATATAATAACCACATTTTTCTGTTTCTGTTCTTCTGCATATTATTGCATGAGAGACCAGTAGACTTCTCTGTAGTACAGTGTGCAGTAAAGACATGGTGATTTGTAATACTTTGTAAAGATATTATCTACAGCCGAATACAAGTTCAGGCAAAGAGCTGAAAAGAGCCTCAATATTCATTTCAGCTGTCTTTCTGATTTATTTCTCTATTATTGGGCCATTTGCAAAAGGACTAATTACCGGGCCAGAGCTGACATCCATATAGCACAAGTCTAGCAGGTCAATGAGAATAAAAGCAGTTAGCCATACATCATCACCGAGCATGTCGATTTGCTGGGAAACAATGATCATATTCTTGTGCTGTCAGTTTTGCACGGAGAAAATGTAGGACTTTGTCGAGGTAAATGCACACAAAGACTCATGCACACACGCAAAACACACTGCGTCATGCACAAACACACTGCAGGACCCACAAACACACTCACAAACAAGGCTATTGGGAATGTGAAGGCACCCTGGAGGGTCGTCTCGCTGCCAACCCTGGCTCTGTTGTCTCCATTCAAAAGAGAAATAGGCCATTAAAAGCATAGTTGCACACAAGTGCTCTATACGGTCGGCTCACAATTAAGACTCACACAAGCTAGCTGGATTTGTATGGCCCAAACAAAATCTTGCACAATAAAAGGTCTAATTTAATAAGGAAACTACAGGCCTTTTACACCGTGCCACAGTAGCATGTCCGTGTTTTCCATACGAGGGTAATCTATTCATGAGCAAAGTATGTACACTATTCACTGTTATTAAAACACATTGTTCAACAACAATGCTTCCTCAGGCTGTTTCTGCCGGGCCAAGAAAAAAGAGAAGGTGTACGAGTAATTGTTTCCATGGCAATTACTACTTTCTTTGGTGTGTATTTGAAAATAAAGAAAATAAGACAAACATGCCCAGAGCCTCCTCATAGCCAAAAGCAATTTCCTCTTCTAAATTTAGTTATGCAGAGCCTATGGGCATCATCAGCATTTAGTAATTAGTTTTATAATTACTGCTGTTTTGCTCACTGTCATTCAATTTTTCTTACAGGACGACTGGGGAATGAAACATCTCACACTCACAGCTGGGCAATTTACCATCCATTTATACAGTCAGACATACCAGGGAGGCTTTTTCTTTTTACCCAAGATGCTCTGCTGCTCTGTCTCTTTCCAAGTCCAGGTTGCGGGAAAAAAAAAAAAAAAAAAAAAGCTCTTTCAGCATTCTGAGAGTCTATTGTGATGCAAACGCCATTAATTCCCTCATTACCATTAACAATGAGAGTGGCACATTGGGCACCTGGAGAGATCAGTTTAATCAATGCCGTGCTTGGTGCCAACCTGCTCCACCAAAGCCAGCCGCCCTTCAGAAGAGGCGTCCAGGACTAAAGAGCAACTGGTCTGTCAGTCTGTGCGATGGTCAAAAGCCTTAATGAGCTCACCCTGTTGGCTGCACTTGATGTGTTGATATGTTGTTAAATTAGAGGCGTGAGGGTTGTGCTCAGGTAGACAGGAGTCCGGCGGTAAACAAGTACATAGCGGCGCCGCACGCATGCGTGGTGGTAAATGCCGAGCGTGAGGTCCAGGGGACATTAGAAGACCTAATGAGTGGAAGAAGGGAGGGGATGTGAAAGAAGGTCTGATGCTGCTTCAAGGTCCCTTTGGAGTTTATTGATGAAATTATGCTAATTGGGACAAGTACATGAACATTTGGCTGCAGTTCCATTCCTTGAGCCCTGCTAATGCATGAAAGAAAAAAAAAAAAAGCAGGCTAAAATTTTTATGAGTGACAAAACTATAAAGAAAATTCATTGCGCTGGATGGAATGTAAAACCTTCAGGGACACTTAATAATATTGTTGCTGATAAAAGCATTTTCAGCAGAATACCTTTACCTTGTACCACAGCGAAATCTTGAGTCTTGAAGTGCTCATTCTAATATGTTATGTTTTCTCTAGAAACTGTTCATTCACAAAAAAAAGACGAGGGAACAACTCCTTACAGTGGCTATAATGTTGTCATAACAGGAATTACATTGTCTTGCGGATGTTCAACAGCATTAAATGTTGCTGTAAACATTCAAGTGCTGTTCATCAATAAATGAAAAGTAGTAATGGCTTAATAGCTGTGGTGTAAGAGGACTCAAACACCTCAGGACATTTTTGAAAAATAATCAACTTTGCTGTTGTATCACACTATACATTCTAACAGCATGCCCTGTCTCTGTAGAAAAGCAGAGGAGCTCCAACGGATTGGTGCATCCATGCAGTTATAATTATCAGAGATCTTAGAAAGGGAATTATAAAGGCTTCCCCTGCTCAACTAATACAGACTGAACCCTAAATCTCAGGCATTCATGTCAGCTAATTTGTGCTTTCAGTCACTCCATCCTGGTGCTTTTAAATCATTCAGAAATCATATTTACAGCAGGACAGTTTTGGTGTGTTTGAAGCCCAATTTACCATTGTGTGAAATCATAAATCACTCATTTTCTGCTTTGAACCTCTAAATCTGATTGCAAAACACAATGCTAAGTGATATTCTGTGTCCACATGGATCCATTCCAACACTTCTTTCTTGTAAATGAAAAGGACGCTGGGAGAAAGCTTGTCCTCTGCTCTTCGGCTGTCTATAGGCATGAGACACATGAATGGCAGAGGCAGGAGCGTATAGTTTTTTGGAGTGTGTGCATGTGGGCGTGAGCGTGTGCCTGGTGAAGTGTGGCATTTTGGTGACTGCTCTCTGCTCTGCATGCATGAATAATGAATGCACAGGTGGTGGAGGGGGTCAGGAGGCCCGCGCCAGCCTCCAAACAACAGAAAGGTCATGCTTGTTTGTGCAGTGTCCTTCAACAGATGTGAAACGCTCCTGACAGAGACTAGCAAATTTTGGTTAAAACACTCCAGGAAAAAAAAAATTAGTTGATGGGTCAATTACCGTAAAGGTCAACAGGCGCGAAGAGTAGAGGCAGCACGCTCGCAGGAGTTATGATAATAAATCAACACTTGAGAAGTGGAGGTCAAATTCTTTTAGTTCAGATGCCAGTAATATGGGGAGCTTTTATTACCGATAAGGGCCAGCAATCTCTGCTTTGTCACCTTTGTTTTGTATTCAAGAGAAGAGGGCTTCATTTTAATGATGTTTGGCGACTGTGAAAACCATCAGCACAGTACAAATGCCAGCTCCAACCTATTCTTTATTCCTATAGAAGCGAGAATAAAAGAGAATGTTGATTTTTCTTTAAGCAAAGAGCCGTTCCTTGAGAGCAGGGAGATCTGCCAAACACAGCTGCGGCGAGATTTCCCTAAAGGTTACAATCATCAGTTATTAGGTAGAAATGCCTTACAAGGAGTCAGCTTGGTTTTTTTTCCTCAGTGAATCTGGTGTAATAACAGTCGCATGGCCTGCCGCTGCAGCGCCGCATGTACAGTCACGGGCAAATTGATTGAGGGACTGGACTGCCAAATGAACTGGGGACTTCCATGCATCAGAAACAATATCATTTTCCTCCGGCTCACCTTGAGTCAGGTGCACCTGCGATCCAGAGCAGAAATGGGCCTTGCCCTCTACGCCACTCCACCTGATGCAATAATGCACCATATGTTTGTATTAGCATGCTCCACGCTGATCAAAATGTGTCACGCTCTTTCATCCTAAAACAATCCAGAGCGAGCCTGAGAGGGAAAGCTCCCTGCTTCTTTAGGTCAAGGCCATATAGTCACTCCAATCAAAGAATAAACACAGATTCATGGGCTTGGAAGCTGCGTCAGTGCACTGAGTATCCATTAACTTGAGTGACGCAGGGCAACACAACAGAAATCGATAGCAGGCTCTGTTCGAAATGTAGTGCAAATAAAATGGACCCAGCTCCTGATTCAATTCAAAGTGCTGCTGTCAATGAGACGGAAGGACACAAAGCCAGCCTCATTGTCCTACTCTTTTATAAACTCACCTTTCTAAAGATTCATTAAATTACATATAGTAGTGGGCAATTAATACATTTCTTCCAGGGTGTAATGTTTTTTCGCTTGACGTGCAGATTTTCATGGTGCAGAACGAAACAGTTCCCCGAACTTGCTGGTGTATTGTACACCAAATTATTCCGTATATACATTTTCTCATTAAAATTCATGCAGTTCTTCAAAGAGAGACGACAATGATGCCATCTGTTGTGTGCTGGCCAGAATACACAGAATGCAGCTTCCTAAAAATGCGTGCAATTTCCCCGGTCCCTATGGCCATTTTGAGCTCTGCAGTTATTCCACTTCTCCTAACTGATTCTTGTTTGTCGAGCAAGGCAGAAGCGAATATAAAACATTAAAATATATTAAATTAAGTCTCCTACTAGTACTTTCAAAAAAAGATTTTTTAAATGATGTGTGACTGTCTTCAGCTGTTTTTCTTCCATAGACAGGTCTGTGTAATATAAAAAAAAGCCTGTCTACTATCACGAAAAAACAAAAAGGCTCATTTTTTTGTAAATTTCCATTAAGCCTGACTATTTTGTATCACCTGAGGTTTAGCATTAGTTCATTAAAGAGGTCCATTACTCATACGGTCGTTATTGCCCAACAACGAATCCATAGTTACTGTTAAATCTATAGACTATTTCAGTATAGTACCATTTACAACTAATTAGGCTTCCATGAAGCATGACAAACACTCTTTCTCTCACCTCATATACCCTACACAACAAATTATGACCTGATCCAGGCTTTAGTGCTAAGGGGCTGGATTAATTGCATTAATTTATCATTTTTTGTTTGCCATTCCTCTTTTCCTCTTTATTTTTTGTTCGTTGCTATGAATATGCGACTATAGAAAAATGTCTGGAGCTGCTGTGCAACAATTTCAATAGAACAATCGAGAAGAGAAGAGATGAGAAGAGAAGAGAAGACGAGAGAAGAGATGAGAAGAGAAGACGAGAGAAGAGAAGAGAAGATACAGATTTTAGGACAGTGTGTGACCTCTGACCTTTGACTGAGGTGTTGGGTGGTGGTCCTTCGACGCGCAGGTTCCATGGAGGGTCGCCCTGGTTGGCAAAGTCCCTCATCTTCAGGTAGCTGATAGTGAGGCGGATGATGGAGGCTTTGTCCAGCTGGCTGGTGATGGCGCCTGGCAGTGGCAGCATCTTGGCCAACTCGTAGAACTCAAAGTTCTCCTTCCCTCTGCGTGAGCGTGCCGCATCACGTGACTTCTCCTTCCTCAGAGCCTGCAACCTGACACACAGTAGCACAGATTAGGAAGGCAAGTAGGATAAAAACTAAAGTTGAAGATTAAATCTCCTTGTAATATTTTGCCAAAAGCCCATATGGAAATGGATTATGTTGTAATCACACTATTCCTAAAAAAATAAAATATCATGGTTTTAAACCTTGTTTGTAACTAAAAGCAAAAGTTCTTTATAAAAATGCAATTAAAACCATCAGCAGAATGTGTAGAGTATTTTGTAAATATGAAAGCTCTGTCTGGGATCTTTGGATCAAAATTAGATCTTGCTTGCTTTCACATGATTCACTTTACATGAGCTGTGTAGTATAAGTGGTTTATTTTTAATTTTTTATCATGAACAATATATTTATGTGTCTTTGTTTTGTGCTGTTTCTTCCTTGCAAATGCAATCAACAAAATAATACAGCGATATAATATGAGCAGTAGTCTAATGATAGTAGCTACGTGAAACGATCACACAATATACAATGTGACTGCTCTTTTCTTGGAATGATGTACAGCTTTCTGTTATCAAAATGGAGCAATTACTTCTTTCATTTACTGCTCATTCATCTCGTCCAGAGGATAATTCATCACCAGGTGGCTACCACCATATTCGCAAAAATGTACCTATCAGCTGCAAAGTTTTAGTGAGCACAGCTTGGCAGTCTTCTCTCCCCGAATAATACACAACACTCTCTGTTGTATAAAAAGAGTAACTGTTTTAGTTATTTAAAGTGGCATGATTTTTAAAAGTAATCTCTTCTAGACAAAATCCTCTCAGTAGAGGTTATGGGTAGATCTTCAAATGTTCATCGAATGTTGGATCTATGTACTGCTTCACAAACAGAAAATTAGTTTCATCACCTATTGTATGTGTTTTCTTATCAATAACACAACTGCCAATATTTAAATATTTTAAAATTAATATTTTAATATTTAAAAATAGAATTTATTAACAATATTTACACAATGCTGTTGAAATCTCATATCCGATCATTCAGAAGGTGACCATGTTCCACATACACAGATTTTAAATATTGTTCAATTGTAACATTTTCTGTGAGGAGATGTTTATTTAACATTTAAGGAAGGAGTCTCCAGTGTCAGAGGTAAAGCTGTTCCTTTAGGATATTTTGTCTTATTAACTTTTAGAGAGAATAAAAAGAGAGACTGGTGAGGGGACGACTGTTTATATAACATAAGTGATAATAAGAGCAAACTTGTTTTGGGGACATTCCACAACATAATTGCAAATGAAAAAATGTATGATAAAAAAGTTCTTAAAAATGCATACTTTTTATAAATAATAGAAATTGGTTTCTATTGGAAAATTGCCGTGGGGTAAGAGGAATAAATCAAGGGGCATTCTGTTATAGGAAAAAAAAATCATCTTCGGTTTGGTTACGGCCCCCCGGTTCACACTGGCAGCATTATACCAACCCACTGTTGATTATTTTCCTGTAACAGCATGCTCTGTCGAGTTTTATTGCTTACTATTCAATATATTACAGTTAACTTTCACATCTGTGCAGAATTAACGATCTTCATCAACAACAGACCGGGTGGAAGTGGTCTATAGGCAGCGGTACGGGGTGGTACGGCCCAGCTAAATCTGCAGTTGCACTGACTTTCTTCTGGTCCAGAGGGAGACTTTGGCTCAATTGATTTACTCGTCGGAATCCAGAAGTGGGTCGAACTTGTGATTAGCTCGGGCCCGAGATCTCACGAGACGGCTACCTGAACGACTTTCATATTGCTGTCTTTTTCCAGAAAGCTATGCAGCAGCCCAGAGATCTTCTTTCCATCAGCAAAATAAAGAAATGGTAAGAACGACAAAGAATGCTGCACCGAGCAGATCATATTTTCTGGTCAGGTTGGGCCTTAATATCAAAACAACAACATGAAATAAGTGAATAAGCCGAATGCTCCTACTGCAACACAATCTCAGATCGCTCTGCGCTCCACAGTACAGTCATATTCCTTCATTTGACATTTATTTATTAACTTTGTTAAAACTTTTTTTTTCGGTATTGACTCCTTGGTAACTCATAAAAAAAGAAACCATGGAAAAATATATATCCCTCTTATGTGAGCCAAGACCTTTTTATTTGAAAGCCATATAAATCCCTGGCATTTAAAGAGTAAGTAACTGCATGCAACCTGTGACGCTCCAATAATAATGTAATGTACAGAGTGCATATTTTTGTTCAGAGATTTGCGAGACTCTATGGGTTCGTTCTCCTGATTTATGTGATTTTCAATCAAACAACTCGGAACAGCCAGTTTCATACTTCCAACGTGTAACTGCCCACTCGCAGTGGCGTTCATCATCTCCAGCCATTCTGAATTAAGTCGGCAATAAATCAGGCCGGATCCCCAGCGTTCCCCACCGGCCAGCACTTAGATTAATTTTTTAGCACCACAAATGCAAAACTGGTTAGAGCAAACGCTGAAAGGTGGGAGGGGGGTGGTGTGGAGAAAGAATGTCTTGCAAGGTGAAGAATGGCTGTTAGTGGAGAAAAATGATCAAATATTGTTCATATCTGTAATCTCAGCAGATAACAAAAACACAAAACTGAGATGAAATGGTGCTCGCACACCAAATATAAACACCCAGCAGAGTGTTCGGTCTCTTTTTTCAGGCTCGGCTCTATATTGAATATGCAAATAGTGTCCTCAGAAGCAGCCTTGAATTCTGCAGCTCTTCTCTGCCCTTTGGCCATTCATTCACAATGTATGCAATTTCCAGTGAAAACTCACCAAGCAACACTGCACACACATTCACAACACTGCTGAAGATTCTTTTTGTTACTTATACACACAGACATCCAGATAACTTGTTAATTTTCATAACGGTTTTAACAGACAAACTTTATAGGGAAATTTATTAGGATGGTTTTACCAGCTAATATAGACACACACACACACACACACACACACACACTATGGCCTTACATCCTGGTGGCAGATTGCTATTCTCCATCTTTTAGACCGCTCTGGCACAAAAAGGAAAACACCATTTGATGGTCTGCTGCTCAGACAATATATAAAGCTAGTTGTAATGGTTGTTTGGAGGCAAAGTGCAACAGAGCAGCAGAATTTCATTTGTTCCGCAAACTTGGAAAGCATTATGTTGTCCTGACCGAATATTTCTTGAAGCGCCGAGGTTATGTGACCTTCACCCCAGCGACATATTTATCACGTTTTACGAGAGTAAATGCAACAAACATGAAATGACATTACGGTGATATTTACCCACTGCCTCACGATGACTTTTTAAGTACCTTTCAAAGAAAAAGGATGAAGCAGCATTGAACTGTGGATGGAGCACTGGTCTGGGGCTGACACTCGGCTCTGAGTGATCCATAGAGAGTCCAGCTCAGTCCACCAACACTATCTAACACTGACTTGGCCTACAATGAGTATGGCTTAATTTACAGTACAGTTAAATGAAAAGGAATAAGTAAGGAATAAAACATGAAGGGGCAGACTATTATAGGAAAATAATCAACAACAGGTTGGTGTGATGCATTAACAGCCTGTTGATTATTTTCATATAACAGCAATTTATCAACTATTGCGTTTTATTTGTTCATATTTTTTTCCATCTGTTTTAGTTACTCTTAATGCTGCAGAAAAAAAGTTAGCTCCTTTTATTACTTAAGTTATAGCAGCTATAAATAGATTCTCATTTTTTCTTTCTCTTGTAGCCAAAAATGCAGCTTATCATGTTTCAGAAAAACCAAAAAGTCATCTGTCCTTTACTAAAATTTACTGACTGTTACAAAGGCTTGACACTGGAGACTCCTTCCATAAATGTTACATATCCATCTTCTTATAGAGAAAGTCACCTTAGCAAAGATTATACTTCTTTGTAAATAAAGTTTTTTTTAAATACCCATTTATAATTAGGCTTGTTTGTTACTATGTGCAACGTCCCTGTGAATGAGTTACTATAGAAACAATAACATATATTAGGAGTGCAGTAATGTAAACCTGCAATTTGAATCACTGCCAGAACTATCATGAGGACTGCTGTTACAGAAAATTAATCAACACTTTCTGACCAATAAATCAGAGAATTCAACAGCACTGTGGTATATGAGAGAATAATTGATAAGAAAAATCTTAAATAAAGAAAGAAAAATGAAGAAACTGATATTAATGTGTTTAGAAGTTTTTTTTTTAGCTTTATAAATTCAAAACAGGAGGGTTAGTGTCTTCTGGACCTCTAAAGCATTAAACACTAAACGTCCTGAGGCAACATGAAATACTGCTGAGGAAATTAAGGACAGTCAGATCTTCCATATGACTATTTAGAAAAGAAAGACATGTGACATCCTCTTCTTCCAGGCAGAATGATTTAGACACAGTTCTGTATTTCATAAAACATCATTTTTATTAAATATCTAGGAATGCTGTGGCAGCAGGAGCTCTCGCCATGTTTAACGCAAACATTGTGTGCTTCACCTTGCACACAACCTCATTGCCTTATTTACCAAATTAGCTAATCAGCCCAGTATATTCCTATTCAGAGAACATGTGGGGGGAAAATCCGCTGAAAGTTGTGCAAATGATCATTTAGGATCGCTGTAATTGCCTTCATCAGTGGTGAAAAAAGCAGGCAGACAAGAAATGTCACTCTAGATTATCTTCCTGCCTCCTGAAGCAATAGATGACACCAATGATCAGAGACTAAATGCCAAAACCAATCAATTCCTTTTGTGTCTTCTCTCCTTGCTGCAGCAGAACAGGCCACAGTATAGGTTATTCTCCTAATTAAACTAAATGTTATCCCTATGGTAACTTCATTAATATTCGCATCGACTTAGTTACACATATGTCATGCCTGTGGTCATCGCTGTAGAGAATGGTTATGAGGAAAAACAGAAAGAAAAATACCCTGTAATGTGCAGTTTTATTATTCTTGTGAAGTCACACATGGGTCAAAATGTGTTTACAGTCGGGGAAATGTATAGATGGGTGCAAAAGTCAAAACAGTACTGTAATCCTGGCCTGTGGCTATATTGAACATTACCCTTTCAGCATACCGAATCAGGGAAATCTAGTGCCCAGGTTTACTCTGTATGCTCTAAAGGCACACTAATGCTCTTCAAGATCTGTACTCCTATACTGTATTAGTCAGTAGCCTGGGTGTGATGTTGCTGAGGATGTACACTAGCCTCATTAGATTTGAATGCTTGTCTGAAGTGACCTCATTCACATGAGAAGTGTGTGGACATGTGTGTGCTGATCAAGACCCTGAATAAGACCTGAACAGGAGACCTACAGTGTAAAGTGAACCACTGAAACCGTAAAATTATTTTTGTGACAGTTAAGGAGATCTAAAACCAAACAGAAATAGAAGACAGGCTTAAGGTGCCAATTCTGGTAACACTTTACTTAAGGATAGTGTTTATGGGACTACATGACACCTGCATGAGCCTATCATACCAACTGATATAAAGCTATATGTAAAAACCTCTTTCCAACAGGTGTCCGTATTAAAGACTGCTTCTGTCAGTTTTGATGGTGATGTAAAACGTAAAATATATCAAGTATTTAGAGTTGGTTGCATGATATCAAAGGTAATGCTATGTAACATAAAAGCAACAGACAATTTAAAAATGAAAAACAAAAAGATCAACACAACGATATGTGAATGAGAAGATGGCAAGTATTGAAATAAACATCGAGAAGGAGTCTAGTATATTGCCAGTATATTGCTGCATGAATCGTCCTAGTTTTAATTCTCACATTAATCACTGGGAACTGCTCCCCACAAGCATAACTCGAATAACAGTCTGACTATCGCTTAAATCTGTAGCTACATCTGAGATATACATGCTCTTTGTTTTTAAATCACACTCACTACTTATTTAGCGAAACAAAATATCAATGTTACTACGATGTCAAGACTTAGACATACATTTTCATAAAAATCATATAAAAAGTAAAATTAAACATAGAGGAATAAATAAATAGAGAAATAAAAATATATAACTCTGTGTTATGACTTATCAAAAATCTTCATAAAATCCTATAAGCAGATATAAGAAATGCACTTTTGTTTAAGGGCCAGAGAAAATATACATAACTCTGCTTTAACAGTGTAATGACTGTCACTGTTCACACTTTCTCTATGTAAGAGGGTTATACAGCAGCTTTTCAGGTCAATGTTATTACCACTAAGTGACTAGTTTTGGAAACACTGCACAGCATCTTTTCAAAATGATCACCTTTGCTCATTTTTCCAATGTAATCCTCCCTTGGCAAGCTATGTCACATTATTACCATTATACCAGAAGTGCACTGAGCTACAGCATCGGCTGTCATTTGGTTCTAATGCAAGTCAGCCTGGGAGGTGTCATAACACAAGGTTTTGTTCACTAAAATCTCCATCACTTGACATAGAGAAGGAAAAGCCTTTATGTCTGCTGATCTCTACTGGAATAAGACTTTATAAATGTTTAGGTGGGTTTACGCCAGTTATGCTGAATGGTTTATGTAGATTTTATGTGTCTCTATGGAAAGTGTTACCAAAATTGTGTGCTCATCTTAGCGCACAAGATGAAAACACAGCAGAACATTAAACTAATGAAATACATCATACATTATACTCCTTTGTTCAAAAAACACAGAGCCAATGTGAGCTTTCAGAGTGAATGTAATTCTCATTCATTGTTGACTACACACACAAGAGGAACAGATCCACATCAGTAAGCCAGTTTTTTTGTTTTACATATATTTAATACACCTTTGTAGCATAAGAAGGAAAGCAAACAATAATCGAAAGGAGGCTGAACGAGCGTCGGCTCTGTGTTGTTGTTCAGCCTCTTGCTGTGGGGCTGAGGCTATTAAAAGCAATACCTGCTGAAACACAATGGGGGTAAAATAAAGATGAAGAAAGGGAGGAGAACAGGAGCCTTAATCAGCCTGCCTGTTGTATATATTGATTATGACTACAATCATGAGGTCAATTTGAAAAATAATAGCAAAACATTATGCAAAAGAACTGTTGGAGGTGAATAATCCTTCGTTATGCCTGAAACATATCCCTATTTCTCGTTCTCTCTCTCTCTCTCTCTCTCTGCTGCACTGGCATTGTAAGCTCAGCTGAAGGCTTTCCAGAAAGCCACATTGGGAATAAATTGTCCTCTTGTCTTTCCCAATAGTTTAGTGGCATATACTCTCCAACAGCTCTGAATACAATTTACTGAATGCTTACACATACCAGGCTCTCCTGGCTGAAAGCAATTTTGTGTCTCTTTTGTTTTGGTGAAGAGGCTAGAAAAATAGGAAAGGCACACAGGTGTACACTTGGAAAGGTGGCTGAAATTAATGGTAAAATGTTTATTATATCCACATTGTAGAAGAGAAGAGACAGCAGTGTCAATTGGTACAATGTGCATCCCAATGCCAGGCACAAATTCAGTAATAACAAACAAATGATGTCTAGAACTCTTACTAACATCGTGTCATGACCGTAAAACCTCTTCTATTTCCTAACCTTCACGCTGTCCTTCGGCAAAGTAAAGAACTTTGAAATCTACACATTTTTTGGGTTATCAGAGAAATATGACTATGCACACACGCTCATAATGAGATACAAGAGACTGAGCTGTCTGGACAAAAGATTGGTGACTTTCCAAATAATAACCTTCAGGCATAAAACGTACCCAGACACAAACCTGTTATTTGACTGTGTCTAAAATATAACAAATGCTGCCTACTCATGCAGTATACAGAAGCAAGAAGGCATCCGGTCATGTCTGAATCAAATGTCAGCACAGAATGCTGCCTACTGAGATAACTCCATCTGTTCGATTTTACATGAATCCTTTGCTGTCCTGTGTATCGCATAACCATGCCTGTCAATGGCCAGTCAGGGGAAAACAGCCCCACTATGGGAGAACGGGCGAAGTTGTGCATAAATAAGAGTTTTTGTGTAATTGTTTTGACTTTGCCAGTGTAGTTCTATTATTCATTCAATCTAGCCTAACGAGGAAACAACATCTTGGCAACACTTTGTTGTACAGTCGTCTTTGACACCTGTCACAAGCTGTTTGTTTACTGTCATAGCTATAAGCATGCTGTCTTCTAAGACACTCATGAGACTACATAGGCAGCAAGATATCAAGGGACATCAAGGGAGACAACTTCTATTAAGATAAATTTGGTCCACTAAAGCAAAAAAATGTATGACTGTAAATTTACTGTTAGAAAATGTATAGTGCTACAGATTGGCTTTATCATGGATTGGGTATCATGGTCATGGTGTGAAGGATCCAGAGCATGTAACAAATTCTGGGACCACTGGGCAAGAGGCGAGAATGAACCTGGATGGGACACCACTCCATTGCAAGACACCATCACACACACAGCCACACACTCACTGACACCTAGGGGCTTTTAAGAGTAGCCAATTCAACCACTGGCATGTTTTTGGGAGAAAACCAGAGAACCCGGAGAAACTCACATGGACACGGGGAGAACATGTGAAACTCCACACACACACTAACCAGAGCTCAGGATCGCACCAGGGACCCTGGAGCAACAGTACCTGCTGCACCTCCATGCCACCCTGCAAATATTATGCAAAAACTATGCTATAGTCAGACCTTCTTCTGCTATAAGGGCAAACACTGATTCAGTAGAAAGGAGCATGTAAGTCTACTGACCTCTGAGCCTGTGAAAGAAACGTGATCTTTCAAGTAATTAGCACAAATACGTATCTGCTTTCTGATTATTTTGTCACATGGTGTTGGTGTAATTCTAGTCCACAGTGCATGTCTGATCAGATATAATGTCTCAATGACTTCTGAAGGCTGTGGAGGTGTGTGTGGTGTCAGTGAACCTGTAGTGTGTGCGATTGGCTGTTAAGAGCATTGAGGCAACCAGATTGGCCAGACAAAAGAGAGGCTGTCAGATGAAAAGGTCACTGTGGTACATGTACAAAGTGAAAGTGATGTCAGAGCTTCAGAGAAGGAGAGATCTGTCAAATCATGACCTTACAGTGGCCATACTGAGAGTGGACCAAATAGAGAAATTACCAGGAAAATATGGGTCATATACTGAAATGCCTAAAATCAGGTGTATCATAGTACTATTAATGGCAATAAGAGACGTAAAGATATTCAAGGCCAATACTGACCTGCTGGACTAGTATCAGACTGAAATGGACATATTTTCTGTGACATATTTTATGCCGTGTTACATTTGTTATATTGACAAAGCATACTACCATCATGGTCATAGAGACCAAGATCGGTGAATAAGGGGATTTCAATATCAGATTAGTATTGAGCGTCAGACGATACTCAGAGATCTGAAATCAGTATCATATCTGGCTCCTGAGGGGTGCGACAGAAAACATTCAACCTACTTTGCAGAGATAGCATGTTTGAATCCCGACAATGCCACAGTCATCTATGGCTCTCTTGGTGGGTGTGGATTTGTGGATTTGGGGGGTGGGAGTGGTGGCACACTCTCTCTCCCCTGTCAGTCTTCCTGACACTAGCCAATTGTGGGCATCTGTGAGCTCATGTATGTGGAAGAGGGTAGACAGCCCTTTCCTCTGAGTGTGTTATGCTGCCCTGTGACACGACATCAATGCAAAAGTGTTTTTGATATAACTGGCATTTAAGAGAAAAGATAAATAGCTTGTTGTCTAAGCAGTAGATAGAAAGTCTGAAAAGAAAGGAGGAAAAAAAAAACCTTGTAATGTGTTATGGAACAAATATGACATCACTGAATGAGAAAACAAATCTTCAAACTTAGAGTACAAGGGAAAAAAGCCAATAATGGTGTCTTGAGGTCTCTTTTACTCTTCATTCTACATCTGGATACATTTTTCTTTGGAGGAAGTCAGAATGTCTGCTCCCAGCTGCTCAATATCATAGTGGGTTTGTTCTTTTTGAGAAATGGTCCAATTTCCCTCTAGAAATTGTTTCAAATGTATCTAGCAGCTTGCCTAGGAAGAGGGAAACTGCTCCAAAGACAAAAGTCAGTCCAGGTTTTATTACGGAAAAATCCATATACTGCTTCCTATTTCCCCATAGAAAATGCTGCTTCCATACCCATATACAACATACTAACACACGCTAAGACCTAAAAATACACATACAGTATACACACAAAACATGTATACCTTTTACTTCTCTATTGTGCTCCATTCTATAAATTTTGTTACATGGGGGCTGGGTCCAGAATCAATTTTTCATAATTTACCTGGTGTCTTCATTAGTAGGTTTTCACATGTAGGCTTCTCAAGGTCTAAAGCATTTGCTTTTAAAAGGTCAGTGCTTAAAATGCTGGAAAAAAAAACTTGAGGAAATGAGAAATCAGTATAATTCACTATCAAGCCCTGGAACGTGTTTAAATTTTTACCTCAACATGGCTCTTCTGTATGAATTTCCTAAGATTTTCACATTAGAATGCTGCTACCTATCATATATCCCACCTCTATAATATCACCAGTGTGTAGTATACTGTAAGCATCAGGCTGAAGACAAATAAACCACATTAACAATGTAACTTGACCAAGCAGTTTGATTAGTGTAAAGCACTGGTATGTGTGTCATATGGTAGGTGGATGTGAGTCCTCGTTCGTGTGTTCAGAGGGAGGCTTTGTCAGTACTGATGTCCTGTCAGTGAGTAATTATGAGCACGGTGGAAAGCAATGGCAGCGGCGTGCTTCTGTGGAGCTCTGCAGCGCACCAAATCCCGTTAGCCGTGAATAAACCCATTGGGGGCGGCACAGGTAAGCCAGACGCAATGCGATTACATGGCGAGAGTGATGCCTGAAAAGCCGAATTGCTAACACAAACCACCCCCTCCCTTTGTGTTTTAGCGGTACAGAAGAGCAGTGTGCCAAATCTGGTTTACTGCCTCTCACCTAAGGCATCAAGCCAACGGAGGCTGGACAAGCATTACACGGTGGGATATAATGGTGTATTTGTTAATACAAGGAGGCTATGAATATCAATCTAAATATCTAAACAACACTTTGTAGAAAGTGGAAACTGCCTTGCAAAGAAGAGCTTCTGCTTAATCCCGGCCTCGGATGCTCTGCCTACGGCTCAGACTCTGATATCTTAGAGGGCTGCAAAACTCAGAATCTTGAAGGTCGTAATCTGATCGGCTCTCTGTGTATACACACTTTCATTCAGCAGTTCACAAACTTTTGAACCATGACACAAAGAGCTGTTCAGAACAAGATTTAATCAGTTGATTGTTGTTTGGTCATTTACAATGTCAGCCAAACAGCCTCTTCCTGCGAAAGTAGGCGGTTCTTGGCCACGTTTAGTAATGAAAAGTAGCAGACTCTGTAGCAAAAAGTAGAAAACGAGGACAGGTTCAGCTCTACTGCAACGTTCAATTACTCACTCCACACCTCCAGGCTGTGTGTATTGATGGAGTACGCTGGTCTCCATATCTTTCTCCAGACACCAAGTTAAAGAGAAACAGACAGAAAGTCCAGGCTGGAAATGATCCAAGAGACTAATAACGGAACACAACCAACAACTCAGCCACAATGGTTTGTTACATGACACAACCTCCCCATACAGTCTTCCCTCTCGAACATTACACACATTAAATAGACCCCCACCCCACAGCCCCCACCCCCCAGAGAGGCTTCACACTCCACTCAGCCCGTCGTAAAGCTGCTCTCGGTAGCCCACAACTAGGCCAGAGGTACAGCCGAGGCAAAACCCATGACAGAAGCAGTGTGATGAAGAGCTGCAGTGTCTTCTCTCTAAATATGGACTATAGCTCAATCATCAGAGAGAGAAAAATCCCTGACAAGCAAAGGTACACTCATCTCTCTCTCTCTGTTTCTCCATTTCTCACGTTCTGTCTCTGTCCATCCCAGCAGCACCTGCAGTGGGCGGCCCAGCGAGGTGGAACGACTCAGTATTAGCTCCGAAATTAGCAGCACTGGCTCGTTAAAGAGCTGGCACGCTCGGCGGCAGGACAGACACGGTTAATGGCATAAAAGCCTCCATCACCTGGGAGCCACACAATTACTTGAGCCAAGGCTTGCACTCACCACATCTCCTCCTGTACACCCCCACCCCCTTTTCCACAGTCACACACACACACACACACACTACCACACATACACACCCCAAATCCTTTAGACAGCTCACTCCTCTTTTCCTGGCCTCTGGCCAAACCAGGAGAGACAGAGAATGAGATGGTTTTCTCTCTCTCTCTCTCCTCCCTCCACCCACACATCATGACTGACAGCCACATTTTCACATACGCCACCAAATTTGAATCCTGATTTTAGTTGTATAAGAATGCAATAAGTTTGATACTGTTTTTTTCTAACAGATAATTATACGTTTAATGATTAAAAGATGTTTGATTTGAGTGTAGATGTTGTGACACATATGGCACATATGGTAGATGTTGTGACACGTATAATCATTGAGGAAAACGAGCTCTTTGTTCGCTGGATAGAGTCAACCTTCAGTGCTTTTCAAGCGGAAATTTTGACTGGCAACACTTGTATTTGCTGACCAGACAGGCCTAATTAAAAACTGAATTTAAAACATGTCTGAACGTTGATGTGTGACGGCGCTGGATAAATAGGTCGTGTTATTACAACCATTCTCTTATATCACAGGAAACTGCCAACCCATGCTAAAGCAACACATAATTCAGGAGCTCTCAACCCATAATCTAAACCGTATTTATGTTCACCTCCTATGGTTCTGTAGCATTGTTCAGAAAACAACAGCAATGGAAGAAGCACAGTGGCCAGTAGTAAGGCATGTTGGGAAGCAAACCCCCACAGTACTAACACTCTAATTATCCACCATGGTTTGTTGCAGTAGTGAGATCCATGGAGCAACCACAACCCTGATGCTCTACCCTTCCCAGTGCTAGGGTGCTAACACCAGGGCACTTCAGCAGGTAGTGCACCCCACGTCCCACACCAGTCAATGGCGTCCTGATCAAAGCGCTACACAATGGACTCCATGGTGGGTCAGCCGCGCAACAACCTGTACGAGACTTCCTTGCTCAATAATAAATGAGAGGAACATTTGGAAGTAATTGGCTGTGGAGAGGCACCCGTCTCTCCACCAGGGGAGCTTGTTTGTACAAACTAACAGAAGCTAAATAATTGATGCTCAATGCAGAGCTTCCCTCAGATTGCCTTGATTTGGAACATGCTCCGACTTCGGCTGGTGTGCTACTGCTGCTGATGATAATCATTGTTTAGGAAAACAACAAAAGAGAGAAAGGGAGAGGGAAGAAGAGAGAGGGAGTGTTTTATCATCACAGTTTTTCAGCCAGAGCTGCAATGACCTGTTCCACAACAACAATAATCATGAAAAATGCGCCCTGGACAACTTGTTATTGAAGTTGGCTTGTTTAACGGCTGTTCTTTTTCCAGATTAGGCCTGCCTCTGATGTTCCATATGTCTCTGATATTGCTCCCACCTGCATTTTCTCTCTCTGTGTAGGCAGCGGTCATGGTAAGTTTGCACAGAAGCACTGTGTAAGAATTAACCCTGATATACTAGATCAGAGTGTGCTGTGTTTTTCTGCTGACGGAAGAACATTTTGCACAAGCAAACACTTTTCGATGTACAATCATCACATAATGTTCTTTATTTAGCTGAGTAGCATGTTCACTTCCTGAGTATTTGTTTACCCATGTCCTGTTATGTATTGAGTTTGTTGCACGTGCAGCATTGTCACTGTACAGGCTGCTGTGATTAAAGTGCAGAGACAGAAATGATGTGAACTCTAATCAGAATTCATATTGTTAACACACTGCCAGCACTTTCACTGACCCTACAATATCACCTATACTCTTATCATATTGCTGCCACAGAGGATATTGCTGGCTAAGGAGGAGCTCTGCTCTGTACCAATGTGGCATTATTGCTTTTCTGACCAGTCCAATATCACAGTGATGGAGAGCTATCACACGAGACAGTCCGAGCTGGGGGACAACTTACAGTTCAACTTGATTGGTTCAACTTGTCAGGTTATTTCCTGTTTTTTTACTTTCATGATGCTGGGGAAAGGATTATTATAGATATTAATATATATAAAACCATAGCATTCGAGCACTGTAATTAGCTCACCTTTGTAGTGCATGTGCTTGCACTGAGAGCGTTGTGAAAAATGCACGTCTTATGCCGACCTGCATGGCTAAACATCTTCTTATACAAGAAAAGCCTCTGGTTTGCAGATATTCCTTCACAATGACATGCCATGCATCCAAAAGGCGTGCTTCTTCACTGCTTGAGTGTTGGTTCCCAAGAAAAAAATACTTTGCAAATCTGAGTGCACAAAAGTGATGCACTGAACTGCGCAATCAATCCATGGTTTGGAAGAAATTCTCCTATGTGAACGCAAACCTGTGATTGTGAGCTCCTCCCCCAAACAAGTCCAGAATCTGTCCAAGCATTTGCACCAAGCGTGAAAACACCCTCCACAGAGTATTTCCTTATCAGACAGAGTTGCGAACTAAAACTAGAACCCTTTCAGAAAGTTAAGAAGACTCAACTGTATAAAGAAGCCACTGAAGAACCTTTAAAAACCTTTTTACTTACAGTGTGTTTATGCACATTTATCATAGTTATCTATGTGTGTATGTGTCCTCTAGACCAGTCATGCTATGAAGTGCATGAGGAGGAACTCTTTCTCTGTCTCTCTCTGTGTCTCTCGCGTTCCAAAATGGAGCTCATTGGTCTCAGGGCCTTAGTGCAAGGCAAGTGAGTTTATGAGGCTCTAACGAGCACTTCTAATCTGATACGGAGCACAGTCATTATGCAATTGTTTTCTTAAAAGCCCATTGTGAGTGATTAAGAAAACAGTAAATTACGAAGATGCCTCAAGTGGAAGGGGGTAGGTGTCCCAACAAATACACACTCTGCTTTATAGCATTTATTGCTGACTCTCTTCTCTTCAGCCAAACCACTGAGATTATTTCATTAAAAAAAAAAAGAAAGAAAAGAAAAGAACCTGGTGAAATGGGTGGGTGGGAATATTTTAAATAAGGGAGAATAAGCCATTTTAAAAGAAACCTGTAAACTGGGACAAAGCTTTCAATAAGTAAAATATCAAACTCGAATAAAAGGAAAAATATCTTTAAAAAAAGTAAATAAGCTTTATAGATCTAATAGAAGTGTTTACACTCAGGAAGAAACTAAACACTTTAAACATCGTTCCGACTGTAATATATGAACTTGGCAGACACAGCAACACAGCTTTCATACTTAGTGTAAGGAAGCTGTTAATTTGGTGCTAATTTATTAAACTTTTTTTTAAATTATCTTATATATTTTCTGTTACTTCGGCTTTGTTCATATGTGGCCCTTTCACTATAATACCCCCATTCTTGTATGTGATTTATACAGATCAAAATAGTTCAGTTTTCCCCCAAAATAACATGGCAAACTGAAGATGTACTTAAGAATGAAACTAAGAAGAACTTTATTTTTCAAATGATAATACAAGTAATGTTACCTAAAAATGAAAGCTTCCTTCAGTAATGCTTGCCCATGACATAGTGACTAGAGGTGGCTGATATGACAAACACGATATGATATCACGATACTTGAAGACATTTCTATGATTTCTGTATAAGTTTCAGTACAGAATTTTAACATCAAATCAGCTGCTTAAAAAACTAAAAAAAAAAAAAGAAAACTGTATTACATTTAAACGTGTAATAGACTTTATTATACTGTATAATACACCAATGTATCTATATTATATCGCCTATATTATAGTCGATATATATATATATATATATATATATATATATATATATATATATATATATATATTAATACTGACTTCACCAGGTATTACCACACCACAGATGGCAGCTAGAGCAACAGTGTGTCTATCACCCAGACTAGAGTTTTTCGATAACGGATTATCATGCAGATCACTTATGCAAGCTAAGGGGAAAAAAATGATCAATTTCAATACGTGCTCCCAGCCTGAGAGTATCTGTAGAGAAATCTGTCATGTAGATTTTGCCCGAATATGATTAAGAAGCCAAATTAAACTGTAAACAGAACTTTGACATCAAGGAGGTACCAGTTCCCATGTGATTAAGCTGGATTGATGGAGTAGTCTGAGAGAGATGTCCAGCAGAGGTCATGCGGTGTGCGTGTGTGAGGACAGCATAGCTACTAATCACACTGGTTAAAATATAGCACATGCTGCTTGTTTTTTTCCTTGCTCCACTTATCTGAAATGACTCAGTCGCTGCACCACTCAAACTGACTCTGGGAAAGGCAAATACGTACTGCTTCTTTTCTGTTTCTTTTCAAAAATCACCAAAAGTCTGTCTCTCCATTTAAAGCTGTGGACAATGAGGGCCTTTACAAACCTAATACCATCAATAGTTCTGTACTATTCAGCCAGAAGCCAGCCATATTGGGTGAAATGATGTGAAAGCCGGCCAGCAGCAGGGAGAAAATTGCCTCAAATTTTCCAAGATGGCGAGAATGTGTGAGATAGCACACGTGTGAGGGGAAGACATAGCACATGGGAACACACCATATCTCCTAGCAGCCAACAATGAAAGGCTTCAGCTCTTGCCTTTTATTTCCCACAGACACATTCGCTCAGCACGTCCTCTCACACAGCACAGGCAGATAAAACAGTATGCTAAATTCCCTAATCGGCAGATTGCTGAAACCTTCGTTCATAGCACTTTAGTGAGGAACGCACACGTGTATTCTCACTACTGTATAATTTGTTACAAGGTGATAGCAGGTATTTTTATTGAGATAATAATTTTATTGATATGAAATGGAAGCAGAAATGTTTTTTGGTTGTGGTGGTCAGAGGCTTCAATCCTTAAAAGTAAAAACATTTCTTCAAAGAAAGAAAGAAAAAAAAAATGTCAGCTGAGAATGCTAGTTAATCACCATTTATTTGAATCTAGCTTTTCTGCAGCCATCAAGAATAAAAGCATGATTAATCCCTGTATCTCTGCCAATGTGCCTTGCTAATGGGCGCGGCCATTAGAGAAACTCGGAGCAGTCAGACAAGGTAACTCATTTGCTGGACAAAATAAGTGGTTTGATTTCAATTCTCATCTTCGATTGCCACATTTTAATTTCCCCAAAGTTGCGTTTTGACTTTAATCATTGTAATGACATGATTTCTAACTTTTAATTAAAAGTGAGAGCGCATGTGCTGTGGGCTTCTTAGAAGTTCAAATGCACTCAGTCTGAAGTCCACTAGATTGGTTAGTGTAGCCCCGGGATGGATTCAGGCATGTGCTTAAAGAAGACACACTTTCATACATCAAATAACATGTTAAAAATGAGTCCTCGGTTTATATAGATTAAACATGGCAAATATAAATAAGATGCACGAATGTCCGCTACGCTTATACACTAATGCAAACTGATTATTAAGAAAAGCTCCACCACTTGAAGGCTGTGCTGTCTTAAGAGGAAAGTGCTGCATTGTTTATGAAAGATCTAACAGCTTCGTCGGAGTAAAAACTTCACTCCAGACCTGATTTGTCTAACCTCACCCCTTTTTTACAGTAACATTATTTACACAATGATGTAGTTAGCGAGACTGACAGATAATTACATCAACATGAGCAGCTGAGCAAAAGCAAAAGCAAACAGCTCTAGTGCTTGAGAAATAATGTTTTGCCATTGCTAGCTTTATTCAACATGTCATATATACCAGTTTATGCTGTTAGTAGGAGAAGCGTTTACTCTTTACTCTTTACTCTTCGGAGGAAATTGTAGTAACGTTATTTTGCCTATTCTAAGTAAGGGCTGTGCCTGTGTACAGCATGGTGTTCATTTATTCATGGTAATGCAGTTGGTGTAAAGGTACTATCCAAAACTTCAAACAGGAAGCCTTTCACAGAAATTAACTAAAGGCATGGGATATCACGCACTGCAGCAATAATAATTATTTTTTAATGGATAATCTAGTATGTGTATTTCAGATTTTTGTAACCTCAGCTGATCACACTGATGAGTGATAATTGCCACAGTATTATCACATGAATAAACTGATGCTGTATTTATTCTTACGTAATCACTCATCGCACATTATAACATTATTGTTCTTATGTCTTTTATGTACGTTTTATGTTATATTTTGTGTTTTATGTTTTGATTACTGAACCATGTCTTCATGTGTATGAGTATATATAGGTAGTGTTTTTGGTGTAGCTATTGTAAAATCATAGGGAATTTTCCAGAAATGGACAAAATATATTATTTCAAAAACACTACACACACACACACACACACATATATATATATATAGAAATCAGAACTATAAAGCTGAGTTTGTTCCTTGTCACTTTCTGTACAGGAGGCAGAAACCCAAAATATGTGTTTCCATAAATACGTTTTATATTCCTAACATGACAAAATCTACTGTGCATCAACTGTATTGTGATAAATTCAAAAGAGATGTGCTGGGTCCACCCTGCTAAGCAGCAAACAGAACATAAGGGTTAAATAAGTGCTCACATATTGTTCAGATTGAGTGAATGCACAAACACATCAGCACTTCTGCTGCCATGATAAAGTCAAGCAGCAAAGCGAGAGCCTGGGAGCAGATTCTCCACACTGTAAGTCACGCAGCTGTGATATTCTCTGGTTTTAATAAGTGGAGCTCACTGTGGATGCTGCTAAGCCGAGGAGGAGTAGGGTGTTCTCACGGCTCGAGAGGCCATTACCTGCACCAGTGTGCTTTTCGAGCACAGCACCGCTGGTAGCCATGTTTATTCATGACACAAGCGGCGAGACCTGCAAGGTGACTACCTGTCAGGAGCTGGCAGCCTCGTCCGACGCTCTCTCCATGATTCCATCTGATTGAGAAGAGAAGCCGGCTGCTGTGCATACATGTGTGTGCATGTGTATGTGTAAACAGAGAAGAAGGGAAGACGAGAGATCTGGGGCTAATTCACAGACGTTATGGAGAGCAGGATGTAATATGTAAACTCAGGCTCACTTACATGCAGACTGGGACGGAAAAGAGTTTGTGGAATAAGTGTCTATCTGTGCTCAGATGTCAAACAGGGCTTGTGCAGAAAGGAAAAATATGACTAACCAAATAGTGAGGGAAAAATACGACTTAGAAAAAAGACAGCAAAAGAGAATTGATGAGCAAAGCTTGAACCAAATGGACAACAAATACTGATACTGAGCTGTAAAAAAGACAAGCATCACCTTCTGTAAATAAAAACCGTCTGAAAGCAGTAGAGTTCAGAGCTGCGGCGGCTCGCAGCCGACAGCGCGCTCGAACCCAGGCGGCTCTGACTGCCTTTTTAATCTTATCTTGTTAATATTTTAGAAAAAGCTTACAGGCATATGAATCAATTAATTATGGCTGGTATGCAGCTCATGAATTGTGCACATGGACTGTGCCAAATACACATGTCAATCACGCCTCAGCAACAGCTGGGTAATTACTGCCGTCCACATCTAAAGACAGCAGCAATGCCGCACTCAAAGAATGTTGTTGCTCCAGGCTCCTGAATTACAGATTACACAGACCTGGATGAACTTAATTTGACTTTGATCTTAATTTACAAAAAAAAGAAAAGAAATGTAAAAGTTTGCTCAGGCTTCCTCATGCTGGACAGCGAGAAATTAATAATATACAATAATTTGCATCTGGAGCATGCAAGGACAAATAGTTTGGCTTCTGTTAATTGATTTTTTTTCAGGGAAGATGTTTTCGGTGCTGTAGTACTGACTTAGATTAAATATGCTATTAAAGAATGTACATGCTAATTTAAGCATTTGCTACAGAACAGTCTGCGGTCTCGGGTTGCATTAGTAGTGCTGTCACTGGATAACCACACATGTTGAGTTGAGAAACAAACAAATCCTCTTATTATTAAGTTCACTGAAGCGTTTCGGCTGAAAGTTTGGGTGTATTTCTGCATGGACTGGACTCAGAGGTGACAGTGTGTATAGCAGGGCTGGAGACTGGGCTCACGGTGATAACTGCTCCCTCTCTCTCCTTTTCTCTGTCTCACTTCGCTCTCTCTGCTATATCTATTTTCTAGATAATTACATATTCTGACATCTCATTGTGCATCTGAAGGATTTGTGCACATATGCAATGAAAGCATGAGCCTGTCCAAGTGTGTAAAAAAAGAAAGAAGCAAAAATGGCAAACATGTAGCTAGGTATTTTTTGGTACTGTGTAAAAGTAAATAATAAAGCACTGTTGAATGCTCCATTCTGATTGGTCACGAGTTCCCAAGTGGCGCAACAGAAAAGCGTTTGCCCTATTCTCTGGAGAATGCACGGTCAAATCAGGATGATGCCACAGCCATCCATGGCCGGGAGTCCAAGAGAGCAAAACTGGCCATGCTGTCTGGGTGGGAGGGATGATGTACTCTCTTTCCCCTGTCAATCACAGCGATACTAGCCAATCATGGGCATCTGTGAGCTCATGCATGAGGAAGGGGCTGGATAGCGCTTTCCTCTGAGTGTGTTACGTTGCCTGTGACGCAGCATGAGCAGCAGTTTGAAAAGATGTGGTTGGCTGGTGTCACGTGTCCTGAGGAAGCAAGTGTTAGCCTTCACCCACCCCAATTGGTAGCTGTTATATGATAGGGAGATTCTTGGGAATTGGCCAAGACTAAAATTAGGGAGGGATTGATTAATTTTCTATAACTGTGCAACAGGGTTCTTTCTGTGCAAGGTTCATATTAACGTTATCATGTCCATAGAAACTTATGCAGAGACGTTTCATGATCACTATACATAAACAGATTAAAAATGCATGAATTTGTTGATAAGCTGAAGGATTCTGTGCTTTTGTAGCAGTCAGCTGTAATTTTATGTCTTTATGACAGAGGAATTCACGCTTACGGTTTCTCTCTAACATGACAACGTGTTTTTTTTTTGGCTTATTAACTTCACAAGGGGGGGAGGGGGGGGGTAGATGACTACAGCTGTTATAACATAAGTGATAACAAAAAAATAACATGGTTTGTGGACATTCCACAACATTAAACCCAACAATAAACAAATGCAAATTATTAGTTAATGTTTTCATTAATTCTTTAAAAAAATTGCTGTGGCATAAGAGAAATATAACACTGTGAACATGCTGTTATAGGAATATAATCAAATTCGGGCTGGTAACAGGCCTCCACTTGACATCTCACCACCCATCTGTTGATTATTTTCCTTTAACAGCATACCTTATTTGTTTTATTTTTTTAATATTAATTATCAGTTAGCTTTGAGTGATTTAAGTATATATATGAGTATGAGTATAACCCAGCCTTGAAGACAGTATTAGCAAGCAATGCCACATCCCGTCGAGTCAAGAGTTTGGTGATTGAGAGAACGCCGGCGCTCTGATGTCTGTTATTGGTGTCACTGGGCCATGATACTGAGACTGACATGAGGGGAGGGCAAGGGTGGCATCAAACCTCTCTCCACCCAGCACCTGCTCAACTCTCACATCAACAAGCATCCTGCATTTCAAAAGCTGTCATGGCGTCACGAAGCGGGCAGGGATGGAGCGGGTACATGGCACAGAGAGTCACCATCCTGTAGACAGGGAGCAGACGGGGTCAGGGTACACGAGCTAAACCCCCCGCTGTTCAAGCACACCCAAGAGAACACAGCCAGACTCCTCCACCGCCTACCTCCATCCATTCTCTTTTCTCCAGGAAATCTATACCATCCATAATTTACACAAGCCGAGACAAAGAAACGGGTAGAAAATGAAAAAGCGGTTAAATAATTGAATGTAGGTACCTTTACTAAAAGAATATAGAAAAACAGAAGAGAACAGAAATTCATATAGCTCGTCTTTCTGAGAAAGAAAGTAGGTCAGGAAAGGAGAATACATCAAAGAGAGAAACCTGCAACATATATATAAGCTCATACATGGTTCAAAACACTACACTCGACACACCTCACCACTCCTGCCACAGCAAAAAAGAACGAAGGAAATAGATCTAATCAGAGACAGAGAGACACACACTCCACAAACTCTCCGGAAGGTGAAGTGAAAGGGAACACGAGCAGCCATCATAATACAGTCATCACAAATCAATACAAAAGCGCTTAACAACCAGCCTCATAGTCGCTGACATTTCGTGCTAATGTGCTCCATATTCGAGCCATTAGCACGTTCACTGGGTGCAGGAGCGCGTTAGTGGCGCCGTCGCATTGTGCCCTGCTCATTTGGTTAAAATAAGCCTGCTACTCTGGATGAGGTTAAGTGCAGTGAGTTCAGCATACAACGGCAAGGGATATAAAGCACAGTGTAAACCCTCTCGCACCCCATACTCGAGCACTAAAATAAAGTCTAACTTGCACTCCATTCCACTGAGCTAATACAAGAGTGCTGCTGTCAAAGGTTTTACAGGGAGGGCGAGAGAGGAGAAGGACACGGTGAATTAAAGACAGAAATACATATTCATGTACCACTCAATACAACTTTCCCTGTAAGTGCTTCATTCGATAATGGCAGAGTGGTTTTTTACTGTACCCTGAAATCAGCTGTGCATTGTTTGCGAGTATGAAAATAAGCCAAGTATTAGGACATGCACACACCATAACATGTAAATCATGCACTGCAGACTTCACGGATGTCTCAATTTAACTATATAACAGACAAGTGTGCTACCCTGGTATGGACAAAACACTGGCATGTAGACACTGGTGTCAAGAAGCTCCTGCTATTGATTATTTTCTGTCCCACTCTGTAAATCTGTCTCTCTCGCTCTCTCATTCTCTCGGCATGCATATGAGTGTGTGTGTGAGGGGAATGAGTAGGTGTGTGTGTCGTGGTTGTGGAAAGAAGGATGAAACACGTTCTTCTCGCTGAGCCCGAGTTCCTTCTGAGCGACAGCAAGCAACGGCTGAAATGTCTGCGTCTAACCTGAAGTATGGAAGTTTGGAGCTGCATAAATAAAATCCCCATGGCAACTAAATGCGGATGGAGATAAGAGAGAGCGGGAGGATTTATGCATTTTTCGGAGCTGTCATGCCCTAAAGAGTCTCCTCAGGCAAAGCAGGCCACCTGCCACCCACTATATTAAACCAAAGTCTTCAGGCCTCTCTCTCTCTCTCTCTCTTTCTCTCGCTCTCTCTCTCTAATAGGCTGCTTTTTTTCTTCAGAATACAAACAGACTGCTGTTGGCCTAAGATAGAGACATGCTTTAATAAACAGCTAAAAGGAGATTCCTTTATCCAAAGTTTTATCCTTGCTGTAATAGACAAGGAAAAACTGAGGAGATGTAAAGCAGGCCAGGGTCAGACTACAGACAGCTAGTATTACTAAACTAGCTAGCTAGTGTTACTAAACACCTCAGCATTGTGCAGCAAGTAGATTAAAACAAATTATAATACCTGCTCATAGAAGGATTTTGTTCATGTTTCCTATTTTCTACTATTTCATAAGAATAATGAAGACATGAAGACTATGGACTAATAGAATAATGCAATGACCAAAAAAATGTTAAACAAACAAACAAACAAACAAAAACAATTTTATTAAATTTGTATTAAATTTAGATTTTAGATTCTGAACAGTATTCCTAATGGAGCTGCACACTCTGTGCTTCTTCTTCTTCTCCTCCAGCCTGCTTCACGTGGAGCTTCACTCAGGAGGTTTTTCTTAAAGTTCACTTGTGGGCTGCTTCTTCTAAATTCTACATAAAAACTACTTGCTCGTAGAAACAGTTTAATCTGAAGTTTTAAGTAAAAACTACTAAAAGTACTACTTATTAAAAATACTTTTTGATTCAGAAATAAAATTACACTTGGACATAAATTTATATTAAAATGAACATACAAGCAATGATTCAATGATTCAGGTTTTGAAAAAAAAATTGACTTACCTTTCCTCTAACAAGCAATAGTTCTCTTAAGAACTAGAATTTTTCTCTCAAATCATATGTGGAAAAATTAATTGCACCCCCACAGAATCTAAGTGCAAACAAACTGTCAGTCTTGGGGAGCAGAATGCAGTTGCTCTCAGGCTCCAATAACTCTTCAGACCATTGAATATTTTTCTTTCACTTTTACACAAAAGAGAGATAGAGATAGCTGTGCCCATCAATAAAAAGTCTCTGGAACTCAGTTTGTTGTTTAAAAACCCACTATTAGACGCTGCCTCCATAACAACAAGCTGTTAGGATGGGTTTCCCAAAAGAAGCACTTCCTGAGCGCAAGCTAGAAAAAGTAAACTGAACTTTACCAAATGTCACTGGAACTACAACTGGAATTGTATTTTGTGATCAGATGAGACCACAACTATGCATTTTGGCCATGAACACCTTCATTTTGTGAAAATAAAATCTTTTGGTGAAAATAAAAAGGCCCTCATACCCACTATTCATTGTTGGGTGTCTATAATTTTGAAACCAGCATTTTGCAGGAAAAACCTAATAGTTAAGAAATATTTTTTAGATTTGGGAAACACTCATGTTAAAATAAAACCATATGCCATCACCATATGTTTGATTATGTATTTTTTTAATATATATTTTCCCCCTGTATATATTCTTTTTGCCATTTTAATGAACAGTGCCACTTTTGGTGCTGAGTGTATATAATTTCAATACTGCATATAATGATTATATGAAACAGAAAGAAGGAAGAAGAGAGAGATACAAGATGTGTGTGTGTGTGTGTGTGTGTATGTGTCTGATGAGAGCAGACAGCTTAATCCTAGTGCGTGTTTAGCTGTGTATGGGGACAGAGGTCCCGTCAGACCTGAGAGAGGTGGACCGGTGTGTCTGTGTATGTGTGTGTGTGTGTGTGTGTGTGTGTGTGTGTGTGTGTGTGTGTGTGTGTGCGTGTGCTTGCGTATGAGTAACGAGGAGAGACAGGTGCGCGGCAGCCCCTCGGCCCCTCGCTGGCCCCTTGCTGCAGGAGAGATGGCCATCCCTCCACATGGCCATTTATCTCCATTTTAGCCTGGCCCATCCAGCCTGCTCAACCAGCACTTAAACTAAATAACCCTGCTGGATTTCAGGCTCTGTCTCTTCAAAACGGGACGCCGCAGCACACAGGCCAGCCCTCACCAGCTTTCCCCACACTGACACATTGCGTGTGTGTGTGTAAAGCACTTCAAGGGAGCAGGACAGGGACGTCTGATACAGCGCCAGCCCATCTTGTTTAAAGCCTGGCCAGTAAAAATACAACTACATTGACTGTATTCATGTAAAAAAAAACATGGATATTTTAAATATATTGTGCAGACAAACTGGTGAAACAATATATTGTGTGAAAGTATACAGAAACTTCTAGAACAGAGAAGAGGTGCTTCTTAAAAGAGTAATCCTTTTTTAAATTAACATGTATAAGTACTTGGTTTAGAAAGTATAAAGGCCAAACACAAAACTGGATGAAAAATGCTATTTGTACTTTTAATTTGTACTTTTATTCTGTTTTTTTTTTAAAGTCAAATGTACTGATTCTGAATGACTTCCTGTACTTTCCTTTAGCATGAATGTTTTTCTTTACACCACAGCACTGCTGAAATTCTGATTGGTCAGAAGGAATTGATTCATTTTCTATAACAGCAGCTCTAACAATATTGCTGTAGGCAAATTACAGCTTTATAATAATATATGTACTCTCAACTTACACAGGGACCTGTATGGTGGACGCTCCACATAAATATAAATTGTTGATGCGGTGAAGTTTTCTGTGAGGAGACCTTTAGTTCGCGTTTTCGAAGGAGTCTCCAGTATCACTGCTTTGTAACATCCAACAGTAATGTGATAGTAGTAGCTCCGTGGTTAAGATATTGGACTACTGATTGGAAGGTTGTGAGTTTGAATCCCAGCACCAAGCTGCCACTGTTGGGCCCTTAAGCAAGGTCCTTATCCCTCAATAGCTCAGATGTATAAATGAGATAAATGTAAGTTGTGCTGGATAAGGGAGTCTGGGAAATGGCATTAATGCAAAGCTGTAACTAAGTTTTCTGACATGGGAAAGTCTTCAGGACAGAGGGCTTTGCTCTTTCTTGTTTTTCAGTAACATGACAAGCTCCAATTTCTGTCTTATTAACTTCAGGAGATAAAAAAAGAACTGTTTACAGCTGCTATAATGTAAGTGATAACAGGAATTAACTTAAATGATACGATAAATTAATACTATAAATGATACTATGAATGATATAGATGTAACTATAAATGATTAAATGTATGCTGTCATACTTTCATGTATTTTTTGCACTGGCAAATTGCTGGGGTGTAAGAGTAATAAAACACATGCTGTTATTGGAAAATAAACAATTTCAGGGTGGTGTCAGGGCACATGTCACACTACTCCAGTGTTGATCATTTTCCTATAACAGCTCACCCCAACATTTATTAATCCTTAATTAAACATCTTTGTAAGAGAACGGAGAAATGAGAGCAGGATTTTATGGTGTACTATTTATACATATATTACTAATTTACCATAAATTGAGCAGCATTCTAGCACAAAAGAAGACATGTTTCATCTCTGACCTACAGATATCGCATCGCTTCTGTGATGTTAACAGGTTGGTGACAGTGTTGGTGTTGTGCTTTTGTTAAATGGAATGCTTTTGGAGGGGGATAAAAGGTGAAAATCTGTTTAGTGGCATTATGCCACATGTAAAGCATTAAAGCGTGGATTGGCTGAGTGTGTGTGTGTGTGTCTGCGTGTGTCTGTGAGAGAGAGAGAGAGAGAGAGAGAGAGAGAGAGAGAGAAAAAGATGATGAGAGTGTGGGATAGGCACTGATGACAGTACAGGCAGATCCTCTGTTATGCACTGTGGCAGTTAGTGTATCAGGAGCACAGGGTGGTAGTGCTAATAATACTAAATACACGCCATGATGAGCTATTAGAGGAGGCTTTTTGTGAAAGTGATAAATAAATCCTCTTTAGTCAGTGTGACAGTAATCCCAATGCCCCTGTGCTTTCATTCCTCACCAATCCATCAAACGGTGCTGGGTTTTAGCAGCACTGAATATTCCCAAATCTATCTGATTCTACTGTACTGCTGAGGCGCCGTAAACATGAAACATGCCGTAAATAAAACATAGCTTTTCCTAGGAGGATATGGAACGACTTCATTTCCCACAAAGCTTTGCTGTAATCTTTATGAGTTAGAGATCAGTGAGCATAAAGTGCCATGTCTTTATGCAGAGGGCCATCGTTTATCAGCTCTCTGAGCAATAAGACTAGCCTTAATAAGCCTATTACATATTGGATTTCCCTCGGTGTGGAATAAGTCACTTGAACGGCTGTTGCTCAGAAGCAATAATACTTGTTTTTGATCAATTAACTATGTCCTTGTGAAATGTGAGGAGAATTATTCACTCTGCTTTTAAAAATGCCACCGACCCGGGTTTGGTCTCTTAAATTTATGTCAAATCACTCCAGTAAAAAAAAAAAAAAAAAACTCTCATCCTTCATATTGCATTAGAAACAGGAAATTGCGAAATGCTGTAAATGTGGTCTAGTGCGGGAGTAACTGAAACATGGCTCATATTGTAAAAAAAAAAAAATAATAATAATCATCTCAGGAAAAAGAGGTCATTTAGGTCACAGCACTCTAAAAACCACTGTATAGCTAATTTGAATATTAGTCTGCCAAGCATCAGTCTGTAAAAAAAAAAAAAAATTAGATAAAAATCTCAATCAGGTATGTTCAGCAATCTTACACCACAGCGTGGCTGAATGCTCAAATCTGACTGGTCAGAAGGTCTGAATTATTTCCATATAACAGCACAGGTAGTACCAGCTGTAACATAAATGATAGATTAATATTAATGCACATGTTCTAATACTCCTCAGTCTGCATTATTTTCGTATACCAGCATGGCCTGTCATGTGTTATTCCTCTTATACCACAGTACAGCTGAATGCTTGAATCTGATTGGTCAGAAGGTGTGCATTATTTTCATACAACAGCACAGGCAGTTCCGGCTGTAACATGAACGTTAATATTAATGCGCTCATTCTAATCTGTTATTGCTTCTATAGTAACAGCTCATACACAGGGACTCGTATGGTGGACACTCCACATAATCTAAGACTAATAGACATTTATTTAATATTTATGGAAGGAGTCTCGGTTTAAGTACTCTCAGTCTCTGTAAAATGACAGACTGCGCTTTGTGTGTGTGCACTTTGTGCGTGTGTGTGTGTGAGAGAGAGAGAGAGAGAGAGAGAGAGAGATTGGTGAAGAATGACACAGCTTTAACATATTAGGGAACAGGAACTAACTTGTCTCTTGGATGTTCTACAACATTAAATCTGTCAATGTCAATGCTAACTATAAACTGTTAAAAGTGTCATTCATTAATAAATTAAACTTTTCGTTGTGGTATAAGCGGAAAAACACACTCCAGACCGTGCTGCTATAAGAACATAATGCACTATGGGAGGGTAGAGGCACCCGGCTTCCTGGCGTGCATTACTGTATAACAGCATGGTCTACCATGTGTTATTCCTTACATAATATTTCTTTACCAGCTATATGCATGGACTGAATAAAAGTGAGAAATAGATGCAATATGTAAATGCATACTTTTTGTTAACTTTTGTTATGTGCATTAAGTTCTGTGTAGCTGAGGTGTTTAAACATCCCATTGGCTCTGGCTAACCAGTGGGCGGGACTGAGAAAGGGGAGAAGGGGAGGAGTTACCATGGTGATGAGGTATGTTGTTGCCCTCCGAGGTGAAGTGTCTTGGGCCTAGTGGCTGAACACGAGCTGGCATTAGATGGCCTCTCCCAGTAAGGGTCGCTGTGGAGAAATGTGGAAAAGCTCTTAAACGCTATACTGCTATACAAACAGCTGACCCCTGACCCTTGACCCTTCCCAACCTCCCCACAACTATACACACGTTTAAAGTTCAGCACATTAGAATGTACATATTACATCATACTCATTAAATCATGCAATTCTAATTCGTTAAAAGAAGCGGTTACTGAAGATGAATGAATGAAGTGTGTTGATTAATAGTCATGTGTGTAGATTTAAAAACTTCTGCAGACATTGGGTACAAGCAATATAACATTAAAGTAGATGGAAATAGACAGAATTGTAATGGTACAGTACATGGGTAAAATGTTATGGTAAATGGGTAAAAATTTGATATGCAAGTGACACTGATACAATAACAGGTATGCAATTTATTAGGCTCAAATAAATATATAAGTCAATGTGCAAACCTGAAATTGGACAACACAGTATGTTTGTTTTTCTCACATCTAAAGCCCTTGAAGTAATTGCTGTCACATAAACTACTTCAAAGCTTTATAACACATTAGCTCACATCAGAGGTGTTCAGACTGAATCAACCCTGGTCACTAGAATTTTTATTGGCTAATGAAAGCAGAGTATTTTTCAAATCTGTGATTTAACCGCAATTTTTGCCAAATGTTCCATTAGAGACGTATGATTAGCAGCCTGGGCTCTTTTTGTGTTGTGTTGCTGTGGAACTGATAGCAGAGCTATAATTATTGAGCCGGCTCTAATCTGAACTCCCTCTCATGTTTCTTTTACACTCCTGCTTGCGCACACTAAAGAGCTTTCATTGGCGAAGGGCCCTTCATGGGCACTACGAAGTGGCAGAAGCCGTAAAAGAGAAAGCTGAAACGTTGAGATGGAAATCTGGGGATGGAGTCATATCGGTCTGATCACTTCATTACTCTTTTTCTGTGAGATTACAAAGTTCTGTGTGCCACATGTCATATTACCCCAGTCTTATTTCATTTACGTTGGCTGCCTGTACAGCTTATCACATTTAAAGCCTTAAATCAGGAGTGCTCTATCTTATCCACAAAGGAGCCGCACCTGACAGTCGATTGAAGGCTAAAATCAACGCATTAAATATGTGCTTTTCCTGATTGCTAGCAATGAAAACCTGCAGCCACAGGATAAGATTACACACCCCATACCTTAAACTGCTGTTGGTGTTTTACCTCTACCTCTAAACTCTGCATTACAGTAGTCTACTTGTGCTTATTTGATCTTTTATCTTCTTTTATTGTAGTTGATGTTTTTAGGATGTTTCATAGATTAGGATTAGTGAAGCAATGAAAAGAAAAATTTTTGCTGAAACTGAAACCGTAATTGGACACTGGAATGAAAAGCAAGTGCTGGATTTGATTATTACCTTTTTGTACTGTTGCATAAATTGTAATAATTTATTTTGCTTTTATGCTCAGGGGGAAAAAAACCTTCTTATTGAAACTGCAGTCATTTCATAAAGGAAATTTTATTTTACATACGTTTTTGTGCATTCCTATCTTATTTTATCAGTTATTTAAATGTTGATTGGAGATTAATTAATGAATGTTATTAAAAATAAAAAATACAAAAATAAATAATAGTAATAATAATAATAATAATAATAATAATAATAATAATAATAATAATAATAGTTGTTGTTGTAGGTTGTCATTTAGCACAGTAGCACATCCCTTCTAGGTATGAAGTGTGTTAGATATGGCCTGCTCCACTACCAGCGTACATCTGTACACTGACTTGCATACACATGCTGAAGCAAACACACAAACACACTCGTCAACCTCCACATCCCAACAGGGATTTTTTTTTAATTTCATTCCATGGCTGTGTATATTGCAGAAGCAAAGAGAGATTCGGTCCATTTTTCATTACCCCTGTAGCAGGCATTCTTTGGAAACCATACCCTTTTTTCCCCTCTACATGTTGAGTAACTAATCTGCGCCAGGTGCATTGTACTCCATAAAATGCTCTGAGGTGGCCTTTTCGCAATTTCCAAGGAATCGGGTATGTGATTGAAAGTGTGTCAGGTCTATAATCAGGGCTTGGCGCGCTTATACGCTTATACTTCTGACCCAACCCGTTCGCTGCTGTCTCTGCACATCTCACAAGCTCTGAATGTGGACTGAGCCGAGCGTGAGGCCCAACACATACGTCAGAACACACACTCGCTGCTGAGTGGAGGAGGCACACACCATTGCTCAGTGGCTCACTAATAAGTGAGGATAGTTATTCAGCAGGGTGGATGTGTATCTGAGCAGAGCGGGTCACTCCACACAGGCAGATGAACCAATAAAGAAGGTGAATAAAAAAGGTGAGAGAGAGAATGAGAGCTGCAGGATGCATTCCATTCGAACATCACTCAGTAAAAGGCCAAGCAAGACTTATCTAATCCTCTTCAATAAAAGCATCAATCAGAAACAACAATTCAATCCAAAAGAATAATAATAATAAAAAAAAAAATAATTAATAGACGTGAATCAGCACTGTGTGAACAGAGAGGGAACCTGAAAAGACACTTCCTCCAGGAAAAAGACATTTGATGTGGACATGAGCTTTCAGAATAACGTTTAAGATTCACGCGTGCAAAACTGAAAAGGCAGGAGAGGAATGCAGCTGAGCTCAGAAACTACTGAGGCGCTGCTCATTTTATTTAAAAAGTGATGGATTTTATTTTTAAAAATGAGTTCCAGTTGTAGTTAAAATACAAATTAAATTTGCAAATCGTCAGAAATGAACACTATGTGCACTCAAGGTGTAATACCAAGGTGCAAACAGTATAGTGTACATTATAAGCAATACAAAATCAAACAAGTACATTGAGTTTGAGTACACTGATAACATGTGCACTTTAAAAAAATAATAGCATCTAAATTTAAAAACCACCTGAAAATACATTCTATTCACTACTTTTCTATTTAGAAGCCTATATAGTAAATACTTTTAAGTATAAGGTCATAGTATTTCCTGTCTGGAAAAGCTTATGACAACAACCACAACATTTGCGGTTGTTTGAGGAAAAGCTACCAGATCTTGTCTGCGTTTGAATGACGTCTTGCTCCTCAACTAATATGCATCAAACAGTTGCTACCAAACATTTTTCAGGTTCATGTGGGAACCTGTATGATGTTTCAACTCTGACTTGCCCTCTTGTGGACTGAGCTTTTCATTGTCCTCATGCACTAAAGATATGCAGGAAAATTTGTAAACAATGCTGGCATAACAGCAGCCATGTGCTCACATGTACATACTGCATAGACATGCACTTTACTGGTGGATTAATAAAAATGGTTGAGCAGGAAGCAGATTTTATTGGCCCACTGTATTAACTGCAGGATTGAGTGGAGGAACTGGCCAGGCTGATTTATGCTGCCTTTTATCGACGTCATCTACGGGGAGCAGGGTGACTGACATTTACAGGTAAATCCGTCCATGTCTACTGCAATAATATGACCTGTAGCCATAGACCTCGTTCCACCAGGGCCACAGTGCCCACTGCCCTTTGTCCAGCATAAATCTACCACCTGCATGTCTGGCAGTCAGACTACACTATCAACTCTGTACTGAACACTGAATGGTTTCCCCAGAGGACAGCCATGCTAAAACTAACGCCACAAACATACAGTATAAAGACTGGACTGCTTCTTTATACAGAATTATGCAAATCCACCAACATGAACTGTGAATTTTATTTTAAGGTGCATCAAAAACTTGTACAAGATTCGTGGCTTAACATATTACTCAAGAACACATTATAGTAAACTGAGGCCAATCAAATATTTCACATTGTTTTGGTGCCAAATACTTTATATAAATCATTGGGAATGTGTATAGTTAAATCCTGATATTATACTCCTAATTACTTTAACCATGGCAGCCACTGACATTTTCTGAATCACGTTTGAGTATAATGTGACTCTGCTTACTGTCAATCTGTACATTTCTGAAAATTTGAAAAAGTTACCAACTGGTAATTAAAAGTTCACCAAAGGCAAACAAAATGCAAGCTTGTAATTATCATAATTTCAAACATTATGCAAACTCATTAGTAACCCCTCTGCCAGGTAACAATGATTATTTATGAAATCTTGTCATTTGCTTTATAAATAGTTTTTGTTTGTCTAATCTAACCTGACATCTTATTGCTAGCATATCAGTAAGCATATCTCACAGTCAGGAGAGGACGATATTAAGTAATTGTATCTTTGTTTACTATACGTAAGTATAATTTTGGCATATTTATACGTTACTTGAGTATTATTGAAATTGAATACTTGTACGTTACTTAATTATATTTCCAAGGAAAAAAACACCTTATACCTTTTTACACCTTACATTTTTATTTAGACCTTCAAAGTACTCATTACAAATCATGAAGGTCTCTTCTTCTCTCATCCACGCAATGACTGTACGCTATACATCAGTGGAATGGGCTCAGCTTAGTATCCAATCAAGTTCATCAATGTTGAGTGTCAATTCATCAGCTGCAGTGACTTTCTCATTCTACATAATGTAGTTAGTGCTACAGCTATTTGAGTGCATCTGAAGATGGATAAGCCACTGGACTGCAGTGTTGAACTTGAGGATGAGCAGCCCTGGCCCTGCCTCAGTAAAATGTTTCAGTATGCTGGAGTAACCAAAGACTCATTTAAAATCTCTTTTGCCTCCCTAAAGCATGAACTTAATCTAATTTGAAAAAGCATGTTGAAGAAAGTTCTACTAACTGACTGACTATATTTAACTAAGTTAGCCTGTTTTTTCTCTCGCTCACTCTTTTTTTTTTTGCTAATGATAGGTTAAACTAGCATCAATTCTATACTTAATATTTAGCTAGGCAGCAAATCAAATTCTAGCTAATGGTAAATATTGCGATATTGCAGAGACTGAATGATGTTTTCAGGCAAAATGGGGCAGTTGCTTTAAAACAAAAATAATCTTCAGTTTTAGATAAGTAATAAAAGTTAGTTTTCACATGAAAACATGACATTAACTTAATTTCATCAGTTAAAACATGTACTGCTTATTTTTTTATTACTTGAGTACATTTAAAAGTAGCTTTTGGAGGTTTTTGATTTGAATAAAATTTGATGTCAGGATTTCTGTTTGCCATGACAGCTATTTGTTTATAAGTGTAATAATTACAGAAGCACAAAATTTCACTTCATGTATCAGCAGCAAACTACCATAACTTCTGGAATAACACCTAGCTAAAACCTAACAATTATGCATATTATAATTAGGCTAACTGTAACATTATAACACATACATTACTTTGAATAAACTGTGTCTGTCCATGACTGTTATGTTCCATCAGATACACGCCATAGGAACCCATAGTGCATTAATGTAAGAATGATTAGCATTTTTTCCATAACAAATGGAATAAAAACAGTTCTTGGTGGTGGACTTAGAGTACTGAACAATAGTCTAAGGCATGATCAGTAAACCAATTCAAAACATTATGGATACTTATATGTTTGAGTATACAGAATTAAAAAGGTGCATAACACACACATATCCTCTTAAGGCCTTCTCTACATTCAAATCACTCACAGTGCAGTGACAAGTCTGATTCTCGTTGCTTTCTGCACAGAAGCCAATATTACTTGATACGCCTTGAAGGTGTTTAATAGGAGTCAAGAGTTTGTGGCTTTCATGGAGTTCCACAGCTTCACTAATGTCACCACACACACACACACACACACACACACACACACACACACACACAAACTACAGAGTTGGGGATCAAAAGCTATTTAGATGCTTAAGAGTCCCATATTATTCACATTTAGCTGTGTTTTGTGTGTGTGTGTGTGTGTGTGTGTGTGTTTGTTTGTGAGAAAGGGCAGTGGTTAGAGGCTCCCCTGTTCACTTCTGCTAAGCGGATGAATTATTAAGCATACTCTGCTGCACCACATCAAACCTGCCCGCTGAGAGATTCACTGCACCACAGTGACAGAGTGTCATGAGACCTGTCCAGCATGTCCACACACACACACACACACACACACACACTTGTCTTACAATCCTTGTGAGGTCCTTCAACTGACATTATCATTAATGCAGATAAATATACCTACATCTAACCTTAATCTCAGTAACCAAAAGTACACAAGTTTTGAAGTTTTTCAAGTTTTAAAGAGCTGCAGTTTTTTTTTAAGTTTTTCTTGTGGGGGAAGCCAAATGTCCCCACAAAGACAAAGCTATCAGATATTCTTATCCTTCCTACATTTGGTCTCCATCAAGATATAAAAACATGTATATTTGATCCTCATCAAGACATACAAAAACATAACCCCACCCCAACACAGCTTAGATGTGAAAAGAGGAGACTGGGTCAGAAGCAGGAAGCTTTCTGTTTGTCTTAGAATGTAGGCAAGAACTTTACTAACACTTTTCAATCCTTCTTTAAAAGCGAAAGGAAAGAAATTAACATACTGGAGTTAATCAGATTCAATGCGTTGTGCATTTTGAGATGCTTTTCTGCCCACCACGGTTGTAAAGAGTGGTTATTAGAGTTACTGTAGCATTCGGTCAGCTCAAACCAGTCTGGCCATTCTCCTTTGTCCTCTCTCATCAACAAGGAATTTCATCCAATCGATCCACATCTCACTGGATTTTTTTCCACACCATTATGTGTAAACTCTAGAGACCGTTGTATTGAAAATCCCAGGTGATCAGCAATTTCTGAAATATTCAAACCAGCCTGTCTGGCACCAACAACCATGCCATGGTCACTGAGATCACAAATTTTCCCCATTCTGATGTTTGATCCTGTATCTGTATGACTTTATGCATTGCGCATGACTTTATCCACATGTTCGGCTGATTAGATAATTGCATGAATGAGCAGGTGTACAGGTGTTCCTAAGGAAAAGCGAGTGTGTTTAATGCTTTAGCGAAGTCTATGATTGTCATTAGTTTCAAAGGTCAAAGATAAATGCAAGTGATCTAAGGCAAAATGCAGGAACAGGGAGAAGATTCACTGAGCTACTGGGGTTGTGTGTCACCTCTCAGTTATTGCGTAGCGTGACTCTGGCATGCTGTCAGCACTGAGAGGCACAAATCTGCAGCGCTGTCTCTCCTTTTAGCAGCAAGCAGTCAAATCCCGGCCTGTGTTTCAGTTCCCATTAGGTGAATGACACTCACGCATATGTTTTGCTGATAGTGCCAGAGGAGAAATGTGAACGAATCATGCTTGGTGTGTGTGTGTGTGTGTCATCTCACAGCTCTCTGCATATGTGGGCGTACAGTGATAAAGCACGAGCCTCAGTTGGCCTCTAGATTGACTTTCTGCTGTAGGCTATACAGAAGAATATCTCTGATGTTACAGACCTGAATGAAGTTCTCATGACCCCTATTCACCTGCTGCTTGTACAGATGCACTCGAGCATTGAGTCATCAGATATGGTATGAGTGCTAAAATACACACATATACTGCACTCCCTCCATTCATGAACTCTGTATGTACACATAGTTGTACAATAGTATAGAACCAACGCTACTAGGAATAGTTAAAACATTAAAGCAAAAATTTACTTGCATAAATGTGTCCAAAATAAAAGATTCCACATTTAAATTCATTGCTGTTAGAGCATAAGGTTAGAAATGCATTCTGCATATGGCTTTTTAGCAGAGCTGATATGGTCATTCAGCTTAACCCTACATTTACACTAGAACGCGACAAATTAATCTTGTTGCTTGTAGCTTGTCTCTTGTGAGAGAATAGTGACTGCTACTGTTGTCGCTTGTGGGCCTGCACTGTCCAGCATCTTTTTTCCCCCAATGACAAATGGTAGTATACACTATATGGCCAAAAGTATGTGGACACCTGACCATCACACCCATATGTGCTTGTTGAACATCCCATTTCAAAACAATGGCCATTGATATGGTGCAACCCCGCAATGGGAACCAACCACAGGAAGGAATTAACTTTGCATGTGGGAACCTGAAGAAACGTCACACCACACACACGTCATAGCATTGGTCCGAGCCAATCAATTGGATTTGTCACTAATTTGCATAGAACTGAGAAAATCTCACTTCAAATGTCACTTGTCATGCTGCCGCTGAAATTGCGGCTCTGTGTTGCGCACATATAATGAAAATTAATAGTCATCTGTTGTTTTGTCGCATGATAATGTGAAGGTAAGGTAATACATAACTAACAACACAGATTCATTTGGGTTCTTTAAAGAGAGAGAGGGATCAATATGAGTGTAGGTCTCTAAAACAGGAGGAATGAAGTGATACGCAGAGCAGAATGGGTGAATGGGATGCAGTGTTGTGTCACCTGTAGCCTGCCTGACCTTCATTTCTCTCCAATCAGCTTATTTACTCAGCATGAACACCTCTCTTTTACTGAAATGGGGTAAATTATCAGCACCGTAATTCTACAGAGGAAGCAGGCTGAGGCAAAATGCCCTTCAGTCCATCTAACACATTGATATCTAGCACAGTGCTTCTGGTCAGAGATACAGTGAAAACTGGTGTATAATTTTACTACGAATTTTTTTTTTAATTCTCACTCTAATCCGCTAACCATGACTTTTGTGTTGTTACTACTAGAGCCTATATATTGGTCCCTGGAGGACTAGTGGTTAGGCCACAGCACTTTCACTGCTGCGGCCCGGGTTCGATTGCTGGCCTGGGACCCAACCCCAGCATGCAACAGTACATCTCAGTACCGGTCCCAAGCCTGGGTAAAAAAAATTGGGGAGGGTTGCGTCAGGAAGGGCATCCAGTGTAAAAACTGTGCCAAATCAAACATGCAGACCAATGATCTGTGGTGGCGACCCCTTACGGGAGCAGCTGAAAGAGGAACACTACTACAGCCTATATCTAAAGCAAGTCAACAACAGCCTTTCTCTCACTTATAGTTTGCATTTATTTACATTTAATCTTCTTACTCAAAGTCAAGGTGGATGATTAGTTCAAAAAAACGGTCCTAGAGCTCAGAGGCAGAAGGGAGAGAGTAGAGAACCAGCTGGTGCAGACGCAGAACAGCCCACGACTGATGGAGATTGTTATAATCCACGCCAAACAAAACTGAATGTCCCTGTTGCTCTGGCAATTCACAATGTCAATTATTTAAAGTCTTGATGCGTCAGGAGACAGTGACTATGCCAGATGAGGACATCAACATCGCTGTCTTGGACAATATTTCTGTCTTCCTAAAATGAATTACAAAAGACTCAACCAAGACCAGAAGGACAACATGGCCAGAGGTCAATTTACTAAATGAAGTGGACTAATAATAGATCGTGTTGGTTTCCAGCTATGCTATATCTGATTCTTAAATTCTGCTTCTGTATAGCAAATATTATGAGCATAGCAATGAAAACCAAGCACCAAGCATGGCCTATATTATGCATAACTACATACAGACTTCTGCAGCTCCTCTGATGAATACCAGTAAGATCAACTTTTACATACTTAAAGAGCTGAACACTCAGGTTCTGAAAGTAACAACGCTGTTCATTTATGCCATTACATTATGCAAATTTGATTATTAGCGATAATGTGTAAACCTGTAGTCTTTCTCATGAGCTAGATGTTTGTTAAAGGAGCAATAGCTTGTTAAAGGTGCATTTTTTTTGGGCTATTTCTTGCTTGTACAAATAGTCTGCAAAATATCTAGAACATGATCAAAAATAATGCATTAAGCCATGACCTCAGGATAAAAGGTTTAAGTGGCTAAGAAAACCCATTTGGAAAACTGACTTCCAGTCTGGAATGCTTGTTTGTGTTTGGATGGGCCTCCCATCAGTCAATTTATAGACACTCTATGGGCCACCGTAGATCCTGGGGACAGAACATTGGTGGGAATAGGGGGTGGGCTCAAGGATTAAAAAAATAATTATTCAAATTATTCAAACTGATTCAAATTATTCATCTAACCCACCTACTTAACTGTTAGAGACCTTCTCTTGAAAAAAAAATGGACTAATCTTACCTAATGCATCTTTAAAAGCTGGCAAATGCTTTAATTTTATATCTTTTATTTTTTTTAAATTATCAGTAAAGTGGTCACCCACAATACTTAAAGCAAGATCCACCAATGAGACATAGCTGCTGTAACCATGGAAACAGTAATCACATATTGGTGTCTCTCGTTCCTCTCCCTCATATATGACAAGCTAGTTTAGGGCTGAGGAGAGTACACGCAGGGGGAGATCACTTCATATCACTTCTGTGTAGTGCAGTGCAGTATATATGAGTGACAGACTATTGGTTCTAGGTTATAGGGCTGTGAGAAATGTTGTTGACTAGCATTTGTGAACTTATGTTAGCTAATGTTGCAGTACTATCGAACGCTCTCTGATACCTGGTATAGAGGTATGAAGGAGCCTGAAGTGAAACTTCACACCATAATGTGGCTTGCCACGCAGCTCTAATGAATTTGCCAGAAGAAAACAACTGAAAATGTAGAACAACGAAGCTAGAATGATAAAGTATAAAACGCTACACAAAACTACAATACATACGGTAACTAGAAAACCTATACATATACATATATATCATACATATACATATAAAACACTAACTGGAGAAAACTTTATTGATGTCAGAGAGTTGTAAAATACAATAAGTACAATAAGTATTTTTTCCCTTTTTTTCCTTTTCCTTTCTTTTCGTTTTTCCTTGAAATAATTGATATAAGGCTGTAATTCATCCCGTAGCTGGCTGATTTGTTTCAATGCAACACTAGAAAATCATAGGTGACTGTGAGCATATGCATGCAGAAGAGGGCAGGCAGCGTTTTCCCTCAAGTGTGTTACGCTGCCCTTTAATATCGATCATATGATAGAAGTGAGCTCGCAGGTGGTTGGTAATTGGCAAGTGACTAAATTGGGGAGAAAAAGTGTGTGTGTGTGTGTGTGTGTGTGTGTGTGGGAGGGTTAGGATATGTGGTCCTGGAGTACCCCCTCCAGGAGCACATTTGAATGTCTTCCCTTCTCCCAACACATGATTCAACTAATCAGCCAATTAACACTTCCTGAGTGGAAGTGGATGTGTTAGAGCAGGAAAAAAAAAAACCACTAAAATGTGCAGGACAAGGAATCCAGACCCAGGACTGGGAGCCTGGGTATTAGAGTGACTTTCTTTGTGCTGTAAATATTACATCAGTTGTAAAGAAATCTGGAAATTTGAAAAACTTCTTTCTGATGACATCCGACATATTACTAATTCCCCTTTCTTTTCTGCAGAGATGTTCACACCACAGGCAGTGCTGTTCAATTAAGCCCCAGGCTATTTTTGTGTGTGTACAGTAGCTCTGTCTCCCCACATTCGCCATGATGTCTACAGCCCTTGCTGTCATATTTGATTTGCTGCACAATGCACCACAGGCATGTGGATCTGTGACACTGCCACTCATAGCAGGAGAGAAAGAGATAGAGTGAGAGAAAATGAAAAATTGCCACAGACTCCACAGACTTTTATCTTTGATATAACTTCCAAGAGCTGTGTCGCTACAGTTACTGGCATTGTGCTGGTGTTCAGCATCCTATTAATGAGAGCAAAAGAATAGTAATTATGCTCTATTAGTTTAGAAAAGCAGTGAAAGTAATTGATATGCTGGAGCCTAGCCAGATGGTTCCTGCACCAATTAGAACATAATCTTCTAAAGCTTTGTGTGAATATTTGAGGGCAAACATCTCACACCATTTGCATGAGAGGTCATTTCACTGGCATTGATTAGAATGGCAGGTGAGCCTCAATCCACATAAAATACAACACCTGGCAATGCATTCACAATATTATCAATGTATTTATTCATTACTGTATTTATGCATGTCAGTCATGCAGAGTGAGAATTTTTTTTTTTCATCCAGAGCACATCAGTCAAAATTGTTTATATTTATGCATATATGTTTGTGTCCCAAATAGCCGTCATTGCATTTTAAAAGAAACGTGAGGGGCGTATTAGGGATGGGGGTTTAACTGACAAAAAAAAAAAAAAAAAATTGAACAAGCCAGCTGGATGCAATTATACTCTCAGTGGCCATTTTATCACCTACCATATAGGTCACTTTGTAGATGTTCAATTAGCGATGTCGCCCATCTGTTGCAGTGCTTAATTTGTCAGCCCCATAATTGGAAAGGGACCACCATAAGACCATGGCTGACCAGATATTATTTGGTTGGTGGACCCTTCTCAGTACCGCACTGACAGTGGTGCTGGTGTGAGTGTGTGTATCGGGTGCAGGAGATTTTAAACACTGTGTACTGTATGTCACAGAATTATACTGTATACTAGTACAGCCATTCACTCTACACTGAAAGAGTCACGACTGATTTGAGTACATTATAAATATTACTCCACCTTACTGTGAAATTTATGAAACTATAATTTATGTGCCATGTGCAAACACTATCTTCCACAGAGCGCATCTGTCTATCACTGATCTTTCTAAACAGAGCGCTAAAGCCCGATTCAGACGGGATTCAATTTACATCGGGACCAGGAGTAATTCCGTCATTTGCATGTTTTTATTTCAGCTATGTTTTTCTCCCTCCTCCCCTGAGAAACTTACAGACCAAATTACCTACTGTTTTTGACCAACTGAAGTCATTTTTCAGATTTTAGTCCCATCCACGTAGATTCGCTGATAATTTTGCAGGCAGATGCTGCCTCTTGTATTGGAAAAAAGTTTATTTATTCACCAAACACGCATATCCACTTTCTGAATGCTGAAAAGATGAATGCTTTGGAGGAGTCTCAAACAACTTACTCGATACGAGCTGTACGACTACATCTCCACACCGCCTACATTAGGAGCCCATTAGCAGAAGAAAGAAAATAAAATCAATCAGAAGAGCTCCATCAGGAAGGCTGATTAAAGGGGCTATTATAATGTCAGTTTCAGGTATAAAGCCACTTTATGTTCATATATTCCAAAATACCATCCAAGGTTTCATTTTCTAGCAATAAATGAATAAGCAGGTGTATCGCTGCAAGTTTCTGATTTAACTTTAGATGCTGCCAAATAAATAAACATGATAATACGACCATGTGTGATGCATCTGGATTCGTAGACGAAACAATCTGGCAGAAACTCGTCCCTCGCACATTAATTTGATCGCCGTCCGAGTTTTATCACGTGTAAAAAAGTTATTACAGACATCATCCAGTGAAACTAATCCCATCCAGTTAGGGCTTATGGGAAACCTTCTTGTTACACTGAAGCAACAGCAAGGATTTCACATCCACAGGTGCAGCCTAAATCCTGCCTTGAACTGAATTCCCCTGAACATAGAGGAAGCCAAAAATCTACACAGTTAACCCCAAGATTTAATATATAAAGCCTAGATAAAATAGATTTAAAAAAAGTCTTCATGTTTTACCGTGATGTCATTACGACATCACGACCCTGTCATTAAGTCATATTTAAAATCTGTTTAAGATTTTTTTTTCATGTTTCCGAAATTGCATCAATGATAAAATTTTATCTATCTCTCATCTATTTACGTCTATCTTCCAGTAAAAGATAAGTACTATACCTCACAGAGGATTTCACCTCTGCTTTTTCAGTCTTAACTAAATAATATTTCAATAAGAAAAGTGTAAGATCTCCTAATTTTTAACTAGGTGTCTTCTAAAGAGCATTCTATTCAGCTTACATTCAAATCTCACTGATCTCTTACTCTCGATTCATTTTCATATATGACTAAATATGATCTTTCTCGTATAAGTCTCATTTGTCTCCGGAAAGATTGAGGAGAAAGGCTTCACAAGTGACTGCTCTTTAATTAATACAACACTGAGATATCCTACGTCTCTGGAGATAGAGCAAAGTTGATCTTAAGCAAGATTTTATCCTTATGGGAGGAAAACCTCTGCCGGATAGGTCAACACAACACTGATTTCAACCTGAAGATATTAAACATCTTTTATAAAGCAGTTAAACCATTTGCATATGCAAATGTAGCACAGGAGAGCGGTGTGAAACAGCAGCGCTGACAACAAATAATTTCAATTTTACATGTAATTGCAGGTTTCTGATAATACTTGATCTGGCTCAGCAGAATACAAGGAGCCTCGAGGTCTCGAACAAGTCTCCCTGCTCATTTGTTGACAACCTTTTAATAAAACATGCCACCTCGAATTCTTCTGAGACCTACAATTTCCATGCCACGATTTGCATGGCTGGTAGCTATAATTCTAAAAATATGACAGGCGAGAGCTGCGGTATCCACAAGGTCTGCCTTTCACCTTAATTGTGGATTATGGCGGGGAGGAAGAGGAGAGGATTTAGAGGGAGAGAGGAAGTCAGTGGCCCTGGGCACAAAAACCAAGCAAACATGGCGGATCCGCAAAGCTGAGAGTCGCTTTGAAGATTTGTGTAACCTTTCTGAGGGCTTGTGTCAAAACAACACCCTGGACGAGAGACTTTTCTTAGCACTCTTCTCACACCGCCTATGTAATAAGAGTTTCAAATCTCTCTCTAAAAATTCATCACCTAGCAATTATGTGACACACACACACGCACACAATCCTTGGGGCTGTTAACAAACCTCTGCATGTTTGATCTTTGACACCTCAAATCACATTTTAAGAGCTAAACGGCGCAGCTGTGATTAATTAGCAAGCGTGCGCTAGCTGAAGCCACCGGTGAAGAAAACTCAAATGCTTGGCAAGAGCTACCTGCCCTCTGGTGTAGGGTGGAGCGACGCTCTTATGGGACCCGGCCACCACACCTGTGTGTGTGTGTGTGTGTGTGTGTGTGCGTGTGTGTAGTGTGTATGGGGCTGAGAAGTAAGCACGGTAGTTTGCAGATAACAGACAGACAGACAGACAGACAGAATGAGTCTGAACGTTTGTGTGAGCTGGAAACATTTCAAAAGATTGAATTTACATAATGGATGGGAAAAAATATTCATTTCTTATTCTTTGCTCAAATGTTCACTTTTCTGATATTCACCACCTCAGAAGTCTAAAATGATCAAATACCTCGGAATTGTGATGCTACAGTATGCTAATGTTTCCCAACATGGCAGAGCCCTTTACAGTTCAATTTGCGGTTGATGCTAAATGTAATTACAGGGAAATTTTAGTCATATGAAGTCTGTTTTTAATAATTTAACAACACATCTAAGGGAAATGCTCATATTCCCAACAGTTTGGTCTTAATTCCACAGTCACTCAACCTTTACACTGTCTGTATAAAAGACGTAACTGCTATGCATTAGCTAGATAAATCTCTAGCCGGAATTATAAACTAGTTCATAACTGACATCCTTATTTCCCAGTTGCCTAATAACAGTACAGGTTTTAATCCTTTGAATAGCGAGTGTATTGTGCTTTCTTTCCCATGTCGAAAGCATAAATTCCTGAGTTCTTTTTGAACACGCCACTGAATTGTAATACTCTTTCATAAGATTCTGCATTGGTGCACGAAACATCATAATCAGACTGTTACACAGGCTTATAATTTTTAATTGAAAAATATTAACAGTACCCAGAAATTTGTGGAAAAAAAATTTACTCCATTTAATTCTTTTAAACTATGGGTTTAAAAATTTTTTTTGGATTTAAATAAATCCAAGTATCAATCTACCTATTTTATAATGCCACCAACAGAGCAAACATTAACACCTCTAAATAGCACTTATACTGTCTTATTACATAAACCACAGAAGATGAAATTTCTGTCACTTTCTTAAGAAAAAAGAAACTACAAGAAAGCCATTTTCAGAGACAGACTGATTGGTGAAGAAATAGGTGCCTCTTGGAAATAACTACTTACATGTAAAGTCACTTGTAACTTCACTTTGAACTTCACTTTTTAAAGTGCTTATGTCATTCAGTGCCCATTTACTACATCAAGTGACAGAAAAGATCATTTAGCCAAAATGCCTAGTAAATGTATATTCCGACAGACTCATACTAGGTGACTAAAAGTAAAATATGGCAACTTAAACATTATATGTTATGAATAGCGGTTAAAAATTATAATATTTTTAGTTTATGCATATAATAATCATACTGGAGGAATAGTAATGAACGTTCCAGAAATCAAAAATGAATCACAGATGATTAAATAATCTAAATGCATCCTAAATTGTATGTGTAAGTAAGTGAATCTGTGTCTGGAATGTGTGTGTGTGTGTGTGTGGCAGTTCTAGAGCTGTTGAGGAGAGAAAAAGGCTTCAGCCCCACTGATACAGTGAAGAGGTATACTGCCACACTCCTGACACACACTGTAGTGAAAGTGCATCACAATCCCGACCATTAATCCTTAAAATGCACAGAACAGACTGACAATCACTCACATCCTTTGACAAAAATAAGAAATAGTATGACGAAATTCCAGTAAGAAACTCCTACTCATACTGAAACAGCATCTGATATTTTTTTTCAGTATTTACAGTAGAGCCTTTAACAGTGCTAGAACAGTGTGCTTTAAGACCTCCACTATGCAAAAGAGCCGAGCTGTACTGCTGTGCCATTTTACAGTTTGAGTCATATATAAAGTGCTCTCTGCATGCTGCGCCTTTATAATGGCAGTTAATCTGGGTGGTGGAAGAAAAAAGGGAAGAGCCAGCAGCAGGGCAAAGTCTCTCAGAGAGTTACATCATCCTCCTTTATCCTCTTTTCACAGTAGGGAACGTCCCAATCTTCTATCATGAGAGCCCTCGTACAATATCCATCATGCCATCCACCCACCAAGCAACATCATGATACATGTGGCAGAAAATAAATGGAACCTTAATGACACTGATTTCACACTGACCTTCTTTACACACGTCTCGATTAATAGAGCGGATACGGAGTATCAGGATTCGAACGCCCTGATGAGGCCGGCAATTATACTGACTAAAAGCCCTGCTCTCTTAGACTTTAGTCCTAAACCTAAAACTGATAGTGTTTTGTGAACTGAGGTCAGTAAATGCTCAAAACTCCCCACATGAAATTGTACTGGGTGCCAAATCAAATATAAGTGCTTTCTACTATAACTGAAGGGTTAAATAAGACTCAGTGGGTTACAATAATCTTGCTTATTGTGCTGTAGTCTTACTCTCGAACATAACAGCCAGACAGAGGCAGTAACAATTCTTTCATATCATTACAACAACCATGCACACACTCTCTAAGGACCGTATTTTAATTATCATAAAGCAAATGAAAAATAAGCCATAAAGATCACAGCATTGGTGCATGTGGGTGTGAGAGATAGATCCTCTGTGTTTTTGCCGTCCTTGGCTCAGTTGGATAACTGGGGAAGGAATAAATACTTTATCAAGAGGCATGGCTAAGTGCTGCTGCGATAGTCAATAAAATCAACTTCTCTCGTTCCTGGTAAAAAACAAGTTTGCACCACTGACACCGTTTTCACAACGGCGTGTGATTAGATTTCATTATCATCCATAGACTTCTCACTGAGGCAGGCATGTTGGTTCGAGGGTTCCATCCTATAGAGTTTTGCCTTTCTCTGTGTGTCCATGTGGGCTTGATCTGGGTTTTCTCCCAAAACCATACTGGTAAGTCAAATGGCAACATCTTACAGAATGAAAATATCTTGAATATAGTCAGATTTATCGAATAATTCCTAGTACAAGATGACAAAATATAAATATAAGATTACAAACCCAAATAAGATTATTAGACTTATTTCAGGACATTTTTACTCATTTTAAATTTTACATTTTCTTAATCTATTAGCAGATAATTTTGCTTCTTTCTAGAAAGAAATGATCAAACTGAGCAAAATTATCTGCCACTAGAACAAGACTATTTTAAGCTTGAAATTAATTAAAAAAAAAAAAAAAGGTTTAATAGGCTTATATTTGATTTATGGTAATCTTATAATAGGAAATATTAGATAAATGTGACTATATTCAAGATTGTCACTTGCTAAGAAGTCATTTTTGCAGTGCAGGATAAAGTAGTTTTCCCTGCTCCCAACACAACTAATTGTTTGATTTATTTATTGATTTATTTATTTATTTAAATACTCGTGTTACAGTGAGGGTGATAGGGAATCAGCAAGTGATGGAGTATATAGAAAAGACGAAAAGATGAGACAAAAATTTCATTATGATTGTAGGTGTTAAAAAGTGTTAATGTGTAAATTTGTATGCATTTGATGATTAGGGAGGTACTGTAGTTAATGGTTCAGGGTGTGTGTGTTTGTCCGTGTGTGTGTGTATATGTAAGTGTGGGCAATTATAAGGATATGTGTAGGAAAAAAAGAGCAGTAAAAACAGCCATAGCTATTATAATTGAAAGGGGAGAGGGAAAAAAAGCACAACTAATACAAAAAATTAGCTAGTTAGCAGCCCTTCCTGATCTGAAGTGGTTGTGTTAGATAAAACACTGAAAATGAGATATGCAGGACAGGGGTTACTCCAGAACCAGAAAAAATTGGTGACCATGGTATTTAGTTAGTTTTGGTGTTGATTTTGTTCCTTATGTGATGTTCTGTGCATAACGACATTTCATCTATTGTTTTAAACGTTACCGCTAAAATAATACTGAAGCTTGGTGACAATAGTCCATGTCCACAAAACCAGGATGTAAGAAATAAGTGAAAAAGAGAAAAAACTGAGAGGCTGGAGAGGGACCGGCTGTTAATAGCTGCAATAACGTCAGTGATAACATGAAATAACATATCTTGCGTACGTTCCACAACATTAAATGCAACTATAAACAGTTAAAATGTGTGACGGTTCATTCACTAATAAATGACAAATGGCAAATGTTGCATATTCCATCTTGAAATTGAAATAAAGCTGATGAAGTTGATTTGAGTTCTTTAGGTTTGCCATTACTTTTATATCCATTGCAGGGGATACATCAAGATACATCATATCAGATCTTTGCCCACCTTTAATGTGATATAGCAACCAACAAAATTCAAGTGAAAAACAAATAGAAACATTTTAAAGAAAAAAAGAAAAAAACTTGCTATAACCTGGTTTCATAAGTGTGCACACCCCCTAACTAACTTTGTTAAAACACCTGGGATGTACAGACTTTCTATATCCACTGTATATACTTTAACAACGTCACAGTTTAAAATATTTTGTACAGAAGCGTTTCTGTCCTACAGACACGAGGCAGATATCTCACTCTGCAGGCCACTACAGCTCCCCATTCCCTCTCACACTGAGACACTATATATATGAAGACACTAATTCATATTTATGGTCCAAATAGAGTCTACCCTGTCACCTTGCACTCAGACAATTCAAGGCTCTCCTGCTGTACCTGAACAGAGAAGTTGACTTAGCCATGAAGTGACAGGAAGGCCACCTAGCCACCAGAGACCTATGCATTTCCAAAGCCTTTCAACAGGCCTGTGCGCTTGTTAAATCACTGAGAAGTGTCTGCTGGACTCCGTGAGTGGCCATGTGCTTACTCCAAAATGAGCTATTTAACACGTTCACAAAGGGGCTGCTACTTTTCTTTACCTTTCTTTCAAGGTTTTCTCCCCCTTCTTTCTTTAATTTAGTGAAGATTTTTAATATGTTTTTAAATAAAGTCAAACTTAATATTCAACCAGCGCTTATCACTGTTTCTTTGCAAAGCAGGCCATAAATATTAATGAGGGGTTTCGTGCAGACCTGAAAGAGAAGGCTGCACATAGTCTTTCTCCGGTAAGAAAGGAGGGGGTTGGGGGGGGGATGTGAGGTAGTTATCACAAATAAAAACCCCTGGGTAATTTTTCACAGAAATAATTGCCCTGCATGTGGTAAATGGTGTTATTTTCTGGTATTTAAAACTTTGGCTGGGCTCCCTGTGTAATGATTTGCTGGCTGTGGTTAGCTCTGGCGTGCAGACAGAGGAAGGCAGGCCAGGCACCGCGGCAGACGGGGCAGGCGTTAGGCTAACAGCAGTCGCTCAGCTGGAATCGGTGTGAGGAGGTGATGGCATCTGTGCCAGCGTGGGTGCTCCCCAGAGTAGAAGGCTTACGAGGTGGCCAGACACCAAGAAGTAGAGGAAAACTAAAAACAGCTTCATCAGGGATGGAATCACTCGATCTATTGATCACTTGTTAATCTTACATGCCGGAGACAGACAGGCGCCAACTATTTATTGATTGAGACACTTCAGGCAATTGATTTTTGGGCATAGTGTTTTGTAAAAAAAAAAATTCTGAGGTCAGAGACAATATATAACCAAAATAAACTATACTTGTCAGAGCATGGAGGGAAAATTCCATCACTATATTGAACACCACGGTTGGTTAATACCCCAAACGTGGAGTTTGCACTGAGAAGAGCGGCACCAGTGTGAAAAAGATGCTCTGTGAGAATGAGTGTTTGAGAACAAATGGGTGCAGAATCTCTCAGTCAGGTGGCGAGACTGATGCCAGGGCCAGAATCATTACAGCATTTGTCAGCAGTGCCGTTCTTGCTTGGATGGCGTACAAAACATGCAGTCTGGATCATGCAGTGATGGCTGGTTTGGCTGAAGGCCCTGCTGAACACCAGGCACCACGGGAAAGAGACAGAGAGCAAGAGAGAGAGGGAGGGAAAGAGTCTGTGACCTTCGCTGAATGTCACAATAAAACAGTGAGCAAATGAATCTGTGAGGATGGAGAGAGAGAGAGTGGAGAAGACAAGGCTGAAAAGAGAGCGGCGGACAAGCGGTTAATAACGCAGGCACTCTGGCCAGCGCCTTCTACGTTTTTTTCATCAGGCTCAAATTAAAGTAATGGGATTCAAAGCGCAATTAGTCTGAAAGTATTAAAATTTCGTTCCGTCCGTCCTCCGATCTGTACGTTGGGTCGAACTGCCAGTTTGCTCTTGATTGAAGATGGAGATCTCCAGTCACGCCACGCCACTTATGTTGAGCAAATACAGAAACAGCCACAAACCTTCCCAAACTTTGAAAATCGGATGATTAGAACATGTTTGCCTGGAGAGGTCTCTCGCCACAGCTTTATCACGCTGACCCCTCTGATTTTCATTAGAGATATCAATAAAAATGTTGGTTGGAAATGAAAAGTCCAAGTGGCTGGCCCTGGCTGCGACTTTAATTTCCTGTTGGTTTGGAGGTTTTCGGGGGAAAACAAGAGTGTTGATAGGTAAGCGTGCATCCTGTTATTAGGTGAGACAACCACAGGCAAGCCGAATGAGGTGGACACTGTTCTGGCCAGCGTGTGTCAATCAGCTGCATCAGCCTCATCTTAGCCCTTCAGCACAGGGGTAGGATAAAGCTTGCACACTGTATCAACAGCTGATTTGGTTTATTCAGTCCTCGCCTTTTTACTCAGTATTGGACACTTCTACAGTACACTTAACTTATTAGTGTTACATCTGTATACGTGTAATGTAAGATACAAGCTGTTAATCATGTACATATCCATTCATCATTATCTTTTGTCATTCTTTTGTTAAATATGTCATTACAAGTGCAGCAGATTAAGGTGGCACAGACAGATCCATTGGCAGAGAGGAAGGCTTAACTACTGAAGTCTCGAAATTGCTATAAAAATCCTTGCTTCAACATTTAATCACTTCTCAGGATTCTTTTTTTTTATTGCTCTGCATCCATTCTGATTGATCTAAGATGTCTTAAGTGAAGAAAAGGAAAAGAATATGAAAATAGCCCCTCATTATGACAGCCAAATTGTACTCTAGGTCAGGAAATGGACAGGTGTATTCAACTGTCTGTGGCAAGGAAGCGAGCAGTAAATTTGAACGCACCACAATGGACATGCTAATTAGCGGCAGAGCAATGGAATCCTGGCTAGCATGTTAAATCTGCTACATGACAGTATAATTTGACTCCTTAAAAGGATTATGCAAATTAGAGCTCATCACAGCACAGGAAGACTGAGAAAGGTGACAGATAATTTATCCATAATACACCTTCCATGGGTATCTGGAGGCAGTATGGCAGCTGGGCCGCAGTCTCTTACATAGCTGGCATAGCTAAAAGCATGTTTAACTCTTCTCCGATGCACTCTTCTGCTTTTCCAAATGGTGATTTATTTAGTTTAGATTTAGCTGCCAATCAACTTTTGTTGATTATTAATTATGTTCACAGCCTGAGCATGACCACATGTCTCTCTATATATCATCAGCATCAAAAACAGTATGATGCACATGTGATTTATGAAAATCTCTCGGCGGTTTCAGAATTACACTAGGTTCACTGGTTAGTAGAGATTCATCTGTAAGTGACTGTTTCAACAACTCTTTCATTTAGTGTGATAAACAGTACTGCACCAGGAGAAGCAGGCCAAGCTGGAAAAGCTTTTCATGGTGGAATGGAGAAGCAGAAACACACAACATATGCAGTAGGGTGCTTTTGTTGTTCCTCCTCCCTGCTGGCTTTACCTCCCATTTTAACACACTCATCAAGATTTATATAATTTGTAACAAGTCAGTCAAATCTATACTAAGAAAAAAGGCAAGTTATGGTTAGAGGCAGGGTAGTAAATTGTTCCATTTTTGCAGGTAATCTAAATGCAAACTAGAAGCAACTTATCATGAGAATGGATTTTCCACCATCTGGTCAAATAACAGGGGATTTGTCTAGTGGCAAGCAAAGAAAGGAATGATGGGAGAAAGATTAGCAGGCAAGTCCTACAGTTGGCTAAAATGTATTTTGTGCAAACAAGAACAGATGATGCCTTAACAATTACACCTGTCAAAAACTCAAGAAAGCAATCCATCTCTCCATGGCTCAGCTGAAAGCAGCCTACTTCATAGTAAAATGATTTTTTTAAACAATTGCTAGCAAACATTTTGATACATGACAAGCTGGGGAGTTAAATTTCACTTTCATGCGTAACCAAACTGAACTCAGGTTCTGCCATTCAGTGATAAGTACAACGAATGCAAAAGCACGCTGGCAGAGGAAGGAGGAGGGAGATAGGAGGCGCTGTGTGGGCCTTTTTTTATAGAGCTGTTGCGACAGGGTAACAAAGCACGCAGTTTACTGGCCTTGGATGTGGTTTCAGGATCAAAGCCAAGCAGCTTAGCTCGCGCCTCTGTGGAGCTAACGGCCTCTTGGCCTTATGAAAGCACTTCTTTATGTGAGATTTCAGTCGCTACTAAACGCAATCAAAGGAGGGACTGTTAACTATTTATCTTGTCCATCTCCGTTTGGAAACTAAAAGATTCTCACAACATTAAATGGCAAATGAAACTGTAAAGAAATGAGGAAATGATGGAGATTTTACCTCATTCCTGGCCTCTTTCTGTTTTTAACAATTTGGGCTGCATTTAATCGAGAGTTTTGCCTAACCTAATAAGACCTTAATAAGTAAACTTAGTTACAGCCCATGCCTTTACTTCCAGCTGTATTTATAATGCACTAAAGCCACTTACATCAAATCTGCTAGAAATCTTTTGGCTTGCATCAGATAAAACAGATTTCTGAGAATGTGTATTTGAAAAGATGGATGTAATAATTTACTGTAAACATAATTTTGACAATATGTTTGCAAGATCATGTTAAAAATAATTGATCATTTGTGTGGGAAAACAGCAAAATCAGTGGACAATATACGCTATTTCTCAGCCATGGATAATGCAAACATATTTACTCATAAAATAAACGCTAATTACTAATTGTGAATGCTAAGTAATGTTAACTAAATCTAAGGAATGTTTTGATTTAAAATACAAATTAAGCTAGAAACTAATAACGTTTTGTTTAAAACAGCAATACTGTCAATGATTCATCTGATTTTGGTCCTTGTTTGGTTCGTGCAGCTCCAATCAGAGCCAGACGAAAGTGACAGTGAATATCACCTGGCAGTCTGGAATATATAATAGTGGTGCTGGGTGATATGTAAGGAATAAAACATGATGGGGCATGCTGTTACGTGGAAAATAATCAACAGCAGGTTGGTGTGATGCCCAACACATCACGAAGGACAGCTGATTTTTCCATAACAGCGCATCTCAAATTTAATTCCTCTTACTCCACAGCACATTACCAACAACTACTATTTATTATTCAGTAAAGAACATATTATACATACTTTTTATACATTTATTATTACTTATTAGTTACATTTATTATTGCTGTCGTTTTTCTTCGTTAAATAGCTTGTACTAATACTGTTAGAACGAGCACATTAATATAAACCTGTCATTTGAATTACAGCTGGCACTACTGTCAGAGCTGTTACAGAAAATTAATCAACACCTTCTGACTAATCAGTGTAAGAATTCAACAAATCAGCTGTGACATGTTACATCAGCATACATGTTTCAGAGATGTTGTGTGTATCATCAATACGGAGTCAACACTGACCGACCTGTTTACTCACATAAACAAGCAAAAATAATTCATATTTAATTTTCCTACCTTTTCCCCATTAAATACAGTAATTGTTTTTGTAGACATTATAAATAAAACTTATTTTGGCTTTTCGTATTTTTAAATGCAGTACTACTATTGTCCTGGAATTCTATTAGCAAACCTAAATATCAATATAAATACTATAAATCCTGATGATATCCAAATCTTGTGATATGCTATTTTTACCATATCGCCTACTACTACTTCATAATCTGTCACAATGCTCTAAAATATCTCTAACGGTGAAATTCAGGATCTCTCACCATACACAGATAGCCAGTAATGAATATACTCCAATCAACAGTATGCTCTAACAACAAAGCACTGCACGTCTTTCTTTTCTGAACTGAGAACACCAATCCTAATGTGGTGCTGGACAAGACTAATACATGAAAACTGTTGAACATTGGTGAAACTCTAATTTGACGAAGCTTGTGGAATGAGTGTCAAAACATCTTTAAGGCCAGATCCAATCCTGCAGCCTAGATGTACAACTGTACAAACTAATGTACAAACTGCCTTGATCGAGCAAAACCGCCAAAACATTCACAATGACACAACAAAATACAATTGTTAGATTTTGATATTTGTATCAAAACTTGTATAACAGATTAGAGAATACTACACATTTAGAAGTGGGTTCTTTAAATGATTGATGGTTCTAGCTTATAAAGGAGTTCTGCCTGGACCATCTTTTCAAAAGAATCCCCTCTGTTGCAGGGTTCTACATAAAACCTTCATGTAGGGTGCTAGATTGAACTTTTTGTCTAATCATATATCAACATATATCAAACACATATTATGCTGTACATTGTATTGATATTTTGCCAAAACCATATCTAACATACGATTTTTTACGTACGTGAGTTTTTACGATCCTGGCATTTCAGTATTGGTAAATAAGGTTGAGAAATACTAGAAACGAGGTGACCTAACTAAGAAAAGGATGAGGTAGAGTCACCTCTGCATAGTCATCTTTCACCCTTATGAGTTATACAGCTGGTAGCTCAGTGTGTGCTCCATTTAACCTACAATTTACCTACACACACATATACACACACACACACACACACACACACACACACACACACCACCCCTTTTTTACAGCATGCACCCTGGCTGTTGGATTGGGACAGAGCCAGAACAGCCAGTCACTACTGCTTATTTACAGGCTCAGTGCACAAGAGTGCAGTGCAACCCCACTGCCGATGATCAATAATAAAAGGCATTTGTCCTTTCATGTGATGTATAATTATAACCCTAGCCAAGGTGAGTGGCTCTCTCGGAGCATGAGGCGAGGGAGCTGTTCCACGTCAGCATCGGCTTGTTTTATTCCCAGGCCCCACTGTTCAGACCAATTGTGCTTTGGCGTGAGAGCAGCAATCAGGGTCAGTGCGCAGGTCTTGAGCAAAGATATAGCGTTATCGATTTCATGGCAGCAGGGGGGGTTGCAGCAGCTCGGGGCACTGTAGGGCCTCTGCCTCCCTCCAATCAGAGAGCCAGGGGTCAGGGGTTGAGGGTCAAGCCTGTTTCACACCCGTCATGATGAATTGGGCTTTGTTGGATTTGATCGCATGACACTCTGCATTTGAGAGGCAGGCCGCAGGGAGGCGTTACACAACAGGTAAACACGTCACCCTGCTGTGGTGGCAAGAAAACAAACACAACCCTCCACTCAGACTCCACATCTCTTTCAAGAATCTAGGCTTTAGAAACAAACAGGATTTACCTACTTCTGTAATCACAGCCTTTAAATACAGATATAAAGATAATGAATTTGTTCTTTCATTTTGTGTTGAAGTGTCTTAAAATGTGTAACTTCTAAAGAAAAGGTTCTCTCTGAATTCAAAAATGAAACTTACACAATTTTCCACTTGCCCCATATTAGTCAATCATCCATGACACGTTTATAATCCAACTTTTCCTTTTTTCAGTTTTGTACTAAAAGCCACAGGGCTAATGTACACAGGCTATAATTTAAACGCTATGCGAGTGCATGCTTGAAGGCAAAATTGTACAAAAAAGCTGGAAGCTATATGCATAATAATATAGTTCATAATCATATAATAATAAAACCTGTAAATATAGACTATACCGGCAGTTAACATTATTTATTTAAAAACATCATTACATAGCTTACCCTCAAGCAAGCATAATAAAATTTGGGAATTAGAATGGGGCAGATCTTGTTTAATTGTTGGAGCAGGGATAAGCAATATGGCAAAATAATAATATATCATTTATAATATATAACATAATACTTGTAGACATGTTCTAATATAAAATATGTAATACTTGTAGACATGTTCACAATACATGATATAGCAGGATATGTGATTTTGCTGAGGTTTTGCTAACAAAGGACCAAGCACCATTATAAGTTCAGAGATACTTGTCCAAGTATTTCACAATGAAATGGAAAGAAAGTTAAGCAACTGATACAAAAATAGTTTGTAATTTCCAGTCAGTTACACTGAGTACCTGCAACACTTACTGGAATACCGCAGTTCAAAACTAAAGAAGCTAACTTTGGACATTAATCATGTCTGGGCTGATTAACTACATTATGGGTGAGTGGAAAACTGTAAATAACTTTATTTCCAGTAATAATAAAAAAGAAGTTTCTTCAGAGTCTTTAATAATCAACTACTTTCCTGAAAATGTATTGTTAACATGTGCCTAGCACTCTTGATTCCACACTTAACCATTTTTCTCAAAGCTAACTACATTGTTGATAATATTATACACACTTGCATAAGATAAAACTAATGAATCCGGGTTTTGAAAGGAAAAGACAACCCATGATTGTATGACAAATGCCAATGCAGCATAGTGTCTCCCTTCCTTAATCGCAGCAATCCAATACCCAAAAGTCCCTGGAACCTGACCACGGTCACTCACAGGACACACAATGGGTTAGTACAGAGGAAATCCAGATTTTATTTGAATATTGGATTCAGATCTTATTCAGGAGACACCCTTTCTATACGGCCAACACTGCTGGGAGCTAGCTGTGCACTAAATCAGCATTCGTCTGCACGTTTCAATGTGTTAACTTATGCAGTTCTTTACTTTTCACTAAAAAACAGGACAAATGGGTATCAATGGACCACTGAGCACAGACAAACTAGACTAGCTAATGTATATATCTTTGGCATATAGTGCAGTAAATGATATTCTGCTGCTTCTAGCTTACATTTTTAGCTCTGAAACACTTTTCTCTCAAATGTTTGGACATAAATCATAATTGTATAGCTTGTGAAATGTGCCGCTTTTCTTTCAAAAGCACATATTTAAGGTAGCTGAAGTGAGGTAAATGTGTTAAAGGGTGCTTGGAGACTTTTGCAGATGAGTGCACTTTGGCACAGAGCAGTGGGTAAAGTGTCCAAAGGCGGGCAAGAAAACAGCCTTCCAGGAGCAACCTTCCAGAAAGAAACAAATGAACAATGCTCCAGCCAGCGGATCCCGTCGCACTTGAAAAAGAGAGAAAAACCATTGGTACTGCGATTGTTATAGCAACACGCTGCAACACAATGACTGTGGTGTTTTATTCCCTCATCTCTCGAGCTCTCGGACAATATCAGAGGTTCACACTAACAACCTGAGAAAAGAAGTGAGACAGAAGCATATTCCATATGGACAAATCACTGTCACTGAAATTTACTGAATGTACAATTTATTCAATGCACATGACAAGTTGTCTACAGACACGCTCGCTGGTCACTTTAATAGGAACACTTGTACCCCTGCTGATTCATGCAAACATCCAATCAGCCAATCATGTGGCAGCAGAGCAATGCATAAAATCATGCAGATACAGGTCACAAGCTTCAGTTATTGTTCACATCAAACATTGGAATGGGGAAAATCTGATCTCTGTGATTTTTTTTACTGTGGCATGGTTGTTGAGTTTGAGTATTTCAGAAACTGCTGATCTCCTGGGATTTTCACACACAACAGTCTCTACACAGGATGGTGCTACCAACAAAAAACATCCAGTGAGCAGCAATTCTGCCAGCAGAAATGCCTTGTTGAAGAGAGAACAGAGGAGAATGGCCAGACTGGTTTGAGCTGAGCTTAGAAAAGCTAAGGTAACTCAAATAACCACTTTTTACAACCGTGGTGAGCAGAAAAGCATCACAGACTGCTCAACACATTTAATCTAGAGGCAGATAAGCTACAACAGCGGAAGACCACATCAGGTTCCACTCCTATCAGCCAAGAAGAGGAATCTGAGGCTACAGTAGGCACAGGCTCACCAAAACTGGAAAAAGACATTGTCTGGTCTTTTTTTCAATATCCTTATTACTCATATTAAAGTGGGTGGTGAGTGTGTGAGTGTGTGTGTGTGTGTGTGTGTGTATATATATATATATATATATATATATATATATATATATATATAGTATATCCTTAAATTGAGTTAATACTAGTGGAGTTTGCTAATGATCTGTTGAAAGTACTGTAAACTATCCAGACTCACTGTGTGTGTAGCTTTTATAATCCACTAGTGGAGCTCTTATACAGGAGAGCAGAAATCACTTTTCTTTCATGAAAGGCAGACCAAACTCTCCCAGCTAAATGCACAAAGCTTATATCCTTCTAAAGCTCTCCAGGAAAGAATCAGGGAAATGCATCATGCTGCCAGCCAATGAGCTGCCAGCATCACACAAGGGAGTTTGTTACTTTTTTCCAAGCACACGGGTTGTGGAACATCACTTACTGCAAAGCCCAAAACACCGAGCTGGATGCAGTCGAAAGGATAAAAATGTATAAAGGAAATATACAGCTAGCTCATGATCTGGACCCCTTCTACCTAGTGACCTTTTTTTCCTCTTGCAGCTGCAAGTGGTCTCTAACTGCACTGAATTCCCAGGTCCACTGCACAGATTCACTTTACTCGACGGCAATCGCTGAGGTCTGCTTCTACAAATGAACACACTGCTCATAGGTAATTTATAGTCAGCCATGGGAGCTTCAATATTGAGCCTCAGGCCCCAAGCGAGAGCAGAAGCCTGAGATATGCAGTGCAGCATGAGCTCTAAGTGCAGAGGAGGTCAGGGAAGGGAGGAAGGGACACACAGGAGAGGAGTAGAGGGAGAGGAAGGTCACGCTTCATCACACTGCCTCTCACACATCTGCTAGCCAGTCTGGACATCAGGGAGAAATACACTGTCAGTCCTCCCCATCAGTCTAATCATTACTGACTCCTTGCTGGGAAAAAAAAAAAAAAAAAAACGTAAATCAGCATAGCTCGACCTTGACTAGCATAATGCATTTTGGTAACCTGCTAAACCAGCACTAACCAGCATAAACCAGCATTATTTTTGTAGCAGAGGTCGTGTTTGTATGCGAAATGGGTTTCCTCGCATTGTCAACCTTAATTCCTTCACCACTTAAAGAAGTAGTCACCCTTAGACAACCTTTTATTTATGATGTGAATTACAACTAAAATAATGCCAACTTCATATAAACACTGTACAGTTTTATTTTTAAGCTGAGGATGGAGCTCAGTTCTAGGCCAGAAAAGTCTACACAGAAGCCTGAAATGAAGAAAATATCCTAATCATAGTTTTCCTAAACCACCTTTGATATTATCTGATTATTTCCAGCACAGAAACCCTTAAACTTTAAACCAGGTTTCAAATCTTGTCTATATTCTCTTTTACGGATGATGTTGTTTAAACAAGGCGCAGGCTTTCTTTCTGTACTCCTTCCTCACTTTTTAAAATTCTCACTCTTCTACAGAACTCAGAGTTCTATAAAGCTTCTGTACATAAATGCATTCATGCTGCTGATTGCCAGGCTGTGCTGCGGCTGCGCTCCCTCTGGTCCTGCACCATTCTGTGAGTGTAGGAGGAAGGCTCGCACTGTTGTTAACCTCTTATCAAACACTTTCTAACACTCTAAATTGTTTCCCCCTCAGCTGAGACTTGGTAAGAACGCCTTTCATTCTTTCTTTCGCCCCCTCCATCTGCCTTCACGCAGCCTTCCCTCCGAGCCGAAAAAAACAGGTTGCGGCCAGAAACGCACGCCTGCGCTCTGCCTTATATAATTAATCAAACTCGCCGTGAGGATATCGATGGACTGAACATCTAAAATTCTCCAGGCGAGCTTTCGCCTTAAAGCAAGAACAGAACAGAGAGAGCGGCATGCACTAGGATTGTCTCAGAGACTCGTGCATCCTGCTGAGAGTAAGAAACAAACTGAAAGTGCAGGCGTTCGTTTGTTGTGCAGACTCTCACTGCTATACCTATACCATCTCCCTGGTTTTCTTTATGCAAAATCTGAGAAAAAGATGCCAGCATAGGTGCATGAGAATGCATATATTATGCACTTTAATATCTAGCAACATGTGAAGTCTGGTTCTCTTTCCATCTGTCTCTCTCTCTCCCTCTCTCTCTCTCATCCTCTGCCAGTTGGTGCTGTTTTGACAAAACACTGCTAATGAAACAGTAAGCATCCCACTGGTCCCACTCCTTCTTTCTGGGATAGCAAATTAATTTTTCCTCTGTACTGATTAAAAATTTACCTACCACATGCAGTGGAGCAACACAGAAATATGCAAATCTCTTCTTTTTTTCCCTCACTTATCTCCATATCAAATGTTGTGGAGATGTATACTTCAGAAGTAAAGCCTACGTGCTGAGATGGAGAGAAAATTTTACAGTGCAAATATCAGCACCTTTTAGACTCGTATGTTTATCAAAGTGCAACATTTATATCAGAGAGGGCAGAGGACACAGTTGTGTGGAGTCCAATCAGGCAGAACAGATCATTTAAAGGGAGGGCATGCCGTATCTGTACACACACACACACACACACACACACACTTTTAAATTGGTCTCAGAGAAGTGGATGGCAAAAAAGTGGATGACTCATCACAGTAAATCTGAAGTTTGCCTGTTTTTAAATAATTTCCTGTGAAAATTCCCATGCAAGCGTATTAGAAATGGTGACGACTGTAACTGTAATTACAATCGCTCATACTTCTTTTACTGCACTGATACAAAAACGACCAACATGCACACCATCATGCCGAGCAATTATGCGAATAATGTGAAAAAGATTTAAACGAGTTTCCAAAAATCCTGACGGCTTTCCTTACACAGCTGAAAGATCCAACATCCCATTAAAGTATTTGTGAAATTAAATTATGAAACAATGCTTTTCAAAGGGGTACAAAAAGAAATCATGATTTCAATCACCTCCCTATTTGAATGTGGCACTCCACTAATTAATTCTATTGAAACGAGTCTAATTAAATTGGCCTAATATGAAGCAGCTGACTGCCATCTCGGCACGCAGACACAACGCTTGTAATAGTCAGGTTATCTGTGCAGTCCACAGCCACAGTGACAAGCTTAAGCCGTGTAAATACAGCCCCCTCACACTCCTGCTCCGGCATCGACACGGCCGTGCTGAGAGCATGCAATTCCCACAGCTTCACTCTCTTTTTTTTTTTTTTTCCTTTAAAAAGGTGTTCGAGAAGAAGCGCCCGTTTTCTTGCTCCGGGACCATACTGTTCGTTTTGTTTAATTGATGGGGAAAAATAAATTTCAAGTCCCTCTTTTAGCACCTTCCTTTGGAATAGAGGACCCAATTAAGGGCTCTCAGACAAAAGGAGATTTGGAGTGGCAAAGCTCTCCTCTCTCTCCGCGAACACTTTCCCATGACAGAGCGGGAATTCCTTGACTCTGGAGTCACGCAGACACAGAGAGCTCGAAGAGTCCAGCCTTCTAAACACACACACAGAGAGACAGAGACAGAGAGAGAGAGAGAGAGAAAACACTGATAGAAGTAGGAGAAACTAAATAAAATAACTTCCCATGAGGAATAAAGTAATGAACAAGAAGGAAATACTATTTCATAAACATATGTCAGGTGTCTTTGGCATGTATTTTCACTCTTCATTATTATCACCTGTCAACGTTGGGGCACCATGTGCTTACGAAGTCGATCGTGCAAACACTTTTCCAGGTCAAAATCATGACACCTGGTAAAGACAGCCATTCCTGGGTGAAATACACTCCTCAGTCATCAGTCGCAAACACTAGACAGCACTGAAATTTGATTCACTGAAGCTCGGATTAACTTAAGGAAAGCAAATATTTGAACAAAATGGGGGGTTTAGATGAATGAAAGATTTCAAATGTGTATAATTATAAATGAAGTATTGGTCTTAATAGAACCTAATGAGCTCAAGCATATAGCAAACATCTATCAAATCCATGCCTATTTCATTCCATCTACATACACATAAACTAGCAAAAGACTTAATATAGTAAGCTAATTATAGTATATTGTACTAAGCGTTCATAACAATAAATGTTGATTACTATTACTAGCATTCCTATTGTACTCTTTTTCTCCTGAGGCGAAATGTGTATGAGATCAAGCCTCAAGGTCACAGAAGCGTAAACATCAAGGTCAAACAGTAGGGTTTAGTAACACAAGCTTTCAGTCCAGTCGACCTTACTTAACAGACTATACTGAGGAATATTATTAACCTCCTGCAACATTGCTAAAGTGTATCTGTGCTTTTCTGTATAAAACCTAAACACCTTTCATCCTTTCTTCCTTAAAGCACACAGGAAGGAAAGAAACAGCTATTGAATTCCTGAATGAGTATATGTCAGGCTGCAATTTTAAAGCTGAACTAAATGTTCTCTCAGATCAGTGGATATTTACAACATCCACCTCTAAAATCAACTCCATAACAGAGCCCAAATGGAAATAAAGTAAACTAAAGCAACTACTCTGCCACAAATAAAACCGTGCCAGTGCATGACAGGATTTTCTGGCAGCAGGGGAATGGTCAAACATCGGCAGATAAATCGGCAGAGGAAAAGCAGGTAACGAGGAATGATTTAAACCTGTGTTGTTAACAGTAGACTATTTATGCGCTTTTTTTTTTAATAAGGCTTCTGATGACCAGAGACTGATGGTTGCCTCACAGAGCTGAGCAAAGCCAAGTATTGCCATGCATACTGAACGTTTATGAATGATTTGTCCCACAGAAGTTAATAAGGACAGATCTTTATGCTTCTTGTGTCTTCATTCAATCCCAAGTCAAAAAAGGTGCCACAGATTTGTACCTAATGGTTAAATTTCTCAGACAGTAAAATTTAAAATATGATCCATCAATATTCCAACACCTATCTTATATACAGTATCTTATATACTGTATTTGGGTCAAACATATGATGCATCTGTTTTGCTTCTGAAAGCCATTTTCTTTATTAATATGCACAAATGCTTTTATTTCTGTCAAAAAGCTTGTTTCATTAAGTTGTTTAGAGGAAATTTGAACATATTAAGGGAAAGTTCTGAGAAAGTACAAACTTACCATTCTGAAAAATGTTCCACATAACAATTTTACAATTTTGGTTTAATAAATAAATAATAAGCCAAAATAAAAGCAAACTCTGCAGCATATTTAAGAATATTAGTTTTATTTTGAACCATTTTAAAAATCCATATGGACCATATATTCACTGTGTACTAAATATGCATAATGGAGGACAGATTGTAATAGCAGTTTAAAACATAACTTTTCTTGGTCTGAAATAAGCAGAGGCAGTGCAGGCTCATTTCTCTGTCTCATGGGAAAGAGGTGTGTGAAGCGCTGTTTGTGTAGGCATAAAAAATAAAACTGCATACTGGCTGGATGTGTGTGAAAGCAGGCTGAAATCAGTTCCCTTTGTCTCTGAATTATCTGAAAAGAGTGCAGCTAACTGAGGGCTGCGCCTCAGCCGAAACCCTGTTTGCACTGCCAACCCGCCTCCGAATCAGCTCTTTCTGCTCCAGCTACTGACCCATTAAGTATATTGTGTACATATGCAAAAAGGGACACAGGCAGGTGTCCGGGCCTGGTGCAGTGCGAACACTGCTGCTATGTGTTACTCCTGTTCTGTTACTGAAGGACAGACAGTGAAAGGTGGGGGATGGGGGATGACTAGAGAAAGGAGTATCAGACAGAGAGACAGTGAGAGACACATACAGACAAGGAGAGGCAGGGAGACAGACAGCACGCAGCACAGAAAATCAGAGAGAGTGAGTAAGGAAGTGAAATACGAGGAAAGAGAGAAAGTAAAGAGGAAGTCAGAGAGGCAGGCGGAGGCAGACGAGGTAGGGTGGTCGGTAAGAATCATGTCCTCTAGCTGGCACTCTAATGCAGTTGCTTGTGAACGAGCAGTCTGATGGACGAGCGTCCTTCCTCACTCGCTCTAATCAATTTATTTAGCAACTAAGATAAATATCCTGCACTGACATGGAGGGATTAGAGAGGGCTCACTCGTCCTGCTACGAAACGTGCTGCTAAAGCAAGAGGGGCATTAACGCAAAACACGCCATCCATTTCTCCTTCTGACTGACTGAGGCCAAGGACTGGCCATTAAACTCTGGCATATATGCAAATATTACAGAATGGTTTAATATAATGTAATCTAGTTGGGTGTGATCTTGATATGACCTTAAATATTGTATTATACTCTGCTGGTATTGACAATAGCTGTGTCTCAATTGGAGCATTCTGTATACATTTAGAGCAAGTGGGATGTAGTGCATTAATATATGGATACACTGGACATTGTTTGCACTCAGTGGTCACAGCCTACTCTATGTAGTGGAAAGAGCGTGGCCAGCAGATGCCTTGGGTTTAAATTTTGCTGAAAGGCCAACACACTGAGTGAGACCACCACCACACTGAATGCAAATTAAAAGCAAAAACTCTCATGCAACAGAAAACCGTTTGCCCTATCATAGGGAGCTCGCAAGTTTGAATCCCATTGATGCCATCCATGGAGCCAAGGGAGTAAAACTGGCCAAGCTCTGTGGGTGGGAGGGATGCCGTACTGTCTCTCCCCCTGTCAATCACAGCAACACTAGTCACTCATGAGCATCTGTGGAAGATGTGGAAGAGGGCAGAAAGCGCTTTCCTCTGAGTGTGGTTTGCTGCACTGTGAAGCAGCATGAGCAGCTGTTTAAAAGGATGTGGTTTAAAAGGATGTGATAATCTGTCATTTCCATTTAGTGCGCAATTTGAGACGTTGCTACTTTTAAAAAGTTAGGTACTTCGTACTTGGGCATACTTTCAAGTACACCATTTGATATGCAGCTGCCACCACCATCAAGTAAAGGCTATATTCAGTGCAGTCCACAAACAGCAAGAGGAATACTGAGTGTTTGTCCCTGACACCAAGCCCATTGCTACGTCAGCCTCCTGGTGGGCTTCAAACGCAAGGTGGTGTTTGCATCATGTCTGACATGACCCACGAAACTAAATGAGTTGTGACAAAAGGCAATGACTTAAGAGAACTACTTTAATCATTTCAAGTAGCTTCTAATGCATATAAACACAGCAATCATAAATACAGGACCAGTGACATTAGCTTAACTCCAATATGTCCGAATCCTGTCACCAACACAGTACTTCATCAGTTGATGGAAAAAAAAAAACATCAGTGCACAGCGCAACCTCCCCTTCCTCCCACTCTGAGGTGAGTCATTTGCCGTGCAACGAGATTCTCCCCAGCTGGGAGCTGGAGAGTCTTCAGCTGTCGGTTTGATTGCTCTTGCCTGAGGCATTAGGTTCAATCCACCATGTCGCACCTCAGTAGTTCTGCATAGACGGCTGAAATCTGACTCAATTTACCGTGGGGATTTGTTAACTTTCACATACATTTAGCTGTGCACTTGGCCAGCTCAAATTGATAAACCTGTTGCCCAAACAGTAGTGTGAGCTTTCATAGAGCAGAATTTCTAGAGGAGTCACTTCCCTCATCTTGTGTCTTCTGGCTCTGTTCCCATCTTTCTCTCTGTATAGCTGTACTTTTCTGTCAAATGCTTTCTAAGTTATTCTGTAGTCTTGGTTTGGTCTCTCTCTCTCTCTCTCTCTCTTCTCTAGCAGAGAATTAGGACAAAAAGTTTCATTAGCGAGACGAGGGGAAGAAATCGGAACATTATTAACCCACTGGAGAGTGTGGTCATGCAGTGGCCCCTCCAGCCACAAAAAGCCAATATCAATCTCCCACCAGTGATGAATTCCTATTCCAACTCTTAAATGATAGACTTTGTTTTTTATAAAAATAATAAATACGATGGGAAAAGGGCAGAAATAGGAAAACACGCTGAAACCCAAGAGAGGGGCAGAAAAACAGTTATTTAAATGTAAATAAATAGGAAGTTTATCTTCTCTGTCCCTCTTAAAGTTTGGCTGCTTTATCTTGGAACTCCTGTGGTTTTTCTCTCTGCAGCAGCTCAGTCTATTACGCAGTGTGTGCTGCAGGTCATGGTGGTTGGTGCTGGGGCGGCCGTCCACAGCCCAGTCCTGCCTGCCGGAATTAATGTGGTTGAAGACCAGGCTGGCAGCAGCATTGCTATCAGCTTCAGACCATTACCACATGTCATTTGTCATTATGTAGGATACCACAATACGCCAACATTTAATTTTCTGCTGCACTTTATCAGTGGTGAGACTTTCCCTCTGTCTCTGTCTCTCTCTTTTTCTCTCTCTCTGGTCCATTGTCTTTGACCTATCTACATAAAACCCAGGAAGACGGATGGGAGCAGAAGCTCTGTTCCTGACAGGCCTGAGTCCGCTGACAGCCTCAGTGCCCAGAGGAGCAGTGAAGCACTGCCAAACATGCCAAGAGTCACACCCAGGGAACAACTCAGAGGAAGCACTGATCTGGGACCAGTCTCAGTCTTTCCTGTGCCAATAATGGATTTATAGACAGATAGGGACTCTAATCCAACATCAGCACTCCTGACGTGAGATGTTTTGCTCTCATCTAACTACTGATGGATCTTAGATGAGGTTTGGTCTTCCTGTGCTTTGCTGATCTGAGGCCAGTTTTGGCTCTCCTTCTGCAAATAATGCTGAAGAAAAGCCAATTCTGCTTCACTGAACTGCTCAGCTCTCCTGAACATACGCACATCGACACCAGCAGAGATGTTCCCCAGAATATGATGTAACATTCTGCTGATGGATAGACTAAATTTTAATGTCCATTTGGGCCACACTTAGAGAATGGCTTGGAGGAAGAAGCGTAACATGTTTCTGTGATGTGTGGTATTGCACTGTCTAATGCAGCATGAAAGACAGATAAGAAAACGCATAATAGACTTCAGTTATACAAAGCTCGAGCCTGGACAATAAAAAACAGCGAAGGTGGTGATCTATATTATAAGACTAGAGAGGGGTAGAATGCAAAAGTGTGTGAAGGAGGCAGTGAGCTGAAAAGGATGGAGGAGGGAAATGTCCAGGGTTGGCACAGACATCAGAGACTGGTCTAGAACTCAAGCCTTATCACCACAGATATGTTAATAAAAGTAGGAAAGTAGGCATGTTCTTGGCATCACAGGGAAAGAGGTGATCCTCTGACAAAATATTCTGCTCCCACTTTTCAGGCAAAAAAGTAAAAATATATTGACTGAACATTTTCCCTGTTTTGCCTGAGGATGATTCCACTACAGATTTGAAATTCAACCTGACACCAGCTATGTAATAATGATAAAGAAAATCCAGCACTTGGTTTTGGTTTTCAGTTCAGACTAACCTCAATTTCAGTTCTGGCCAAGAATTTCAAGTTGGTGCACAAAAATTGTGGAGTACACTAGAGTCATGTTCAGGTTTAGGAAATCCATCCAAAGCACTGAGCTAACATAAGCCCTGACCTTTAGGTGCACACAGTCCATAGACTTGTGTGTTATTCAAACACTACTCATTTAATTCCACGGCATGTCTCCACTGTACTCAGAACTGACAGGAAAACATTACAGGTAGTAGTTTACCCAACCATTTCCATGTCAGTTGAGTTGGACAGACATCACATTACAAACACTGTATTCTATTTTAGCTTGAGATTGATCTGTTTCAATATTTAGAGTAAATTGAGGATTCATATGTTTCTATTTAGAGAATAGTGTCCCTGCTACTATCCTCATATCCTCCACTCAGACACTTTCAGTGATCTGCCCTGCCTCAAAGCCTCATCAGCGGTCACACTGCTACCCCACTGCACTGCTCGGATATATCTGAACAGCATGTGAGCAAATGCGACTCCGTAAATGCCAGACGTCACTTCTGTTTTGCACTCTAACAGACTTTGCCATGAAGATCACAGAAGCTTTAGTGTGAAAAATTTGCTCTAACTCAAACTACGGTATATATCAACATCGGTTTCCCAAGACACAGAACGAGACACTAATGTACATTCACACAGATGCATTAAAACCAGCCAAGGTCTTTCCCTTCAGTGCTGAAACTCAGTCAGCACAACCGCCATTAATAAGGCAATGAGAGGACGGTCTAGAGCACTCCTCTGATATAAATCTGAAGGCCACTATTCTCAACTCTCTCCAAGAGCAATAAAGACAAGAGCCCAATGCCTTTTAAAGCGTGCTTTGCTTTAACACCACTCAAATTTACCGCTTTAATTAAGCACACTACTGTTTCAAGTATTTTTTGGGACACTTGACCAGTATATATACTGTAGTTTCCTGTGTATATATGTGGGATGCAACACGTATAGGTTTATAATAATCATCATAATATATTTTATCTGCAGATAAGAAGAGAATATAGTCATGTGATAAATAGAAAAATGCTTAATTTAGGGATGCGCTGATCCATTAGAGTCCTGATATGTATCAGACATGGACATGCTATGTAGACTGACTCAATACAGATTATGCACATGACTACAGGACGCAACTTGCCTTAAAACATTCCACCACTACGCCTATGAAGTTTTGAATTACTTAGCAGCAGAAACTTGCAGAGAGTTGGTTACTGTCAGATCAACATCAGATCAGTATTGCTGAAACCCTATATTGGTAATATAAGATTAAAAGGATTGGTGTGTTCCTAGCTGAATATATAGGTGTATCCTTGGCTCACACCCAGTGTTCCTGGGATAGGCTGCGGATCCACTGCGACTCTGACCAGGACAAAGCGGTTACTGAAGATCCATCAAAGTGCATGCCTTAAGACAAGTATTCAAATTCAGACATGGCATCAGCAAAGTACTCCATGTACTCATGGACATACAGACTGTCACAGCAATCAAGAACAAAGAATTGAGATAATTTTGGGCCTTGTTAGCTATGAAGCTACTCTTAGCTCCAGGTGGATGTGAGACGCTCTGTAAAAGCAGCATTTCGCTCTGCTAAGATGCTGCCATTCATCAGCTCACAGCTTCCAGCTCCAAGCCAGGGTTTCAGCTCCATTCCTCTCTTCTCCTCTTTCAGTTATCCCTCTTTACACCACTCCCCCACCCTTCACATTCAAGTTATCCCCTATTTTTCCGCTCAAAGACCTCACGCTGTGGCTGTGTCCAAGCCCTCAGCTCCCATCCCACTTACTCTTTCATGTCTTGTGTTGATCCAGACCCATTTCACGTCATGTCTCTGTAATTACCAGTTTGTTTTCAGAGTGCTGGGATGGACGGATTTCGTTTCAAAAGACAGTCGGACATAAGGTTTAAAATAAGATGTAAACATTAAAATTCAAAGGAAGAAAAAGCATCCTGTTTTTTATTTTTTTTTTTTTTGGTGCTGCAATCAATATCACTGCTTTGAGTGCTGTGGTTGAGCCCAGTGAGATTGGGATGAATTCAGTGTGCCTGAACACATCACTAAGCTTCGAGTGTGAGCCTGCCAGCTAGTCAGGAACAGGGGCTCTGACTGAACAACACTTAAAGCATTCAGCTACAGCCAAGCAAGGAAGGGAGGGAAGGACAGACGGAGAAGGAGAGAAGGACAGAGACAGTGAGGGATGGGCTGCAGGAGCATAGCCTTGGTGAAGAAAAAGTGTGTGTGTAGGGGGTGGAGGGGGGGTGTAGACAGACAGACAGCGAGTCAGAGTGAGTCAGAGAAAGGAGAAGGAAGATGGACTTCCAACAGGAATAAAGGCCTGATGAAATGGGACTCCCAGTGACCGACGCTGACACACAATGGCGCATTAAGTGAATGAGACGATTAGGAAATGTGTGCTGCCAGTGCAGGAGGAACAGACAAGTGAGTGCTGTTCTCCTGTATGACAAGCCACACCCAAGGGCCCAGGATTCTCAGAAAGGTGGAGGAGCCATTTCATTCCATATCTCCGCTCCCATCGCCCACATTCATCTTGCTCAGACAACTTGCTCCAATCCATAAAACAGGCATTAATATGAAGCTATCACCCGGCTAAGAATTTTCATTTTAACTGACAAGGTGCCCCATTCATCATAGGCAGCGTGTCTCTGTGCTCCCGGACTGCCAGTGAGGAGAGGCAATACTGGTGTGGTTAAGTCAAAGCATATAGACTCTGGGAGAAAAAAAAGCTACAAAGGTGTTTGAGCTGAAGTCTTCAGAGGATATGCACTATTTTCTGGCACTGTTCATACCACCCAAGAAGGTTCAAGATGGTTGCAGGATATTAAAAAGCAGGAAGAGATTAGGCCTTCATACTAGCAAGCGACCAAACCACAGACGACTGCTTATTTTCTATGGAAGTGTGTGACACTGACCCACAATTACAGTTACAACAGCATGAGACATGCAGACAGAGCGATAAGGGACATATTGAGATTTTCTAAATTCTGTGCAAATAATCCAAAGCATGGGCTTCACTGGTCAAATCCTCACTCCAATCCTACAGCACGGGTTGTGTGTTGTCTGCCGAAACCTCTAGTCCCACAATTTTAGTACCTACCTGTGTCTACCCTCCATTTAACTGCATTTAGTAGCACTCAAAAAATTTACGGAAACCACTGAAATGTGTATTTCTGGGTTTAACTACTATAACTACTATAATACAGGGAAGGATAAATCAGTAAACAAACAAATATTGTGCCTGGGCTTTTAGTTTTTTATGCATATTTGCACATATGATAAGCAGGTTTAACAACCAGAAAAAAAAAAAAGAGTTTCTCCTTACCGATTCTCACTGAACATTTTTTTTTAGTTTGGTATGTATGTCTAAACTTAACACACTACATGGAGGTTGATGGTTGCTGAGGTGGTTGTTTACATTAGAACATTGTTAGAAGACAAAAATGAACATATACTTGTCTGATTCCCTTGGTCTTAATGTACTTAAATAGCTAACTAGCCTGCCATCCTTTATTATATCACGTCAGCTATCACTTTTTAACCTAGAGATTTTCTGGCAACCAAAACACAGGACTGGGCAGCATACTAGAGCTTTTACTTTCCCAGCAGGTTAGCTAATTTATCATTAGTCCACCCTTGCTATATAGAATATATTTTAAACAAAGACAACACAGTTACATGTGTATTTTTCCTGACCTAAACATCCTTCCCATTAGTGACCCCCAGTGGCCCAGATACTTGATGTTGCAAATGAAGTAAATGTGACTTCCATTATGGGTCAAAAGCTAAAATGAATATATTTTCAAACATATAAAACATAATGATCACACCTATTGTGTCTTGACTCATAAAATCCAAATTCTACCATTTTAGCAATAAACAAAAAACCCCGTTATTTACGTGTATTTAAAGGCTTTCAGGTCATTGCTATTACTCAAACCCTGTCATCACTTCTGTACCTTTGAGAATCTGAAACACGCTCTCGTTGCATTACTGGACATAAATCCTGCACACCTAGGTTCCAGAGCCAGAGCAAAAAAAAAAAAAAAACACGCCCCACAGTATTTGTTATCGAGCTCATTAATGGATCTGCATTGGAGCACGGGACAATATGCACAGAGCAGGGGGTTAAACAGCCGAGCCAAGACGAAGCAAAGCAGGAGAAAACAGAGTGTTCTAAATGTCTGCAAACGGTCTCGGCAGAACATTAGCAGCGTACAGAGGGCCATAGGGAAGACAGAGGATTCATTTTAATGAGCGTCACAACTTAACAAAAATGTTCTCTGTCTCCATTGCTGGCAATTTTGCTGGTTTTATCGTAAACAAGCAGGGAGAAATATCTTTTGACAGCATCGCCTTGATATGGTAAACAGGCAGGCTTTGAAGTGTAGCGGCAGATTATACATTGCTGAAGTGAGATTTTTAAGATTATTCTTGTTATATCTAATGACGCAGTTCATCAGAAATACACATACTGACATTTGTAGCATGAAAAACAATTTACAAGGGCTCTCGGAAAGAGAAAGAGAGAGAGACAGAGAGAGAGAGACAGAGAGAGAGAGAGAGAGAAAGAGAGTGTTAACTGTTTTCCTCACACCAGTATAATGAATGGGGCATGGTTTGGGTTTTGGTATTACTCAAATATTTATGATGAATACAGGCTTGCATGCCAACGGAATTGTAGGACTTCCTGTGGAATGTGTCTGGGCCAATGAATCTGGGCACACAGTAGGTGCCAGCCTTCACAGTACCCTCCTATCTCTCTCTCTCTCTCTCTCTCTCTCTCTCTCTCTCTCTCTCTCTCTCTCTCTCTCTCACACACACACACACACACACACACACACCCTCCTTCCTCACACAGCAGATGCTGTGCTCATCTGGTGTGCTACACAGTAACTGTCAAAATATTGATGCACAGCTCAGTCACACACTGTTATCTTTTAACCCTTTACCACTTGTGCACTGTGTCTGATTTAGTCTCTACGTTTAACTTGTATAAAAATGACATTTTTTGCAGCACGCTTCTACTACTTTACAGAATTATACTGGTCAAATTCAGAAACGCAAACTAAGACACATATCGAATAGACTTGTACATTTCCAATTCTATGTGGCTTGTTGTGAGCCTGATTATTAAGAATGCACTAAACTGAGGTCAGGAGTTATTACACAGTTGGTTAACAGATTTCATATGCTAGTGCCTGCGGAATTGGTGCATCAGCTCTTCTGGGCCTGACACACATCTGACAGATATCAGTACACGAGTGGTACACACACAGTGCCAGTGCCCCCCTCAGTCCTCGCCTGAAGCACATAGTCTCTAGCCTTGTTTACTCTCTCACTCACGCAAACACTCATACACACCCATTTTCTTCTTCTGTGCTACAGACATACAGTCAATCCAGAAACATGTAAACCAAAAGCCCTCTGCGATACAGACCGAGTAAAAGCGAGCAGTCCCATTCTTACACTGTAATACAGTACACTGAGGGCTCAGTGGGTTTTCATAGCATTGTTCATTTAAAGAATGAAAAACGAAACTAAAACTAAAGGCAGAAAAGTGCATGTGTACGGACAAGTAGCAGTGCCACCGGAAGTGATCTACTTCATCAAGATAAAGGTACACATGCTGCCTGAGTGAAAAAACCTGGACATTAGTGCAATAGGGGAAGCTTATAGAGATGCACCGACCTGATTCGTTGGATGCTGGGGGTCCAACATGTATTCTACTGAAAGCTTCTGAAAGGTGATAACAACGCTGCCAAGAATTACAAAAAATGTTAAAAAGACTGACCCCATCTTTAAAGTCCACCTGAAATGGTTTCTTAGCTGTGATTTGATTCCATATTGATGACATATTTCCTTCTCAAACAAAAAGTAAGAGTGATATCATATTGACTGACACAACAGCCGGTAACATTTGAGATATAACACACACACCCTCGCTGAATCTAAACAATCCTAACAGTAGCTAAATATGGAGAACACTGAAGAGTTTAATAAGAGCCTTTTACTGACTCTTACTGATGGAGAAGCCCTGATGGTGTATAAAGACAGAATCACAGTCTCCCTCAGTCTGAGGAAGTGACATATTCAAGAATCGAAGAGCTCCATGCTGGTAAAACAATCTTCCGAGAAGTGCCCGTCACATAACCGCAAACATATACAGCTACAATCTCCCTCTTCAAAATGAATAAACTCCCACCATTTTTTCCTCAACCAAGGGACGGTTGGAAAAGGGAATAGAGTGCGGGAAGATACACAGCTGAAGACAAACCAACAGACCATGTATACTGCTAACAAGCTACTACTGCTGCTAATACTGTAGCTAATACTGTAGAACAAGATATACATATACATATATATATTCTAAAGAGCATTTATTTGGTTCACAAAGTTTTGGCAAGATATGAATCATCAAAAAGTTTTGACCATTTTCCAAGACATGATGAACTGTAAAATTAAAATGAGAATATCTCCAAAACTATTTATATATATTTTTTCAGATATAGCATCATACTGGTGTCCAGAACACTAACAGACATGTACAAAAAAGCTCTGAAACACCTATTTTGATTTCAGGGGAGCTTTAACAATTATATTTGGATTTAAATGTTTCCTTAGCTGAAAATCCTTCGGCAAATATAACACTTGCTTACAAAGAAACAGAAGTCTGAATGGTAACAAGTAAGATGAATGGCTATTGTTTGCAGAATTATTGGTAAATTGATGACCTATTAGCTTCATCTGTCCTCTGGCTTTGTTTGCTCTTTTAATCCTGTGAGACCTAGCTGTCCTGCTTGAAGTCTACATCTCAATACACTGGATCTATAGCGTCCCGGGCAGTCATCATGGCTGCGGCTGAAATACACACAGCTATTGAACGGCCGAGTGAATTTTTCTGGCCACACCTCAAGGCTGTAGATCACAGAGGTACAGCGAAAGCTGAGGATTGCACAGAGACTTCCTGCCTGGCGGGGAGAAGAGGCGTATTAGATATGATATGTTAAAATCTAATTGGTGCAGTCAGAAGGCCGTGATAAGGAAAGGGGGAAGATTAAGTTGAGCTATCAGGGACTCTATGAAGCTGCAAAATGGCTCACACCAGATAACGATGACGGCACTTCAAAACATCATCAGCAGAAGCAAGGTGACAGGCCTGGCATAGGTCCTGCCTCTTTCTTACAAAGACGAGAGAGAGAGAGAGAGGGAGAGAGAGAGAGAGAGAGAGGGAGAGAGGGAGAGAGAGCGGGAGAGAGAGAGAGAGGTTGCCTGCATAGTCAACACAGCCTCTGAAATGCAGGTTCCATGTTGAGACATGAGGTGTTATAATACTAGGAAATACGTATGCTAATTTGAATGATATTTGTAAAAGTGTGAATCATTGTGCGTTTCCGTCAACCATTCCTATGTTAATATTCTGAAGAGAGAGCATCAAGATGGCATAATCAAAGAACCTCAAGCTAAGCACAGTCGTGGGGGGCTGAAATGCTTGTACAAATCTGTTTCCGTCAAACATGTTTGTCATGATTTTTTTTATGGATATGCCAACCTTTCTACCTCAGTCAAGCATTGTAATGTTTTTGTTATATTTAGGATGTTCTAATTAATCCTAATTAATAAAATTTCTAATTGTTTTTTTTTCTTATGTGCAACTTTATGCAAACTCATTTGCATAGGATCACTGAACCCTTTTTCTGTACCATAAGGCATCTTTCTAATAAAACCTGTTTTTAATGTTCCGTATTACATTATACTGTGTGTCTCACTGTTATGGGCGCTGATTGCTGATTTTGCAAGTCTAATGGTCTAATGGTAAATACATCTATAAAGAGAGACTTATATTTACGCACTTAGAAAAAATGGTTAAATCCAATGTCCTAACGGGTTCTTTGTTTTGTTCCTCTGGGGAACCCTGAAAGATTCAGAGTAGAACCTTACTCTAAACACAGATTTCCCTTTCAGAGAGGGTTCCAACAGAATGGCTTTAGGAAGCTACCCTGAACCCCTGAAGAACCCTACGTGTGTAGGTTACTGTAACAGAGAAATGCATGATACTCATCAACATGGATTGTTATAGTTCTTTACCCAACCAACACAACAAACATAAGTTATAAACGATTTGGGGGAGAGTTTTCATTTTGGTTTTAACGAACCAAAAAACAAACCAACTGGTTCACTCACTTATAAAAAGTCTAGTGGTCAGACAGATAGAAAAGAAAGGGCTTCACGCTCAGACCAGTTGAACTTTAATGTGAATTCGCGACCCTTGAAAGCGTGAGCGACAGAAAACGGGACGAGCCATGCTAAAATGAGCGCAGGCCATCACTTGCTGTGTGTTTTTTCTTTTTGCTCTGTGATCTTCATTTCTGACCACCCGCAAGTCCCATGGGATCCAGAACCGATTTCTAGCACAATAGAAGAAATTGCATATTGCGGCGACTGAACTTTGATGATAGCAACAAGAGCGCAGTCAAAAACGGCATTACCTGAAATGTTCAAACTGTGGGAGTTCTCGCACTCAAAAAGCGTGAAGCGTGATGCAATGCAGTGTACAGAAAGCTGAGACCCCTTTCACAGCAGTCCACTGACAATGCAAGAACATCGAGATTAGCCTTGTACTGCATAATATCGTACAGAAGCGATTCGATAGGTTTTGCGAAGGTACTGTGAAAATAGTAAAATATGTAAAATACTAACTTGCTAGAAGGTGTTATGTTTAGCCTGTTCTTGCTTGTTAAAATTATTGCTAAAGCATAATGCATATGTGCGATTAGGCACACTGAGTAACTGTTACTTGTTTATCCAGTAAATACAAGAGTATTGAATTATCAAAATAATTGTTTGTTTTAGTCCTTCTCTAAAACAAACCAATAAGTAAGTTAGGTAAACGGGATGGAATCAGGACAACGCATTAGAATTCAGCATAAAAGCTTACAGAAGTAAGTGTGTTAAAATAATTAAATTCATCAAGTCCAAAACTTCCGTTCAGATTTGGGATTGTTTTCTTTTGCCAGAGTTTATCTATGCATATTATAACAGAGGATCTCTATTTGGGTGACGATGAGAAACTTGAATACAAACTGATCAACTTCAGTCACGCAGAAAATGCTGCTCTTCAGCGTTTTCAAGCCGGGCTAATGCTTATATAGCAACAATGTATTTTTTTTCCCCTATTTGAAAGTCTTTAGGATGTATTTAAATGAGAGATTTAGTTAATGAGTTTGGGCAAACTCTGGAACAGTCTTTTAAGCATTATCATTCTCATTAATTTTCAGAATTACCCACTGTGTTGTGATAGCTGTCATGGACTTCAGACTTCAATTAATTAAATACTACATATGTATATAAAATATACATGTACGCGCGTGTGTTGGGGGGGAGGTTGTGTGAGTGTGTGTACTTGTATATGAATGAGCATATGTTTGTGTATGTATATGTGGACATGTGAGTTTGTGGCCAGAAAAAAAAAAAAAACATTTTCTTTTAAAATTCTGCAATTTACAGTTTCTGAGGAGCGCACGGCTAAGCCGTAAGATAAATATGCAAATGCACAAAAAGTGCCAATAGAAGCTTTTTTTTTAACTTAATGTATTCAACAACTCCAAGGCAGGGGAAACAATGTCCTTTAGGACCAGAGTGTGGAAGAAGGATCTCTCCTATTATACTCTTCAGTGTTAGAGGGAATTCCTCAATAGATGTAATGTTTTGATACAATGCACTTTACAAGCAGTTTGCATAACACTTAATATCAAAGATGAAAAAAACAGCAATAATAACATAAAATCTGTGGATTAAAAACTTTAATTCATGAATGGCAATAATCACTTAATAGGTAATCACTTAACAGGTTAACAATCTCCATGTTTTTTTGTCAATTCATGTGGAGGAGAGTGCACATCAGAGACATAAGTACGTCATTACTGCTTTATCTGTCCACTGTTCTTGTAAAGAAGGAACAATTAACCCTGCCTTCAGCGTGATTGATATAGGCTTTGCTTTCAATTTGTTCCACTACACAGATCATGAAATTCGGAATGTGCCCATCCTTATTGACCTACACTTTCAAACACACAGGGCTACAACACGACGAAAGGAATTAAAGAGAAGAGAGCCGCACAGCCATGAAATAACGTCTTAAAAAAAAAAAAAAAAAAAAAAAAAAAAAAACAGACGTGACCTCACAAAGCCTCGACTATTTCAAGTGCACTCTCTAGAAAGTTCTTTTCTATTCAATTGAAAAAGTTTTTTATATGTTGCTTTTTCATCAACGTGCTGCCTGAAAGCAGGATGAGAGCTTTTAAACTACTGGAAAAAGACAGCTATGTTGTAAACAGGGTTTACCGTTTTCATTTCAAACATTTTCAAATGTGAGCTGCTAAGCTGAGCCTGTAAATCTTTAAGACGTAGTGAAAGAGGCTGTTTGTGGCATTTCAGCTGGTCTTATATAAAAGAAATAAAATGTTCACAAATTATATACTGTTGGATATCTGTTATCAGGCAATTTTTCAGTGACTAACAATGTCTTACAGCATTCTGTGTGTAATTTCATCTAGACCAACATTAAATAAGAAAAGAGAAGGAGAAAAGCAGCATGCCTTGAGCTATGGATGAAGCTTTTATATGCAGGTAAGAGAAACTTGCAATGTAACACGTATCTCCCTTCAGGCACCAAATGCATGCGACTGAATAACATTTGTATGTAACATATAATCTGCTCAGGAACATTTGAGCCAAAGTGATTTAACATATATTTAGTATAAGTTTGACAAAATAAAACAGATAAATAAAAGAGGCATTTTGATTCATTTCCCATTTGCCAAATTAAAGCACAAATTAGGATCAGAGTATTGCTATAGATTAAAACTTAACGTATAAAACAAAGGTAGTTTTTTCTTCTGATACTAAAAATATTCTGAAGTTTCTGAGCATGTTTACTTTAGCTTCTGGCTATTCTACCATATCCAGGAATATGACCTTTCCCACAGTCTGCTGCAAATGCCTCAGGAAGAAAGCCTTTAGACTTTATTAGATGAAAGAAACACAATCACTTCACCAATTACATGTCACACGAAGCATTATGTGGATGGCAGAGTGTTTTATCAATACGCAAGTTGGGCTTCAGGAGGCCCGAGCATATTCATTGGCAGCACACACACACACACACTCTCTCTCCTCTCTCTCGCTCTCTCACACACACATACTGAGAGAGAGGGAGAGAGAGAGAGAGAGTGTAACAGCTGAATGCAGCTTCCTACTAAAGTGTGGCTTTGGAAAAGTGCACGCTGCTATAACCATGGGAAAAAGGCAGCACAAAGCCAGCAAATAAAGCCAAGCACGGGTGGCCTTCTTCAAATGACGCAATGCTTAAGGAATGCGTGTCAGAAAAGACCTCAGCACGCTGCAGCTCCTCGGCGAGGTGAGGCGAAGCCGACTTTACTTCCATTTCCAGCCAAATCGCTCCTATAGCATTTGCTTATTAAAGTGACAGGTGGGCTCCCATGCATATGCGTCTCTCAATCCATTTACACAACTCGTGCAGCGGGTGTCACTGGGAGGCACAAGGGCGGTCTGTGGGGAGTTAATCGGGCCATGTCCTACCTCCTGCTCGGCCTAAGCGGAATAATCAATTACAATTTCACAGGCAGAACCTCGGCATGTCACCGAGAGTCATGCAGGTGTGTGTGTGTGTGGTCAGATTGTAGCATGATAAACTGGTAGTGGTGGAGGTGGTGAGGTTTCCATTGTTTTTAGAGAGTTACTTTCCAGGACAGAATTTTGTCAAACTTTAGTTGAGAGACAGCTGTGTGGATGAGGCATATATGTTGCTGTGCTAAAAGAAAGTGCCTAGAGATCTCAGGAGTACACCAAACACCATGAAAACTCAAAAATCCCAAAGTACAGTATGCTGCGAAGGAAACTTTGAAGTATATTTCAACCATTGAAATCTTTGCCCGTGCATGCTCTAAAGCATAAATACATGTACTGAATTCTATACCTCTGCAGGTTCAAACACAAACCTTATCTATTCCTGTGCCCATATATTTCACAGCAGAGTGTGGATGTGTCAGTACTGAAAGCGGGATTAGGAGCCGAGGTACAGGACGGGAGGCGAGCAGAGGCAGCTAAAGGGCAACACTCGCTGCTAGCGTTGGAGCTGCACACATAAACGGGGGGAAAAAAAGCAGATGGGAGTCAGCGGGCAGAACATCTGTCCTTCAAGCCAGACGCTAAATAAAGGTCTCACTTGCGTGGATGTTAAATGCATAGGTGGAGGATTTGGTTTTACCTCAGCTTGAATCATAATAAAAGCTGAAAGGCCACAAGATCTGCTCTAATGTTACACTACAGTTAAGAAAGAAAGCGAAGCTTTGCCAATTCATTCTAAATATAAGGTGATTTCTTATGAAACACTAGAGAATGATATTATTTACTGAATGGTACTCAAGGACAGATTCCTGAAAAGCCTGCGATCACTAACAAGATTCACAGCAACCGTTTCATGTTTATTTATCAGAACAATAAAAGATGAGTGTGATTAAATATATCTATGACAATAGACTGCCAAAGGTGCATCGCTAGCGTAGGATGACGAGTGCTCAAGATATGAAGACGTACAAGTCAAAAACAAAAATAAAAAAGGCCCCCAAACAGGCATTCGTATGAGCCTTTCTTGTGGCTGCATTCTGTCTTCTGTACAGCACTAATGCCGTTGAATCTCCTGCCACTGATACCACTGATACAAACATAAAGGGCTCAAGCTCCACATGAAAGCCAAAGGTACGGCAGAATGAAAAATCCCCCGCCTGACCGAGTGGGCTGTGTATCACAAAGGCGGTGATAAAGCAGCGCACAGCGTGAGGCGTGCGGTAGCGCAGCATGCTCCGCGCCTGCACTATTACCTTAGTGGGCTACATCTTCTTTATGTCTGTCTCTCGACGCTGACCTTCAGAGCAACATCAGTGGGTGGAGGAGAGAGAGACAGAGACGGTGTAATCACTGCGCTGCACGCCGCCCAAACAGCTACAGATGGGGCTGGAAATCCCTCTTAATTGTGATAAATATGCATCGGAATGGCATGCTCGCTCCCCATCTATACTGTGTTCAGCGTTCCGATCACTGGGAGGAACTGGCCATTCTTTTGTTCAGTGATGTAGCACGATGTTACCACTGTAGCTGTAAGGCATGTAGAAGATGCTGCTGCTTTCTTAATAAAAACCTTTACAAAAGGAATTAATTAATGCTAAATATTTATTCCATTTTGCAATTCTTTACCGTAACAAGGACTTACGTCTGAGCTTTAGTATCCAACCGCGCTTGAACAAAATGAACACAGATAACAGAGCATTGCTTTTAAAATAAAAGCCTACGCATTTTAGGCTAACTTTAAAACATTAAACCCTGTTTCTGTTCCTAACTCCTAGCAGAATACCTAGCATTGCAAAATACCTGTTGATGTAGACATATGAAGCATTTCCTCTAAAGACAAATCTGCAATAAAATAATACATATAACTATTTAGTACGCAACAGTATTCACACATCAAACATCTGCACCATTACATTCCTTTCTCCAGTTTCCATTCATTTTCCTCTATAACGCTATTGCACTAATATAATAGAAAATTCAATACTGGGGAAAGAGAGAATGGTTTTCCTCGACACAAAGCCAACTTTGAGGTTACTGTTTCACAGGAACTGCCAACCCTTTTCTCTCCCCGTTTATTCCTCTTGTTGCTTAAGCCTAAGAATAAAACTCTCAGCTGCTACTCCAACACCAATCCATACACGTAAACATGCACATGCCATTAAGAGCCATTAAACACCCTCAGTCAGAATTTTCAGGCAAATTCGATTCAGCTCTCAAGAGGAGCCGCACAGCAAATCACAGGGTGTGATTTAACCCCTTCCGAATGCCAACAGGAGACAGGTGATAAAGAGTGCGCTCATGCACAGGCTATGAAGTTTCTCCCCTCAAAATTAATTCCATCTTCAAGATTTCTATCTTGCCGATACGCTCAGAATGGCACAAAAATATGCCCCTGCCTCTAAGATTACAGCTGACTGATTTAGCATATACATCTTCTGCTGCTGTGCCAGTGGGAGTGTGCTGGATGTAATGGCAGAGTCTGGGCCTCTGGTATATGACTAATACTCTTACGGGTATTACTTTATTATTAAATTTCAGCATTTAAGTGAGACATCTTTAGGAATTGTGGTCTGTCTGTGACTGAAGTTCCTCTTCTTTGATTATGATAGGCACTGATAGTCTAATCAGAGGCCCAATTTCCTAAACTGAACATTTATACATATCGACTATTGTGTATGAGCATAGCATTAAGGAGGTCTGTTTACAAAATGCCTTCAAAACCAGTATGTGTACATACAGATGTGTGTGTGTGTGTGTGTGTGTGTGTGTGTGTGGACAGACAGCACACCACATCCAGCTCACCTTTTGCCTCATTCACTTAAAATCTGATCTATTAGCACATATGATGTAAACAGGTATTTAGCTTCAAGAAGTGATTGTGTGAACAAATATCTTGTTGACTCAGCTTTCATCAAATTCATTCTCAATAAAGCAGGCCTAGTACTGCGGATTAAATAGCTCATTTAGTCAAAGTGAGACAAACTGAGCCCATCATCAGATGTGACAGTCAAGTATGAGGCGTTTACTAGAAATTCATGCAGTAATGTTTCTTTATAAATAGGGAAACAATATAACAACTACACAACACTGAGCTTTCACAATACTCAAATAATCTCAGGTTAGGTTACTAACCGGTATAGCAATGCACACTGATAAACGGGCCTTGCTTTATGAAACAATAAACTGATGATGTGAAACCCAGCCTGCTCCAGGGAGCCCCAGCCTGTGTGTTTGGCGCTGCGTGATGATCTGAGCTCGGATCTGCAGCATTACCTGGAGGACGCGCTCGGGTCCGATACGGCGCTTGAGGAATCCATGCGCTACATTCAAAGTTCCTGAACAGCTCCCTGCTGCCTTATGCTAATTTCTCACCGCTTTTACCGTCCCGCCGCAACCAGCAGCCTTTACTCAAGTCATGCACAGCCTGGCCTAGTGCTTCACGGCAGCTCAGCTGAGACAAACAGCAGCAATGTCAGCGACACATTCACCAATTCCTGCACCGCGAACCGCACACAACAACGACAACACGCAGGCGTTAGTGGCCATCATGCCTGGAACCGAGCGCGCTAGTGAACGCAGCTCCCGCGTCCTCAGGTCCGCCACAACACGCGCCTCCTCCTCCTCCTCCTCCTCCTCGGTGTGTGTAAACCTGTTACCCGAGCATCAACCTCCCCTGATTGCCAAACACACTCCCGTGGGAAAGGGCACGCCCGAAACTTCTGACATCTCAATCACACACACCCACACACACACACAGAAAAAAGCCCAGCATCTAATGAGCGAGCGGCGACGCGTTACACACAACAAACCGAGCTGTTTTACCGTTCTCTTCTTGAAGGGTCTTGCTGAACGCCAGGCTTGGTGGGCGCCATCTTCCCGCAATTATTTGATTTCTGACTTTTTTTTTTCCCCCTCTCCTCTTCCTCCTCCTCCTCCTCTTTCGTCTTCACGTTGATTCAGACATGCGGCCGAGGCGAGCGAAGGCGCTGCGATGTGGACACTGAGAGGTGGTTAAAGAGCGGCATGGCGCCGTGCCGGAGCGGAGCGGAGCGGAGTGATCGCGTCCCCCTGAGCGTTCATGAGCGGTGAGGACGGAGCGGAGGCGCTCCACAGGCATGCCGCGAGCACGAGCCGCGAGCCCGGGACGCGTGTCAATTCAGCGGCTTGAGGTGAAACGGGGGCGCGGATCTCTGCTCACACGGGACCGTCACATGGTGAGCTCTCCCCGGAGGAGTGCGTCCTCTCCGGCGCTGAGTGAAGCCGCCTTGCCGTGCGCGTCTCGCTGCATTTTTGCACCTCTGCTTCTCTGTGTGCACTAGCGCTCGCCTCCTCTGCTACCGGCGCAACAACGCCACTCAGTTGTAGTTGGAAACAGTTTTGCCTTTCGCGGAATTTACAGGTTGTTCCAACGCGTAATTCAGCCATCCTCAATTTCTCCATCTACAACCACTCTCGGTTATTTTGCACCAGGAACATGCTGCTTTAGATGCTTTGCTCAGTGTGTTACTAAAATGGACTATATGCAATAAAAATGTCAGAATAATAACAGACTAATCCTGACTGCAAATAAGACATAAGAAAAGTTTGTTTTATTTTACTTTGATCTGAATTGATTTTAAATATAACACACTGCCTATTTAATCTAGTTAAGACTGTGTAAATATGACAATGTGGCATCTTAAAAAAAAAAACAAACAAACTGATAAATACCTCATAGCTGTCACCAAATTATAAATCCTTAGTTCACACACCTTATAATAAAACCTGAATCCAACCCCATAACATCTGACAGCTCTTCTTAAGACCTTTGCATAGATGTGTTGTGCAAAGTTGGTCTTGTAACTAAAAACTTTTTTTATATTATGAAGCTTCTATAGCTATTTAGTGGTGTTTGTGCAGAAAATGTAGTATAAGGCAGATCTTTACTGATTTATTTTTTTATTTTTTCCCCATAATTAGCCGGCCAATATGTTTAAGAACCCGTGACCTGTCAAGGTCAACTCCTGACACACTGCCCATACAGTGTCGAGTAAATTCTGGTGCACGCAGATCTAGCAGATCTGAAGGCAAAGAGGTGTGTGTGTTTACGATGAACTTTACCTGCACGATTGGTCTCCATAATATTCTAAATCACTTTGTTTTTAGCCCAATCCTGGACACTCAGTTGTACGGGGCATTATGGATGTACCAGGGACCAGTACGGCTGATTCAGTTCATTAAGTCATAACAAGCCCTTCATAATCTGCAGTGAGTTAGAGCAGGGAAAACACTAAAATATACTGAGCATATGTCAAAATAAAGGGGATTGAAAGCCGCTGCTTTGAATATTATCAAAGGTCAAACAAGTTATGTGTCAGCTTTTATTGTTTTCATACATGTCTTTAAAATGTGGAAATGTCTGTACAAATCACAGGTTATTAAACACCATGTGTAGATATTGATCATGCTTTGACTAATTTTTCCCAAAAGCATAAACCATAGGCTGCTCTACCTAATAGACTGTACATGCCAGCCTACTTGTGATTTATATGGAACTAGAAACCAACCCTTTTTGGCCAGACGCTAAAATGTGTCATATAGTATTAGATTTTATTCTTAAAAGGGTCCTATTGAGTGGTCGAGGAAACATTTCCTAAGTGGCTACTGTAAACAGTCATAAATTGAGTCTATAGATTTGGCTGCAGTGGAACCAGCAATAAACTTACAAGCTACTGGCGGCTTGCAACTAGATTTTATGACCTAAGAGGAGTTTTCACATGGAAATGGAAATCATGGTACACATAGTAAAGCTGTTCTCTTCAACATTTAACTTAAGTGAGCTTGTTTTGTTATAGTGTGGTACTAATAGGATACACACAAGGGTACACACATTTGTGCAGGTTTGTATGTCTGGTTGCCTTTTTGATCAAATAGATGTATAAGTTTGAGACTAATAATTACAAAAGCTAATCAGGTAGGCTTTGTGTGTGTGTGTGTGTGTGTGTGTGTGTGTGTGGTTGATATCTAATAAAGTGCAACTTGCGGTTGGAGTGTAATTAATGCACTTAGAGAGCAATCCTATAATCTAGTTCCTGATCAAATGGACAACCCAGGGATGTTTTATAGATTTAAATGACAAAGGAAAACAAAAGCACTGATGCGACATGAGAGCACACAGCGGAAATGCGCGCGCGTCGGCAAAACGAGAGGGCAGTATGGTGAAATTCAGTGGAAGCAGCGTTTGCTGTTGGCTGTGAACATACCTTTGTTGGTAAGTGGTCAAGCCCTGGACGTTTTGCGGGTTGCCGTTGGTGGCGCCCGGGACTCGTGCTGCCGGCATCCCTGCGGCTCCTGCGCCCGCCGCCGCCGTCACCTGCACGCTGAAGTCCGGGAAGATCCTGATCATCCCCGCGCCGAGCAGCGCACCGCCGAGCGAGTGTGTGTGCGTGTGTGTGAGTGCAGCCTGTCCTCCGGCCGAGCAAGTCACAGCGCAATCCCATTAGTGACGAGCACGAGCTGCTGGGCCATTCTCGCGCTTTTGTGCTGAGCTCTGAGCGGAGACTGCTGCTGCTGCTGCTGCTGCTCTTAGGCTTGCAGTGGCATTGAGGGGATGCTCAGCGGAAACGCGCCGTTACGCCTCAACAAGCAAAGTTTCGACTGGATGCTGAAGCTTGTCCTTTCACAACGTAGCGTTATTTAACCACAAAAAATGAAATGCTTTAAGTTTAATTAAAGTCGGTGCATATGACTCGAACTGCTCTAGATGCTGGAAGAAAATGCGACCAGACTGTAAAGTTGCAGAAGTGAACTTTTCTACCGACTTTGCATTAACACTAATTATGTCTAAGAAGACTAAAATGAACTCTTTAACTATTTACCTATTTAGGAAAACTGTGAGTTAGTTGAGAAAGCCACTGTTTAGGCTAGTGTGCGTCCTTTCCCGACTTCTGCATATGCACAAATCTAGCACATCCTAACAGGACCGAGTCTACAGAAGGTTCTGGAGAGCTTGCTCTAGACTGAAAAGGTTATCCAGAGAGGGATAAGTGCATGTAGGCATGCATGTCCGAATTCCTTTCCACGCGTAAAAATATTAACGACTTGTGCAGACTGAAAGAAGCCTAAAGAAAGCTAAGCGAGCCTAAGCTCAGTTTTCATGAGGACAAGCTGCAGACGTTCTAAGTGCGTGTGTGGAAGCCAGCTAAAAGTCCAGACTGAATCACGATGACGTGTGCGACTCGCCCTCCTCTGTCTTAATGCTTTCAAGTTTGTACGTGAATCATCATCGAGGTTTTCCTCTCTCCTCATCTGCACGCGACACTGGTACGGCGTGTGTCTAAATATGCTGTCTAAAGATGCTAAGCTGTGGTGTACAGCGGTGCGTTTACTGGTGTGTGTGTGTGTGTGTGTTCTACCGCTGAAGGTGTTGTTGTGTGAGATCCGGAGCGCGTGGGAGCGGATGTATGAGCCGATTAACTGCGCCGCGCGAGCGAACAGGGAGCGCGCGCTGGCCCTCAGCAGCCAATCAGGCACAGGCACGTGAGCGCGCACTGGCTGCTGCGGCAGTAACCCTTTGAAAACCTGAATAGTGGTTTACTGGTATTTTATGTTGGATTACAACAGTGTGAAATTTACAGATTGTATTAAAAAAATGAAAATAAAACATGCATCCTATTTTATACCTGTTAATAATAGCCATATACCCTCACCGGTCACTTTAATAGGAATACCTGTACCCTTTATCATTCATGCAATTATCCAATCAGCCAATCATGTGGCAGCAGAACAAAGCATAATACCATACAGGTCAAGAGCTTCAGGTAATGTTCCCATCAAACATCAGAGATTTTGACCCTGGCATGGTTGTTGGTGCCAGACAGTCTGGTTTGTGTATTTTAGAAACTATTGATCTCTTGGGATTTTTTAACGCACAACAGTCTCTAAAGTTTACACAGCGGGAAAAAGATTTAAAAAAAAAAAAAAAAAAAAAGCTGCCATTGAACAGCTGTTCTGCAGGCAGACATGCCTCGATGAAGAGAGAGGTCAGGTTAGCATGGACCGAGTAGTTTGAGCATGGCCTGAGTAGTTCGAGCTGGCAGGTAGGCTATGGTAAATCACATAACCACTCTTTACAACTGTGGTGAGCAAATAAGCATCACAGAATGCACAACAGGGCAGAAGATTGGAAAAAGACCAGAAAACATTTCTTCACCTTTTCAGGTTTGGTGAGTCTGTGCCTCTGTAGCCTCAGATTCTTGTTCTTGGCTGCCAGGAGCTGAAGCCGATGTGGTCTTCTGCTGTTATAGCCCATCTGCCTGGACATGTGACATGTTGTGCATTCTGAGATTCTTTTCTACCACGTTTGTAAAGATTTGCTATCTGAATCTTCTTGTTAGTTCGAGCCATTCTCCTCAGACCTGAATGTTTATTTGTTTGGAAACTCTAGAGATTGCTGTGCATGAGTGATTAACAGGTTCTAGATAACTTAAACCAGCCTGTCTGCCCCCAACAACCATACCACAAAGTCACTGACATCAGATTTTTCCTCATTCTGATGTTTGATGTGAACATTAATTGAACCTCTTGACCTGTATCTGCATGATTTTACGCATCGCACTGTTGCCACATGATTGGCTGATTGATTAATTGCATGACTGTTCAGGGGTACAGATGCTTCAGTGAATGTATGTTCATATAGCTGACATAGGTACCATTATTCTATACTGAGTGCATTACAAGATGGAATGCATTAATATCATTTAGACTTTTTTCTCATTAATGTAACATTAATGTAATGTTGTTTCAGACCTTGCTGGTTTATTGCATTAAGTATTTGGGAGCAGCAGATTTGGTAGTCAGGCTCGTTAGGCTATTAGGTACACTGTCTATATGGTGCACTTTGTAGGTGTACTACTGACTGAAGGTCTGTTGCTTTACATCATTTGTCAGCTGTCCTCTAACCCTACAGAAATAGTGGTACGCCATTCTCTGCGCAGCAGTAACAGTCATGGTGATGGCTTTGATGGAGCAAAGGTGGAGGTTTGGTGGAGCATTGCTAGTTTTTTTAACACTATGAACAGTGAGATTTTCACGTGTTGCAAGTGGAAAATGAAACCACATGCCATATATGTGTAAAAGGTAATGTGAAATCAAATGAATCATGTGAATCATGAAAATAAAAACACTTGTACTACATGTGAAAAATGTATGAAAGTTATATGTGGTTTTTTTAGACTTCACATATTATGTTCCACACATTTTCACATAGAGTGCAAGTGTTTTAATTTATGTATGTGATTTTTCTGTAAGGGGCTTTCCTATAAGCATTTCACACGTTAGTAGTTATGCAGGATCACACAAGATTTTTCTAGATTAACTAGATGTAACACCAAGACCAGGTACAGTGCGCTGAAGTAGAATTTTCATATCATTTAAACTGCATGAAAATTACTAAAGGTTGCAATTAGTGATGAGGACGCACAGTACTGTTTATAAAGAAATGAATGAAAATGTCTTAGTGACTCTTAGGTCCTTGAACTGTCATCGCTTTGAAGGTGATTGAGTGTTTACCTATAAAATATTCCAAAATGCAAATATGGAGTTAATGGTCATGAATCTTCCACTCTAGCACGCTTGTACTTTGACAAAGCAAAGGCTGATATCAACATACAATATATTTTGGGTCATTTTTATCATATGTTTACAGGTTTTTAATAGTTCTAATATAAATACGTACATTAGAAGAAAGCTGACGGAACAAGGAGCCCTTGAAAATGATGATAAATATCAGATATCTTTCATACGACAGGCAGATTTATGATTGTCAGGTGGCATATTTAAGTTACTTTTGCACAACAGATGACTCCTTAAATGTTTTTAGGCTATGAGAGAAAATGAGGGAGATAATAAGAGGCTCAGTGATAAAGCTGCCTGTACTCTCTGCACTAAGGTACAGTTTACAGGGAAAATAATTCACTTCCTATCTCTTAAATGAAAAATGCTGCCTTAGATAATGAGTTGACATGATTATATAGCAATAAAGATGTGCCAAGAGCCTCACCTGAGAGACAGTAAATGGAATACCTTTCTGTAACCATGTCTAATGAAACCACCTTAATAAACAGGCTAGAGAAGCACCTCCACTTTGCTGCTATTTTCCTCAGATTGCATCAAATAGATTGCACTGGAAGGTTTAAACTGACACTGCAGGCTCTGATACAATTAGATTAACACTTTCTTCTGTTTACTTCCCAGGGTATTTGCACTGGTCTGTATTGCATTTATTTGTCTGCAGCTCTTCGCTAAACTACACGAGACAGATCTGGGAGAGTAGCTGGCCTCCCACGTGCCATAGCTGGGCTGGTGGTGTACATCCACCCCATGAGTGCACTAGGAATCAATATTAGACATCGCCACTGGGAACACATAGCCTATTGTTTGAAAACAATTGTGATAACTAACCTGCTTTTAAATGCAAAAGTTCTAAAGTTACATTTTGGAGTTACAATGAAGCATTTTCTTTCAAATAAACTTTGCCTTAATTTACTCACAGAATATGATTAATAAAATTAAGATCTTATCTGGAAATTGTTGCAAACCTGAAAAATAGATTTACTCCTTTACAGCCATTGCAAAATGTAACTATGATTGTAATCTATGACAAGAAAAAATCTACCCAACATTTATGACATTTCTTCTCAGAAAGTACATGATTTTTCCCCCCCACCAAGGATTATGTTTGATTCCTGCAGTAGGGCCTCCTCACAGAGACAACGACACAGTGCCTGCCATTCTCCCCCAAACCACATGTTGACATGTCAGCTTAATGTGAAGCAGTATAAACTGTGATTGGGGCTGTCAGTCCTGCTGTTTGTCCAAACTCTCTCCATCTCATACTCCTCGCTCATCCTCAAAGAGAAATCTCTCCCCTGCTGACTGAACAAACTGCAGACGAGTCTCCAACCCACAGAGCTCCTATTTCTTTTCTTCTTTTTTTTTCTTTTTTTCTGAGCCCCAGTTTCTCCAACTCGATGCCTATCAGCTCAAGGACCATGCTGAATGAATTCAAGGGCATATTTAGGAGGAATTCTGGGGTTTGACAACCAGTTGCAAGTCATTTTGCTTATCAGAACTTGGCAGTGTTCTACTCTCACCCTCTAAAATGAGTGTCTATTGTGTGATGATTCTGTCAATCATAAGGTCATCAGTATATTCACTATCAGAACTGGATAATTAAAGCTGCAACTCTGTATTACTTTTTCCTTTCTCCTTTCCTTAAATGAAAGATTGTCTTGTAATATGAATATGGTCATTGCTTTGTTCACAGAGAAATAAGTGCAACTTTATAATGTGACCTTGATTGCATATATTAATTCTAATTCTGTAATTGTAATTCAAATAAATTATGAAACATGTATTAATTATATTTATGATGTCTAATGAATGTGTTTTCTTATGCAAACAATTTTTTATAATTTTACACAGGTTGATTTAATAAGGGTATGAAACCTGTTAAATCTGTTACAAAAACATTTCACTCTTACCTTGTTCTTTGCTGAAAAAAAAAAAGCCATTCTGAAGCCATAATCAGCATATAAATTATTGTTTTATTCATTACTGATTGCACTGCTTAAGAGAATAATTTTCCCTTTTCGATGGTAGATGCAAATGTATGGGAGATTTAATAATTTTTACTCTTTGCATATTAGAGGTAAATTTTATATGACTTTTCTCCTCTTGCTGATTGATTGGGCAGGGCTCTTTTAAAAAGCAAAGGGCCAAAGGCTATTAAAAGTTCATCTTTTTCTTTAAATCTGTAATGCTTTTTGAAAGATTGCTCCTCTGTGTTTGTAGGGGAACACCGAAGTTCAGGATAGATGATGAATTAACTGTTGGGAAAAATTACAGACAGTGTACCGGGGGAAAAAAATCCTTCAGAATGGAAATGATTGATTGGGAGGTCCTGTGGAAAATGACATCATGGTTTTTATTTATCCTGGATGATAAGCTTGCCATGCCCTTCCACACCACTCTGCTATTTCACATCGGATTGTTTCTCAGCCAGCTTTGATGACATGCCTGGAATCCAATCAGCTAGCCCTCAAATTACATGAACAGACTCAACACATTCTTTAGTGTTTTAATGGGGCCAGCACCTCTGTCATTTGCTCCTTTCCCTCAATCGCTCTCTCACTTTGCACAACGCCTCATACTGCCAGTGTCTGAAGAATGTAATGATCCACCACCCAGACCTCACCTAAATGCAAATATTAATACATATTTCAGTATCATTACCTGACTTTGAGATGAGGTTGTTGTAGGATTCGCGCTCAGAACAAAAGTTCAGAAAGTGGATTGTTTGGAGTACCACACTGTAGTGAAGTTCATGCAGTTAACTACCATGTCATAATATTGAGCTTACTCACTATTTAACTACAATTTTTAATTGTAGTTAATAGTAATAATAATAATAATAATAATAATAATAAGGTAGTACGATGTTGTAGCACGATGCATCCCATCCTGAGTGTACACTATATCGCCAAAAGTTTGTGGACACCTGACCATCACACCCATATGTGGTTCTTCCCCAAACTGTTGCCACAAAGTTGGAAGCACACACTTGTATAGAATGTCTTTATATGCTGTAGCATTACAATTTCCTTCACTGGATCTAAGAGGCCCAAACCTGTTCCAGCATGACAATGCCCCTGTGCGGTCCATGAAGACATGATTTGCCAAGGTTGGAGTGCAAGAACAGGAGTGTTCTGCACAGAGTCCTGACCTCAACACCAATAGAACACCTTCGGAATGAACTGGAACACTGACTGCACCCCAGACCTCCTCTTCCAACATCAGTGCCCAACCTCACTAATGTTCTTGTGGCTGATTGAGCACAAATCCCCACAGCCACGCTCCAAAATCTAGTGGAAAGCCTTCCCAGAAGAGTGGAGGTTATTTTAACAGCAAAAGGGAACTAAATCTGGAATGGGATGTTCAACAAGCACATATGGGTGTGATGGGCAGGTGTCCACAAACTTTTGGCCATACAGTGTTTTTCTGCCTCACGTCCAGTGTTCCCAGGGTAGACTCCTCATCCACTGTGCCAATAATAATAAAAGCTTGAGCCAGCGTTCTGGCCAGTACCTATGATGGACATTTACAGTATTTTGAGCAAGTTCCTTTTACATCTTGCCTTTTATTATCCCAGTGTAACTTTGATGCGTTAAAGCTGCCAGGGTCAGTGTCATTCTGTTGAGTAGTTTTTGATATATAGACATCTGCCCTGGTGACATGCTACATTTAATATTCTGTTTTTACATCATACCTTCCCTTGCTGACTGACACCCAGCAACACTAAAGAGACAAGTGATGAGGGTCACTGTGAGAGACCATCAGGGGGAACCAGATGGCTCAAGTATAAGCCTTAAAAATCCCTATAAGGTAAAAAATATTTTTTTTATTTGTCTACATATTATTTAAGACAATGTAAGTATTCCCTCTAATTGTGTTTAGTGTGTGATATCAATCAAAAGTGAAATTCTGAAACTTTCTGTCACTGTCCATTGCATTTAAAAAAAAACCTGATGACATTTGAATGTCAATGTCATGTTTTTTATCCTTCAGTGATATTCATGTGGAAAAATTCTTCACTTTTTTGTCATATAATGTCTCGTAATCAAGTATGATCTTTTCAACAAAGAATATTTGACATGATTTTTTTCCCCCATTCTATGCTTAGCAAGACTCCAAATCAACATTTTGGCTGCTTGTAATTGCAAAGGCATCACGGTTCGATACACATGACCTTTACTACCTTTAAAGTAATTTCCATTTCATACAAAATATTCTGTTAATTGTTCATTTGATGCAATGTTTTGAAGATAATGTTAGATTCAATTTCCATCCTAATTTATCAGTGCCATCAGTCAATGCAAATCTTTTTCGAAATATTGAAGTGACTTTTACTCTCAGGCGCAATAAGATAATCTACTGCTGTTTTCACAATAAAAGAAAGCATTTGTTGTGGAAGTGAGTATTTCAGACAAGTCCATGATGGCATTTGTTTTCTGTGTTTGTTCTTTATACAGACAATGAAAGTGAGAAAATGACAGTGTATTATATTGTAAAAGCACTAAGCATACTCTTATCATATTCTCTGTTCTTCCATCTCCTTGACACCGCCTCGAAAATATTAAACAAATCAAAACATAAACAATAAATCAGCGCCGAGATCTGTCATTATGCAGAAATGTGAGGCTTTATAAGCCACCTGTCATTACTGTAATGCGGCACTAGTGATAGTGTAAACTGATAAGAGGCAGACAGCTCTATTACTTACCCCAAAACACTGTTGTGTTGAATGAGGGACCAAACACACACTGAACTTCTTCTCTTCATTCTGTATTCATAAAAAGGAATTTAAATTTGTTCATTTCTACTGTCTGATTTTGTTCTGATGCAAGCACACACTCATCATCAACAAACAGGCATCTGCTGCAGCAGCCGAGGGCCAATTGCAGAGGAGAGCTTATCAGGCTCGGCTCGGCAATCAGGAGAGCACTTGATTGGCAGCTGAAGAGTTGCAAAGTTGTGACTCTACTGTATATCTGTATCTCAGAGGGCCCCATCGCACGGCCTGTGGAATCATCAACACTTCCTGTAAACAGCACATTAGCCATGGAAATAACCATGTGATGTTTGGAGGCATGCATCGAGGGGTACATCAGGCATCAAGATGAGTGGTTTGATATAGGAGAAAGAAAAAGGGTGATCAAAGATGGCAAGCTAGATTGCTTTAATAAAATCTTTATATATACAGGTATATGCACATATCCAGCAAACAATTTTAGGTAAGCAAAACATTTTCTCAATGTTACATTCACTTACTTGTGTTTTTTTGAGAAATTTTTTCTGTTATGCTTACAAACATTTGCTGTGACATTTTAATTGTAGGAGCATTAAGACAAACATTTTCATACTGTTAGCGTTTGTCTAACTAAGAACATTGTGCAGGGAAAATTCTATATTATTATCATACATATAATCATATTATACATTAGTACCTTATTATGCCATGTTTTTAAAACATTGCTGCAGTATTGTAATTGTAGTATATAGTTATTTGTAGTTACAGTTATATTTTGATAATGTTCTCTGTTAGCTGGGTAAGCTTATTAATATGGGTATTATTATGGAAATTCCATTCAATTTTATTTATAAGGTGCTTATTAACAATGGGAAGAAGTGCACATTTCAGACCATTTTCAAAACATTATTGTGGGAATATTTTTGTAGTTACTTTGCGAGAAACTGTTGAGTACTTTACTGAACGTTCTGCTAACGTCTGACAGATGGAGTATTGTTTTATAGTATTACTAATGGAAGAAGTGCACATTTCAGACAGTTTTCAATAAATTATGTTTATTTCTGAAGAGTTGGTATACTCTCAACCATGCAACGTAGCACGTTAAGGCTTATAATTATCCACATCACAGAACAGAGTTTTACACTAACACGAATAGTTCATATTGTCATTGTACACCAACATTTGAACGTACAGTATACATATATACAGATGCCCATTCATTAGCCTCAACCTTACTTGTAAGTAAACTCTCTTACTAATTACTGAACAGGGAAAAAAGCAGTGTTTTTAACAAAAGTTATAAGAAATATCAGCAAGGCACAAAAATGTAAAGTTTAAAACACTTCTTTGATTTTCTCCAAATTTCGGGGATTAAAATAAAGAAACAGAAATGGTGAACAGCATCCCATCAACCGGCCGAATATCCATGCCACACCACCACACCCACATGTTGGGCTGCATAGATAGCTCTCCTCAACACTCATTTAGTTTAACAGTCTGGGGATCTGGGCTTTGTCTGCTAAAGCGTCTTACGTACAGTGGAACTGAGTAAAACTGGAGCTTTTACAGACTGACTGAGACAAATGTCACATACTGTATATGTGGTCTAAACGCGGACCTCTACAATGTGCTGCACCTCACATCTGACTCTCAAATTGCAAATGACAAATACAGATGTGCAAAGCCATGTGCAGGTATTGTGACAGTGAGAGCTACTGTGTGTGTGTGTGTGTGTGTTTGAGAGTACAATAGTGTAGTGTATTCTTGGGGTGTTCGGTGGAAGACGATGAGGTAGCTCAGTCCAGGATGAGCAGTGAGTACAGAAGAATGGTGCCACTATGAAGTCTTTGGGGTCAATAGTCAGGAGTGAGCACTGGAGCCGTATTGCAGTGCTAGGTGAAAGGTCCATGCACCAGGATCGAGGTAAGATCCCAGCTCGCAGAATAACTATGCAGCAACAGAACCACTAAAGTCAGGGCCTAGAGGCAGGGATAGCAAGATTTCCTGAGAGTCTCTAGAAAACAAAAAAACAATAAATTTATTTGTAAATTATAAATGGAGAAAGAGCCAGGTTAAAAGTTTTCTGGTTAAATTTTCTGTAATTTATCTTCCTATCCACTAGAGGCACTGCGAAGGGAGGGGGGATGACAATTTATTCACAAATGCACTTTGTAATCCATCACAATATTTCAAGTACAAGAATCTTTTTCATTCTACAATCACACACAATTTATCTAAAACAAAGAAGCAGAATAATTTATTACACGTCATTAGAAACTGGAAACATTGGGGATCACTCTGGCATTCTGTCATTGTTATTGTGTTATTTAGATTTGGTCAGACTTCTACCTGTGTTTAAAACATGCGTCTTTGGTGTTGAACAGAGGCTGGAACGCTAGGTTAGGAAGGTTGATTGGTGCAGTCTGTACAGTACTTGATTACAGTGAGCAAGCAGTGTTGGTTTTTCCATCAGCTGTATAATATACGTGTAGATTCTTTTTCTTCAAAACAAATCATTGCCAGGAGACACTTTCTGGCTTGGTGACAGAGAGGACAAGACCTTCTGGACACATTACTCTTGTCAGCCTTCAGAGAGTCCTGTTTTTCATTGCCCTCTCCTAATTTTCACACAATTCACTTGTATTTCTGCCATTTTAGGCTGTTCAATTTGTTACAAGAATCTAGCCAGTGATTTGATCATTGAAGAAAAAGCATTTTACACTGATTGTCAAAGTCAATACTCAACGTGTTGTTTTTTGTTTTATCTCTGCACCTGAAAGCGTTTTTTTTTCTGTAAGTGGACGCATCCTTGGAAAAAATGGCATTTAAAAGCATTTGATGTGAAATCGAAGAGTGATGGATATATCTTAATTGAAGCTTGCTTTTTTTCCCTAATAAATAAGTGCTTAAATGTTTCACATATTATTTTGTACTTTTTATACACATGCAAGGATCAAAGTCTCGCATATCTCATGCTTGGGTTTGGAAAATCTCCCAATTTCTAAGGTTTCAAGGTTGCAAGTATGTGGTATACAAATGTAATGACTGATTTTCAGCCCAATTTCCTAGCAAGGTTGTCATCATATATAAAGTATAGTGGCCTATAATTTAAACCATAATGTGGCCCAGAGTCAGACAATGCATTTGCGTCAGCAGCATCAGAATAAGCCTGTGAGGTCGGTGCAGAGAGCATTTACAAAGACGCAGGGTGAGGAGAAAAACACATTCTCATTGCAAATTCGCTCTTTGGAAAACCACACTAATGACAAATAGGAAGGTGCTTAGTTGCAGTATGGAATGATGTGGAAAATGGGGTGCTTACAATGCGCCACAAGATGCTGAAAAGACCCATCAGCCATTTTTCAGTGATATGACAGAAGAGGCCTGGGGGAGAGGCTGTGCATCTGTGTGTGTGTGTGTGTGTGTGTGTTTGTGTTGATGCATGACCTACAATACGAACCTTGGCCTGGGGTCTGCTGCTCACTCCACTCCTCACTGCCGGTGCGCTGTCTGAACGGCGCGCGCTGAGCAAAACCCTGCGGTCTGTCTCCACCGGTCCAGCACCACGCTCAGACCTTGCCAACTGAGGAAGTGATGGAGAAATTGAGATGATGATATCACAATGATGGAGAAAATGGCTTTTATTTAATTGTGCCTACTTTCAAGTTCTGAAACTTCTAAACAGGTGGCATTTGGACTGCACATACTTTGCACAGAAATGGCACTCAAATTACATTATGCTTGTTGCACTTTCACATCAGTGATAGTTTACATTGTCATAATGGCATGACTGCATCACTGGTCAAATAATCCAACACCATCTGGCTGGTCTATAACTTACACTTATTTAGTGAGGGCAAGAGGAACTCCAATGAGAGCATGATTAATTGTACTCAGCAATCCCCAAAGGACAGTAAGACTCTCTACTTCACTGACCATGACTTGGCTTAAATTGTCAGACTTTACTAAATGTTGAATAAATTCTCATAAAGTATCAGGTCTTTGACTCATTCAATCTTAGAGCATTCACATTCATGTTTTTGGTATCAATCATAAGCTTGAAAAGTAACTACTTAATTCACCTAATGTAAGGTCAAACAACAGATTTGCTGTGAGAGCTGGAACAGAGCAATGGGGAAGTTTGCATATGAAATAGAAAACTACTTAAAAAGAACACAAATACATGCTAATTCAGTCATGAAATTAAGTAATGATTCCCGCTGTAGTCTTGCTTATGAATCATAATATAATCTGACTGATTATGATTATTCTGTTCTGTAGACCTTAAAATTTTAAATCTACGCCTGCAAATCCGTATTCCATTAGTGCTTCAGGGGGAAGGAGGAGGGAAAAAGGGGGTGGGGAAGGGGGGAGGGAGAGAACAAAAATCCTTCTTAAATATTTAGTGAATGAGCTGGAAGAAATGCACCCAGCTCTCATTACAAGCAAATAAAACCTGGTGTAAGGTCTAAACGTACCTGTTTATGAGTTGACTTGGCTTCCTGAGGAGAGATGCGCCCTTTTCTGACATTCTTCTGTTTCATCCACTGTGAAGCATCACCTCTTTCATCCCTATCATTTTTTCTTATCGGGGGACAGTTAATTTTAGGATTAATATAGAGTCCGCTTTCCCCTTTTAAAGGATTTGTACTGGAGCAAGAGACTCTTATCTTAGTCATTACAGGGGAAATATTGGATTCAAGCATTTTAGTATCTGCAAAACATTCAACAGTGTCTATCACGGTTTCACATGGTAAAGGATTAAGATAAGGAGCCTCATTATGGCACTGTGGCTGGGTTCCAGCTATACTTCCTGGAGAAATACTGTGTGCTTTTTGGTATTCATTACTGGGTGGTGGAGGTGCTTGGCTCAGGGGACAGAAGGGGTCTATTAGTTTGGTGCTGCGTCTCGTGGGCCTTTTGCTAATGGACATGCTGTAGCAGAGTGGAGGGCCTAAATAGACCTCTTCTGTGCAGGCCGCAAATAGAGGCTCTTCATCATGGATTTCTGGGGTTCTGGAGAGGACTGGGGTACTACTCTTTTCCTCTGTGCAGGTACTGACCTCCCCACAATCACTATCATGAGAGGAAAGTGATAAGTACGAGTAGAAATCACCCTTGCGTAGATGGATTGGCCGATGGGAATGTTCCAGGACTTTCTCTTTGATCTGGGAAGTTGAGGTGGGACTAGAGGATTCCTGAGGTTGCTCTGCTTGGACATCTTTAGTTTTTAGTGCCACTGATGTCATGTCGATGATCTCCATCACAAAGCTGTGGACATCCTCACTTTTCTCCTCTTTAGAAGGAAATGACTGGTGGCTACAACAGTCTGATGAGCTCTCTCTATGATTTTCATGGACATGGTTCAGGAAGGAAGCTGACTGGTCCTGGGAGCTCATGTGAGCTGTTCCCAGCATACTGTGGTGAGACGTGGAGCACTCCTCTACTGGCGACAGAGAAGGGGGTGGATGATGGGAGCTGTGGCATGGTAGTTCTCCCTTCAGCTGACCTTCCAGAGATGATTCTTGGGACTGCAAGTTTATCTGCCCACATGAGGATGGGGAGGTGGCAGCTACCATACTCATTACATCTCCCTTTAAATCATCCATGGTGTAGCAATCCTTAAAAGATTCTCCCTTCTTAGTGAAAAGACTTCCTTCCTCTCTGAGGAGCTCATCCTCATCCTTCCCTTTGATGTGGGAGCTATCCACATTGCCATTCTCCATGTCGTCAACAAAACTGCTGATGTAATTTCTGGTAGCATCTGACCGGTTGCTGTCCACCTCCTGTTTCTTGAGGCTATCATTTTTCGTATTGGAGTTTGCCTCCAACAGCTTCAGAGCAGCCCGATTCAAGAAATGCCGATCACTGATGGTCCTCACAGGAGACAGAATCTCTCTTGACAGAGTTCCACACTGCAACTCATCACCAAGATCTGCCTCATTCTTTTCCCTGTTTTGGGCTCTTGGTTTGACCGAGCTCTGAAACTCGCCCTTCATGTAGTCCAGTCCCAGTGCAAATGTGCCCTCTATGTACTCCTCTTCAGAGGTAATACTAGAGTCTTCATCATCTTTGATGCCCAGCTCTTCCTCAGTAAGAGTGAGAGTAGAACTGGAAAGCAGGTCGCTGTCATCCTCATCATCAGTGCAGGCTGAGGTACATGACACATTCACCACCATGCTGACACTGGCGTCTGTCTCGTCT